>NW_022639513.1:189052-230235 GCF_010583005.1 Odontomachus brunneus | reverse complement strand
GTTTAACACTTGAAATGCTATTAGATATCTTACGTTTTGCTCTTAGTTGTCCAATAGATTTTCCCTAAAACGTTAAATGAACAGACTGGTTGATTTATTCACCATTGCGCATGATTGTTTCCTCTCTTACAGTTCAAATTTGTTCGTTACTATTATAATCAAGAGTAAATAAATGTAGAAATACACATTTCACCACAGAAATTTTTGGAAGTTGAAACAGCTCTGTGCTGACTCATAAAACTCAGCAAAAATAAAGTCTTATCTTAACTGAATACTTTGTATATTTTTTGACGAAAGGATAATAATGCATTATATTATTTAAACAAGTCATTGGGTAATTGCTATTAGCGTTTAAAACGCTAAATAAACACATGACATAAATGTTTAGGATTTTTACATATAAAGATATTATTTAGTAATTTATTATATTATATTATTTATCCTATTTAGTTATTGTATTATTATTTAATACATACATACATATGTACATATTTGTTTAAATAATGTAATATATTATTATTCTGTCATCATAAAACATACAAAGTATTAAATTAAGATGAGATTTTATTTTTGGCAATTTGTATGAGTCAGAACAGCGTATTGCTGTTCCAACTTCCAAAAATTTTTACGTAGTGAATATATTATTTCTACACTTACTGCATCTTTATTATAATAGTAACAAATAAATTTGGACTGTGAGAGAAAGGAAATAAACGTGCGCAACCTAGTGGTGAACAGCTCGACCAGCCTGTTTATTTGACATTTTGAGGAGAATCTGTTGGACAACTAAGAGTAAAACGTAAGATATCTAATAGCATTTTAAGTGTCAATCGAGCAGATGGTTGAATCCAGGATAAATAAAAAAAACTATAATAAAAAATATAAGTAAAAGAAATATATATCACATATAATATTTATATGTATATATAAAATATTTTTGTTACAATCAATTGTCGTTTTTTCATTATCCATCCCGATTTCAACTATCTGCTCGATTAACACTTAATATGCTATTAGATAAACTTCACGTTTTGCTCTTAGTTATCCAATAGATTCTCCTCAAAACGGTAAATAAACAAACTGGTTGATGTATTCACCATTGCGCATGATTTTTTCCTTTCCCTCATAATTCAAATTTGTTCGTTACTATTATAATAAAGAGGATAAATGTAGATATATACATTACATCCAGATTTATTATATTATTTATTATATTATTATTACCAGAATATTACAGAATTTTTGGAAGTTGGTACAGCGATACGCTGTTCTGACTTATAAAATTTGGCAAATGTAGTCTCATCTTAACTGAATATGTGTGTCTCTGTGTGTGTGTGTGTGTGTGTGTGTGTGTGTGTGTGTGTGTGTGTGTGTGTGTGTGTGTGTGTGTGTGTGTGTGTGTGTGTGTGTGTGTGTGTGTGTGTGTGTGTGTGTGTGTGTGTGTGTGTGTTGAAAGATACCTTTCTTTGTAAGAAGAGGCACCGAATTAATTCGTACATCTAATACGGTCAACATTCTGAATCCATAGGATAATTTACGCAGTTATGCAATTTACGTATGTTACGTAATGCAATGTTACGTATATACAATGATATCGTATTTAATGAGATAACAATAATCTCTCGAATTCGTTAACTTTCAGACGAGCTGGTCGTGACGAATCAGTCGCGATTAGATTTAAACGTTCAATTATACGTCGACCCTCCCTTTTATCTGATGGTCGACAAAAAGAAGGCCGTGAGTAAGAGGAAAATCGTCCTGATAAGCGGGACCACCCTGACGATCCCGATGAATTTCTCGCCCCATGTAAATCTCGACAATCCCTGCTCGAGAAATTATAACGCCGCGCTCTGCTTCGAGTATAACGAGCATCCTAATAAGGTGCGAGCCGTGAGATTTGCATTGCAAAGATCGCGAGTCGACCTGCACGGTGCGAATAATTCGTTCGTTCATTTTCAGGATAAAATTCTATGTAAAGGCACCGTGAACTTCCCGACTGTCACATTACCGTGCAATGACGTACTCATCAACTGCATTTTGGGCTCGACAGCTGTGAAGAAATTCCAGTTGACCAACAATGGATCAATCCCCGTGATATACAAGTTTCTGTGGGCGGGAGAGAGTATTGAGATTCATCATATCGCACGTGACATTAGGGTGAGTTACTTCAAGGTAAGCGTGTACATAAGAATATTTTCGAGGTAGTTGAAATGAGGTTCGTGGGAATTTATTAAAATTGGATTCAAATAAGTCATGGATTCAAATGAGTCCGGACATTCGCTCAGAAGTACATCGAAAAGCGCCTCTTCGCAAGATAGAAGTGTACATTCAATCAGGGAAAAAAGAAAGACGACCGACGGCGGAGCAAGAGAATCAATGCGCCAATATAGTCGCCAAGAGAAGCGAATTTGGACCAGGATAGATACGAAGAAGCCCTTCTTGGAGTGCGACAAATGCGGCGAATGTTTCAGTTAAAAGTTATCCTTGAGAATGTACGTTACATGAAAGCACGTTGATAGCCGCGACTACTTGTGTGACATCTGCGGTAAGAAGTACAAATTCACGATAGAGCTGAATCTCCATATAAAGCGTAGTCACGATTACTCGGCGATCAAGTGCGAGATATGTGGTTGCTTCAGCAACTGTATGGAATCCTATCTGCTGCACGTGAAGGATATATACACGAGCCCCTTTCTCCCGCTGCCGGTAATTCCAATAGACAACACCATTGAAAACTTTTTGAAGGAACACTGAACGTGAATGTGGTCAGGGAAATGAAGAAAAATTGAGAACGCGAGAAACGAAAACGCTAGGGAAAGAAAGAACAGTCTAAGCAAAACAGAATAGCATGATGCCGTCGAATTGATTGAAAAATTTAAAATTTATTAAATCATCGAAAAGAGTACATTCTTACGATGATTTTCTCATCATTTTGACGTTATCATTTTGAATAATCTGTAGTAATCTGTTTTGTTTGAGAGTATTCGTATTTTATTATACATTTTAATGAAAAAATTTTATTGGAAATACAGGCGTTTTTATATTGTATTTTTGAAACCGAATGTTTTCATACAAGTCTTTTCATTGTATTTTTTCTAAATAAATTATAATAAATCTGCGGTTTTCATACATTTTCAACGTACATATTTTTGTGTTAAGGACAGCAATAAAAGCATTTGAAGAACAATTCTGTGATGGATTACATACACGTTATTTCATACTTATTCCTGAGATAAACATATAATCAATATTATATTTTTTATAATATAATAATGTCAATAATATAATGATATTATATTTATAATGTATATCAAATGTAATATAAAATATTAACATATATATGCATATATGTATATGAATATGTATGTATATAAAAAATAAAAAAAAATATATATATACATATACATATTCATATAAATATATACATATATTAATATGTGTGCTATACAATACATATTTATATGTTACATTTGAATTATATGTCATTTTATAAAATTGCATTCGTTATATATCTAGCAACATCGTATAATAATAACATTATATCAGTGTGTATATTTACCTTTTAATAGCATAACTATTATTTACAACATATGTTATATTGCACTTACACTGTTGAGTGGAAAATTATGACATTGATATAACGTTATTGTTATTTGGTATTTACTAGATAATATATTTTTTAACATAAAACTCTTTTTGGAAACATATCCGCAGTACTTTTTATGTCGTGTTTTCGGAGTGTTAAATATCTTTCTACGGACTTCCTACTGCATTTTGTACGCAGCTTTTAATAAATCTTTGTTTTTACACATCCATGCTCTCTATGTGCTATTACTTTTTTACTCGTGATAATTACGTCATGTAAAAAAGAATTGGATGATGGTTATATATAGTGTTCCATTTTGACTAAAACACTCGAAAATCTAAATAAAATATAAGATTTTTACAAAGTTGCATGAACATTAGGTATATTTTGATCAAATGAATTTGATGTTGATTTGCTTTATTTAAGTTATATCAAAAGCACTTCGAATCTTTTAAACACAGCACTATTTTTGTTAACAGGACTTCGCAGACAATTCTGAGCCTCGAATCAACGTGGAAGGTTACGAGTTCGTGGCGCGTTTGTGCGATCGCAAGAAAAATTTGGCGGATCGCGAGAACGAGGGCGGATCTTCAGGGACGCTTGCAACGTCGACTTCATCATATCATGGTGTGAATTATTCATATATTCTCTTTGGAAGAAATGGCATTTCAGTATCGATAATAATTTGTGCTTGAGATAATTATTGATATATATTTATAGTATATTATCCATTTTCAAAATTAATTCAAAACTAATTTCTAAAAATATACCTTTTTTGGAGCGTTACATTGGTCTGGCCTTTTAATCGTGTGATTCAGTTAAATGCTGTCATTTTCGAGTTTTCGTTTTCACGTGGTCAGAAGATAACATACCGCTTTTCATAATCAGAGTTGCGGAAAACGGTGACGGAGAGTTCGCTGGCAAAAGTGCTCTATTCGCGAGTGCCGAACGAAACGCGCGATAAATTGAGGAGCCTCCTTCCGCCGACGGCAAGGCCGATAGAAACGTCCTATTTATCATGCTTGGAAGACCCGGAGATTCTCGCTTTGATGGATTCCGCTCTCGAACCTGCCACGAGGGAGTCACTCGACGGTGTTCGTGCCTCTCTTCTCGATAAAGTTCAATCTAGCAAAATTAACGTCTGTCGCGAGCGCGCGCGCGTCTCTGCGGATTTTACTCGGCGATTACCGTTCACGACAATGGCTGGTTTCACGAAATTGGTATACGTTACTCAGATACTCGATATCATCCCTCACGAAGGCACTATCGTTCCGTATTCCTCGCAATACGTGCGCTTCATCTTCTACGGCATCGAGCCAGTGCAGATCAAAGTCGTAGCGCTCTGCGAAGTTCTTCAAGGTCCCACTGAATTGATTAACGTCACCGCCAACGCGGATACCGTCCTCTTCTTTGTTGACAAACGAGTCATCGATTTCGGCGAACGGGTGAGTGATCTGACAATCTTTAATCTTTTTCAAACAAAAAGAAATATGTAAAACTGTGTAAATTTGTAAAAAAAAAATATGTATATATATTTATATTTATATAATTCTTCTATATATGAATTTTGTCTTTATAAGGTTACATATACAGAATATCTGGCTTTAATTTTACGATTTACTTTAATTAAAGAGATGCTATATATAGTTTATTAAAAATGTTTGGAGAATGATCTCGTACAATCATTTGTGTAATCTTCTTTAATTAGTTTCTTCTTTAATTAACTTAAAAATCTACGTAGCTATTTCCAAAGTAGAAGTGTTTTTTGTTTAATTTGACCTAATCTACTTGCACACGCGCGAATAAAAAATCACAATGATGCCAAAATGATGAGAAAATGAATTAAGAGAAAACTTATTTTTTAGTTACTATTAGATTATTTTCTCGTCATTTTAATGTCATGATGATTTTCTGTTCTGCTTGAGATTGTCATGCCTTATGTCAGATATTTTATGTAATCATATGCAATTATATGTCTATACAGAGAAAGAGATTTCTTTAGATTTCATAAATTTTACAGTATCCAAACAAATTTGATTACTCGAATAATCCAAGAAAATTAACGTTTTAATCAATAAGTGCGATTGTTTGTTTTATTTTCAAAATATTTTACTGTTTTCTCCAAATAATTTGTTATAATTTGTTATTTGGCTTAAGGAAGACCACTTTCTTAAGCCAAACTTAAGGTTCCATTTAATTCTCTCATTTTACTAAAAAGAATTCAATGATCCTAAATAATCTTAAGAAACTTCAGAATAGCTTTTACGCATTACTGACTATCTCTTTTTATTACTTCATCGAGTATATCCTTTTCCCTCCGTGATTTTTCATCCAAATTCTCATATCAATCATCCCACGATGAGCTCATCCATTGTTCTTCTTGACCACGGTCTAGGTTGCTCGACTTCAATGATCGAACAAGAATTATTGATTCCTACTAACATTCTGACGATATATTTACAATATTATGCTTTTTTTTATAATGCATCCTGATAATGTTCAAAGCTGCTTCTTTCATGCTATATATACTGATAATTATTGAAAGCAATGCAACAACAGTCTATATGTAATAGATATTGACAAAATATACAAAAGCAAAACAGTGACGACATAATTGCTCTTGGATTTTTAACCAAATATTATATTGGTTAGTATAAACAATAGATTAGGTTGCAAAACAAAATACTTAGCAGCAATAGTCTTTTTCAATCAAATAATATAATTTAAATTAACGAAACAAAATATGAAATATAATAAAATTATACATTACTTTGTTGAAAATTTTCTCTGGATGATAGCTTTTTTTTTATCAAATAACGTAGTTTAATTTAATGAAAAAATTCCTTGGTTTTATCAGACAAATTGAAGTTAAACAAACAGGACGACTAAGTCTAAAGAAACTTTTCTCTTTCTAAAAAAAGAAACTTTCTCTTTCTAAAAAAAATGTTATTGTATGAAGAATTAGAATTCAAAGGATTGATACACATTCCGTGACTCGTGAGTCACCAGTAAATTTTCCGTTCGTTCGTTTGAAACAGTTTAACTTTAAAATGAAACACGAAATACTTGTATAACCGTTATGAAAAGTTTTACTTGCAAAATGTGGTTCATGATACGACAATCTGGCTCACCGACGACCCACGACGCGGCGTGTACGATAAAACTCGCATAAAAGTGGTTCAGCACGGAACGTGCTAAACGGCAATGCTTACGATTCTAATTAAACGCGCTTAACACCCTTAACGCAGTAACGCATTGAAGCTTAACACGTTAAAGCTGGTTTAACTTTACACTCCGTATCGATCCCTACCGTAGCTGTACGGCGAAACGTGCCGGTCGAGCTTCGCTTTGGTAAATCGTAGCGCGATATCCCTCAGTTACAAGATAAACGAGAGGAATTTAATATCCAGCGCGGGAAAAAGCGGCCGCACAATCAGCGCGTTAACGGTCGAGTCGAATAAAGGATCCATAGATCCGCTATCGTCGATGGAAATTGAGATCGAATTCCAGCCGACGCTGCTGGGCGCTTTCAAGATCGAATTGGAGCTGCAAGTGTGTTCAGATATACTCGCATACACAGCTTAATCCGAAGTTAAATCTCGCACGATGCAAATTATTAATATGCACCAATTATTCGCGCAACCGAGAAAATCTCTGCGCGTATATAGGATGTCTCAAGCTTTCCTCGGCAATTTTTGTGGGAACAGAGCGAATTGAGGTGAACATAAAAGTCGTCTACTGTCTTGCGACATTCGCAATAAATCTCGAGATATTAATTAAACAAGATTGGTGAATGATCACGTGCGATGTGGTAGATGAGCTATAGTTGCGCCATCTATCGTTGTACACTTATACAGTTCACTGAACAAATAAAGTTTACTGAACAAGAAAGTTCATTATTTTGCAATAGATTTTTAGATATTAAGTAAAGAAAATTTGTGCGTTATCGCGCACACAATCATTTTCTTTTATTAATAATTAAAAATCTATGTGGTTATTTGCAAAATGATAAGGAGCTTTATTTGTTCAATTTGACCTAATATACAAGCACACAGTAGCACACGTCGCTACTATACTTCATCTACTATATTGCGTTGAAGATTCATCAATCTGTTTGATTTTCTTACAAAAATTGCGGAGGAGAGTCTGAGATACCGTATATAGTACAAATATATTATAGAAGGAGAGAGTCAGCTTATTAAAAGTCACAACATTTCTCCTCGGTGAATTTTTTAACGCATCTAGTAGGAGATATATACAAGCATATTTAGGAAGAATTGTTTCCTAGTAATTTTCAGAAGGTATATACTTTTTTATTAAATAGGGAATGCGTTGTAAAACTCAACGTGCAAGAATTCTGTTACTTTTAATCAGCCAGCTGTACACGAAGGAAATGTAGTAAAAATTACGATAAAATATTTCTTTTTATAATAAAATAGGGGAAATATATTTAGAATATATATTTGTTTATATAATATATACATACATATATATATTTGTTTACATAATATACATTTTTTTATCTCCGTTATTGTAATATATAGATTGCACTCTTACAACTGTGCCTGGCTCTTAAATGCTCTTTCTTTTTCCTTATTTTATTGTATTTAATACATCAGAACCAATTTTAACTTTTTTAATAGTCCTTTTTATAATGTTCTTTTATAAAACTGGACTATATTAAAATTACTGATATAAACTACTATAGAAATAGTAACTTTGTGACAATCTATCTGCTGTATGATATAAAAAGCGTTCAGTAATTACAATAATTTTGCAATGAAGCGTTAAATTCTTATAACATTTTTAAACAAATAATTTTGGTTATAATTCTGTATAGTTCAAGATTATAAAAATTGTATCGTAACTTCTACTACAAAATTTTAATTTTTGTATATGCTCAAAACAATATTTGCGTTATTGAATTATGATTACATGATTGTAATAATTATATGATTGTTGTCAAGAAATACGTATATGGATTTTTTTTAGGTGGCCCATGTAGTCCCGGAGATAATTATCGTGAAAGGCGTCACAAGTTATCCGCAAGTTTACCTCTGCGTTCCACGCGACGATCTTTTTAAGCAGCACTCTGTCGAATTGGAATATCGGGCGATTCAATTATTAACTGCGGATTATCTTGCGACGGTGTGAAATTCTAGCTTCGTGCATGAGAACAACCGATGTAATTTTAACACCTTGCGTTACAGAAATGGCAGGTGACAGGGCGATGTGACGATAACAGACCGTGGGATCGTATACCCGAATGGGACGAGAGGATTTTATCAAGTGAGATTCAGTTGTATAATCCAATTAATCTTTCGAGTGAAATCATATTTTAGGAGATATTGCATTGAGTGCAATTTATAAATATAGTCTGGACAATCCGTCAGTCCCAGGCAACTTTGAACTATCGCAATTTTGTCGAAAACCATTATTTTTAAACACATTTTGTTCCAGAGTCATAGACATCTTGTCCGAGTTTAGTTGCTCAGTAACGCAGAGTATAAAAAAAGAAGACATAAAATATGTATCTTGATTAATGTTGTTTTCGCGAGAGATAAGCTTCCTGCTGGCTTTTAATTATGGGCCAACTTAATCTCATCTGCCTATATGTTCTATTTTAAATCATTTTATGAATGAAAATAGAGAAGTTTCAGCTATAAGATAGTAGCGTAATAGAATAAAAATCACAGTACACATTTGTGCTATTTTGAAAATTTTCCAGACTTTTTACAAAAGTTGATGGGCGATTGAGTATTTTGACATACATATAATTAACTGTTACTTAGCGTACCAAGAATTGCCCTTAGTATTCTAGGAAAAATACTATTTTTGGAAATTTTCTAAAAGATTCATGTTTATTTTAGATTATTGCACGAGTTGTATAATGTTGTCCTCCAGTTAAAGGTGTCTGGCGACATCGCGCTCAGAACTTGACGGAATTTCAATTTTTTCCTTTAAATAATATTTTTTATACCTAAAACGATGACAAATAACATGACCAATCCCCATATCGATATCTTTTTTATTCATTTCTTTGAAAAAAACTGCCAAAAAGACAGTTTTATTATATTGCAATTATATTTTGTGCGCAAAATGTAGTAATAGTACGCTTTAATTTACTTTCATTTTCTGTTTGCCGACTGGGCACTTACTGTGTCCTTCCGTGTGCACTTCTGCGTGTATTGTCGCGCTCACGTCATGTTACAATGAACCATTTTCGTTCTGCAGTACAGTGAAGTTTCTTGAACATCAACCGCAATGCAGCGCGCGAAGAGAGTATTCCTCAAACTTTCCAATGAAAACCTCCCGTTTTTCAACTAAATCAGAATATCTTGATATATGTAAAATTAATAATCGTATGAAATAATAATCATGTATGTGTGCGATCGAGCGTAAAACTGATGAAATTAACGAAGCAAACTGGAATTCCGATCGATTTCTCCGTTTTTTTAGACGATCTGTGGGATCTAATCACGGTGGAGGAAATGCTTCCCAGGACGATGGACATCGAAATGGCGATCGACAGACTCCTTGCGACTCGTTTCATCGAGGAGAATGCTCCCGTCTTGATGAAACATTCCATTCCGCATAAAAAGGCCGTCATTCCTCATCTCCGCGCTCCCGAATACATCATAGGTACGTTCGCGAGATATTGCGCTGATCTCAAACTTTCTGCAATTTGACCTGCTGGGGAATTGTGAGAAAAATGCAGGACTTCTGTAATTAACGTCGCGCTGATTATTTTTAGACATGGGTTACGTCGCAATCGATCTTACGACGCGCTACTCGACGACGATTATCAATTACGGATCGTGGAACGCGGAGATCGCGATAAAGAAATTGGATAAGGAGCAACTTGAGAATTCTTGTGTCGTCGTGCAATTGAAAAAGGCGTTGTTAAAAGTCGGGGAAACTGCACCCTTGGCCATTACGTGGCGGCCTACATCGGCCAGATACACCGGTAGAAGCACGAAGGAACAGCACTTGATCCACTTAGAAGTAAAAATAATTATTTAATTGAGATGCGATTTGTTTCGCTCAACATTTGCATTGCGATGACGTAACACTTTTTGTACGTCAGTAATTTAATATTAATATTATACATTTGGTATTGAATTTTCCACATATCACTGAAATAGCAAGGCGTGCTAGATATATCGGAAGTAATCGGAAGAAGCTGGTGAATACGTCGGGTGTTGCCAGACGTCCCAGCCAAGTTTCATTATGGTGTCTTTTGTCTTAGAAGCAATGTGTGGCCTGGTGTTGTCATGTAGCAATTTCACAAGACGTTCTCCTTTGCCAGTATACGGGCGTTTTCGTTCCAATTCCTGACTCAAGGCGATTAATTGGCGTTGGCAGCAGTTGGCAGTAACTGTTTCACTCGGTTCCAACAGCTCATAATAAATCACGCCCTTGATATCCCACTAAATGCAGGGTAGAACCTTTTCTCCAATGCGTTTGGGCATTGCGACCGATGTTGATGGTTCACCGGGATTTATCCATTTTGTGTTTTGTGTGTCAGAGTATCTATTTTTCATCGTCCATAACGATTTTCCACGCTGCTTTTTGAGAAAAGAAAGGCACGCTGCCACTCGCTGATTTTTGTGGGCTTCAGTGAGTTTACGTAGAACCTATTTTATTTTTTTCTGGATCTCTCTCATCTTGTGTAGAAGATGATTTGTTGTGTCACTCAAATACTCTGTAAGCTTTTTTTGCGTTTCTGCCGAATTCTCAGCAAGCAGTTGTTCCAAATGTCGTTGTGGCATTTCCGAGGACCTTTGAGGCGTTGTTTGTCGATCAGACTGAAATCACCGCTTTTATATCGGTTAAATATGCACATATCTTACAAATATAACATTTTCGCTGAGAAATGAACAATTCGACTCGCACGCTTTTGTAGCATTTTTTCTTGTTGGAATTGATAAACAATATACTGTCGGATATGCACCTTATCTGTTGCTATTGTTGATGCTATTGAACTGAATACTTTTTAAGAATGTGTTGGACCTCCTTCCGAACCAAATGTCATTTTGAACAGCTATATGTCAACATTACATAACTGCAAAAAAGTGAAAAGGTTAATTCTAAAATCACTTTTCAATTGTTTAAAAGAAAGTTAGATTACTCACTTATACACCTATATTCTAGTTATCTTATCCCAAATTTCTAGATATCCCGCGGTTCTACCATTCCGATTGCTGTAAGAGGCGTCATCACTTACCCGTTCGTGACTGTGAACACGAAATCGTTAAACTTTCAATCTGTCGTCGTGGGAGAATGCTTGATGATGAGCGTACTGGTGAAGAACGAGTGACGTATCCACTTTGGAACATATTTCCCTCACTATTCTCACGGAGGAACTGATGCGTATCTGTGAATTTTCAGAGGCTTCATCGATTGTCGTTGGCAAGCGAAAGTGACGAACACGCGCAAGAGACAGGAGGACTGTCAGTTTCATTTAAAGTACAATTCGGAGCTTCTTTCGCGGGGTTGTTCGGCTGTTATCAACGTTTACTTCAAGCCACGTAAAACGGTACTTGCCGCGTACGTAGCGCCGCATATTTGCACGATTAGATGACCGTCGCCGATTTCATGCAGTGTTCTGCGGCGGCGAAACTAAAAGTCATCGTCGAAATGGGACTGGAGGAGCAAACGGTAACACTGCACGGTCACGGAACGGAGCGCAAAGTGCGGATAAGCGATCTCGATATCGATTTTTCACCCACGGTACCCTTCACTGGGGTGCAGGAGAAGATATTTACGATCGAGAACGTCTACGAGCAGCCAGTGGAATTTTTCTGGCATCATCTCGACAGGTAACCGACGTCGAGAAACAGTAAAAAAATTTAAAAAGTGCGAGTCGAAGGTAAAAAGTTCATAAAGAAAGAACAGCCAGCCGCCAAGAATCTCGTATAGGAAAAGGGCAGGCAAGACAAATATTTTTAAGGCAGTTATGTGATAAAATGAATTTCATCGGAAATCATTAAAATTTGCATTACATAAAGGAAAGCCGGATAAGATGGAACATGAAAAGTCGTAAAAAAGACGTTAAAATTACTTTCTTTTCCAAAAATAATTATATAACTGTTAGTTTGGACTGTCTTATGAAAAGTTACAAATCGGCAAGAATGGCGTTATTAAAGTTCAGTTATCCAAAGCATCATTTGACGTGAAGTCCACGCTATTGTCAGCTATATAGGAGTAAAGCTTTGATTCAATCCGTATGTTCCATCGTGTCCGCCTTTTCCTTATCTGTGGTGGTCGCTATTGTAGAAAAAAAAAGGTAGAGAAAGAAAGAATAGCGTACAGCTGTTTTCTCATTTTGTGGTCAACACGAAACGAAAGAGAGAGTGATGGGCGACATGACGTGACGGCACGCGCCTCGCCGAACGTACTTTATACTGAATAAATTGCGACGCACTCGCAGTCTTTTTCCGGAGGAGGAACGAGCAGCCGAGGCACTGATTCGTTACTACGGAGTTAAAGAAATCCTATTACCGCCCCGAAAACTCGGAGAGAGAATGCCGTCGTTTTTAATGGAATTCTATAATAGCCTCGTGAGCGAGATGTCGTACGCTTTGTCAGCGAGAGCGATCGAGGAGGGAAGTGCCGTTGCACTGAGTGGTATATATATACATACATACATACATATATATATATATATATATATATATATATATATGTGTATGTGTGTGTACACTGAGAATAGTTAAAGCTGGACTTCTCCTTTCTCTCTTTGTCGATTCAAGCGACGTTTAATTGTCGTTTAATCGTAGAACAAAGTTCCAAGGATCTTCCTCCTGAGCCGCCAATGTGGCTGACGAGGAATCCCGAAGAAATTCGACATATGCTCGCCTGTAAGTCATTACTTAGACGATAAGTGTTATTTAGGCTTATCAGACATTCAGATTTCAGTTGGACAGCTCAGAGTTTACAATTAACGTTATTTTATGCAGCTAATATTAAAAGTGTACAGATTATTAAACATGCCAAAAGCTAAATGTCAAATTATTTAATACTATACATATTTAATTTGTTTTTAAATGTATTTCATTGGTTTTACTTAATTCAATATTTAAACTTCTAAATTGAGATTTTTAAAGGAGATATCGGTATATTCAAAGGGTATCTTTCCTAATTTAGTTAAGATAATTAAATTTCTCCAGAATGAATTTTTTCTGTAGTGAAAAATTTGTGGACAAACGAAAAATATTGTTTAAAACCGAATACAGTAAACTCTGAATTAGAAAAGAAATCGTGATGTTTCATGTTTTGTTGATTTTATTAAAAATAAGAAAAAATTATTACAAGTAGCCAAATCATCTCTCTGAAAATAAATCAAAATGTTTATGTTACTTTTTTATGAATTTTTGCAAAATATGATTTTTCATAGTCGAATTGTTATTATGTTCCTAATTGTTCCAGTTTAGATGTATAAACTGATAATGTTTTATCTTTCTTCGTTATCTACTTTTCTGTTCATAGTTATCGTAATGATTTTATATATAAATCTGATTGGATCCTCGTATTCTTGTAATAATGCAACAGTATATTTCTCTTTATCTTTTATTATAATTATTATAATTATAATTATAAATTTGTAATTATATTTTCTTTTTTGTATTCTTGTTATAATATATTTTTCTGTTTATCATTATCGTATTGATTATAAGTCTGATGATATATTTGTCCAAAAGTATAGTTTTACAGGCTACATTTCTTTTCTTTCAAATTTTCTTTTTTCCTTTTTTTTGAAAGAGGGAGTTTGTCAAGATTTTTCTACTTCCAAATCTGATAACCCCAGTATTTTCGTAAAGTTATCGTTATCACGTTTGACAAAAATATGACTCTCCATTCAGGCTATATAAAGGCTCTACGTGAGGAATCTAATTTCTGTGAGAAAATGAAAGATCCCGTAAAGGAACTATTTGATAGTCTCGAGAGGAAATCGATTCCAGAGCCCGACCCTATGCGGCCGGCCAAGAAAGTCTGCATTATTTTCCACGGCGCGCCGTTCACCGGTAATATGACCTACGACGACAGTACATTGGAGGGAGGAAAATATATTTACTGAATTGCGCTGTCGTTTAGAATATCAAGAGACCGCATGTAGGAGCGCTAAGGTTCTGCGAGTGCCTTTACTATGTATCGACAAAGTTATGATCGAGGGAATCGCTCTCGGCGACGATAAATTTTCTATCGAGACGCGACAGATCATCGACTACGCGTATCAGCATTATTTGTCACAAATGGAGAAATACAAGTAATTATCAAAAATTGCATGGAAGCCATACTCTCAACATTTTGAAAGGTTGTCTGGGAAAAAGATCATATGGAAACTGGGGATAGTTGCTTTATATTTCAGAATGTCGAAGTTACAATTTCTCAAACAACTAATTATGACTGTACAAACGTGATAAAGTAGTCTCCTTCTATGTGTTAATACCCGTCACAATCCCGTTAACCATATATTTTATTTTGTGATAACTAAAACACAAATATGTAGCAACGTGGCCATCTTGTGCGAGTTTAGTTGCTCAGTAACGCAGAGTATAAAAAAAGAAGACATAAAATATGTATCTTGATTAATAGCTCTGTTGTTTTCGCGAGAGATAAGCTTCCTGCTGGCTTTTAATTATGGGCCAACTTTATCTCATCTGCCTATATGTTCTATTTTAAATCATTTTATGAATGAAAATTGATTATCCAAAACAGAATATCATATATTTGCAAGAAATTTTATTTTATCTAGGATAACACGTCGCTTAACTTTATTTTTATTCACGATGGAGAATATTTTTTTTAGCACAAAATTTATTAAGAGATTGGAAAATTTATTTTACTACTCCTAAATCAGTTTTTCCTATTTTTTAAACTATTATTCCGATTTTAATTAAGGGAAAATATTTATGTTCTTAAAGGACTATTTCGGGATCTTGTATCCACTATTCCTCTCAGATAAGTACTAAATGAAATATGAGAACAACATGCTCTTCGTGTTATCTAGACTCCTAATTATTCTTTTTTGAAGGAGAGAATAAATAATTTCGAATTTCTTTTTTTACGCCAGACAGGTCTTGGAAACTACACTGCTAGAAGCAGAAATAACCAAATTTGTGGAACATAACGGAGAGATAGTGACGCATGAGATATCACCTGAAAATCCGAAATCGCCTCTGATACTCGATTCAAAGACGGTGCCTGAGATTAATAGACATTCCGAGAGTGACGCGCCATCCCGTGAACCAATTACTCGATTTGAAGAGGAACTCGCAAAAATTCCGCGAGAGCAAGATTTAAAATTCCTGGATCCCGTGAGTCTTTACGAAAGTAAGATTCAAACGATCCTGCTGTTGGAGAAAAATCTGCCCAATTATGTGACAAAATTGACAAAAGAGAACGTCGGCGAGAGAGATGCTAGTAGAATACAAGATGACACTTTTCTCGGAATTGATGCTCACTTATTGACCGAAGTTCTTCGAGAAAGGTAATGTTTGATAAAATTATATTATCTATAATTTAAAAAGAATGCAAAAATTTTGAAGAACTCATAAATTAATCGCATTCGAAAATGATACAAACAACTTGACATTGATTCAGAGCTTAAGTCAAAAGTTATTTTGCTTTAAAGTGTAAATCTCAGCAAATATGATGACATCATGATGACGACAAATGACATATTGCTGACGTATTATTGACACGTTGGAGACGCGTATTATATTAATATCATTAATATACCATTTGTCATCATACCGCTATTTGAGAATATTTTTATGAAAATACACTACGTTATCTTTAGCAAAAAAAAGATAACGACTATAAAAAGAAGATAATTAAAAATAACGACTAAAATCTTAATTGTTCCCAAAGCTTTGTTATAATTCATAGGTAGAAGTTTAAACGTTAGAAATATAAAACAAAATAAATAGTGTTTATATATGTGTGTGTTTTTTATACGTTTTTATATAAAAAATAGAAATGAGATTATGTTAAAAAATAGAAATTAAAATATTTCTTATTTCTAACTTATTTTGATTATTCCCAGATAGAAAATAAAAATCACAGTAACGTTAAAATGTCAAAATGACTAAAAAAATCATTTTTTAATTACAATTCGATAATTTTTTCGTCATTTGGACATTATTATGATTTTCTATTTTACTCGAGTTATATTTTTTAACTCACGTATATTATCCTTTCATCAAACGTATTTATTCCATTTTATTAGTCATACAAATGCGGATAATTTGTTATTATAAACGCATTTTCTTGGAACTCGCATTTTCTTCAAATCTACTCTTGTTATATTTTCAATAAGCAGGCTATCGTTGGCGGACTTCAAAAAGGGCTTTGTGCTGCAGACTTTGAATAATGTCTTCTTTAAAAGCGAAATCAAGACGCTATTCGCATTGTTCGACATCGTCGGGCACGTGGAATATTCATTGTTTGTGACTTTTATGAACTCAATGGATAAATATATTCGGAAAATGAACGAGTTGCGTGAATTGGAAGGTGAATTAGCGTAATAGATCATATTTTACCAAAGTCATTAAGCCTTGATATTCTTACATCAATCATACGGCTAGCGAGAAGATTGATGGAAGAAACTAATAAAAGAATCCAAGAAATTGACGAAATGTGGTTATCCGAATATGAGCTACTCGCAGAAGATGAGAAGAAGTTTTATTTGGAATCGACTTTGCCGATAAAGAAGCGAGAAGCATTACAAAGGCGAACGCAATTTCTTCAACAGATGACAGAGCTGCGAAAAAGAGAAGTATCGACTTTATTCTAACTACGAGATGTGTCATTTGAATTTTCTCTCTCCTATCCTTGAGAATTTTATGTATAAAGATCTACGTAGTTATGTTATACAATTTTTCTCATCTCACTTTATAAAGTCGATGATAATATGGCGTTCTTTCGTTAATATTATTTATTGGTAAAATATTTTACAGAAATCTTCTTCAGAATCTTTCAACGTAGATACCGCAAAAAGTAGGAAAATAGATAAAATAACGAAGGACGAGGAATCCAATAAACAGGAGGAAAAATTCCGAACTTCCAAAGCGTCGGTCAGCAAGAAAACGACTCAAGATCCTAAAGAACTGGAAACCAGAAGCGACTTGAAACCAGGTAGCACTCAAAGTTAAACGTGACGGAGATTAAGTTGTTCAGCAAGGCAAATCACGATCTCATTTTATTTGGTGCGATATTCAGAGAAGCAGGAAATGCCAGAAGAGCTGAAGAATATTGCCAAAGCTATGAACAATTATCACAGCAATCTCTCGGTCATAGAAAACATCATAAAAAATTGGGATCCTCTTAAAAAGGTAATGTTTCACACGATTTTATTGTACATTGAAAGAAAAGATCAGGTAAAACGAATTGAGTCTTTGGGTTGAGCAAATTTGATTGCATCAATTGAGGAACATTGAATAAAAATTAAATATATTCAATAATCTAATGTAGAAATCTAATATACTAAAAAATCTAAAACACTAAAAAAATTAATCAGAAGTGACAAGTTAATAAAACTGAAATGTAGTTATATAGACGTTATAAATATTCTTTCTACTATGCAAAAGAATCTAACTGTACAATGTGAATGATTCAACCTTTAGATGGAGAGTTAAGTAAATCAGATTAGTATATTAAATTAATGACTTTGATAATTTTTGGACGTTTGCAAAATTTGTTCAAGAATAAGAAATCATTACAACACTTTCTTTAAGACTATTGAATAAGTTACAATATACGGAATTTAGATATACCTCAGCGGCTATGGACAGGTTGAGCTTGTTACTTCGCTCACCCGTAGATAAATTCTCATCACGGCGACAGAAATATAAGCGAGCAACTTCACTACTTGAAGCTTTGTATGATATGTGGCCGTGTATATTGCTTGGAACCTGACTACTTTTTACAGTTTTATGGCTGCTGGCATCTTCGGTTGTCAGCTATTATATTTTTTATTGTCAAGGTTCCTCGTACCTCACCTCGGCCATGTTGAATTTATGACGTCAGAAGCGACATACTGACGAAAGTTACGTGCCATTTTTAAATAAAGATAAATATGGACAAAAGAGACTGCTTGAATGCACTTGTAAAATTGTCCGAAAAGTATTTCTTTATTATCCTTTCCCCTGACAGTTAATAAATAATCGTATAATAAATAGTGAAATAAAGTATATAGATAAAACTCATTTCATATTATTTCACCATTTATTGTATGATTTATTGATCATCAGGGGAAAGGAATACTTTTCGAACAATTTTACAAGTATGTTCGAGCAATCTCAAATACTCTTTCGTCCATGTTTATTTTCTTTATCTTTATTCAAAAATAGCAGGTAACTTTCGTCAACATATGTCATTCCTCGCTTCTAACGTCACACATCTAACATGGCTGGCGAGGTAGAAGGAGCTTTAAGCTAAAATTATCAATTTTCTCTTTTATAATGGGTTGGATAGTCGCAATTTAAATCAGTTGTCTATCATGGTACATATTATCTAAAAGAAAGATTTAATATAATATTATTCGCTTCGCTATATTTGACAACTTATTTTACTGTGACTGTGCTGTGTAAACAAGTCAGAATATCACGATTAGTCAATTTTGCTGAATATTTAACACTTATTTGACATGGAGTGATTTACCAGAGATTACAAGAATTATGCTGACGATTTAAAACAATTAAGACAATTAGTTTATCCTATATAACCCAGAAATTGAGTTCGCTTAAGGGGATGCTGAAGCTGAAAACTTTACCGACAGAACACTGACATTTTTCTGCAAAGTTTACGTCGTATTGGTTACACAGAATTACAAATGCTTTTACCCAATGAAAGTACGTGCAAAGATAAATTGGAGCATTGCTCGATATGTGACGAAAACGAACAAAAAATTTGTAATGTAAAATCTCAATCTGTCAGCGTAATATTTGCCTAATCCAAAAGTTTCGCAGCTTGTACATGCCGAAAGTGTGGATGCTCTAAACAGAAAAATTTTGAAGAACATTGCTCTACCTTTGCATCTGCCTTTAAAAGCTTAAAAATATCGAAAAAGTTTGCAGAAAGATTTCTACACATATATGGTTTTCCGTTGAATATGGTAAAACAAAGCAATACACATTCATTTAAATTCTGTATATACAAGAAATACAAAAAAGATAGCGTGATTATGTCAGTGATGATCGTCTCTGCATTATATCGACATTATTCGAGTTCGTCATCGACTCCAGCATCCCCTTAACACGATTCTGGTTATTCGGACCAGTCATTTAATAGTGTATATGTTCCTCCCTAAATTGTGTATAAGCGGGTATCATAGTATATTCGTCAATTTGTAGAACACGCTTTTCACGACAAACGGCGAAATCGTGAAAACCGGTAAAACAGGAGACAAGAGTCCCGATGTCAGTGAGGTGATATATAATTTAGCGCGCTTTGCATTTTCGATACGCCTGCCGTGCGGGAACTTTCGCTATAATTTATTTCAGCAGACTCACGCGAGCGAATTTCGTATCTGGTACGTAAACGCCAAGGATCCGTGGGATCGGGTGATGTACGACGTGGTGGTTAACCAGATGAGCGAAAATAGCTCAGCCAAAGAAGCTCTTCGTAAGCGAGGCGATCACTTTTAAAATAGACTCCCCGAGTCGTCGCACGCAAAATTTAATAAGACAACAATATTTCACGTGTAGCTGTTGAAGTCTCGCCGGAACTGGACCTCTCGCCGAAGAGATATTATATTCTCAAACCGAGTTGCATAAGGAAACGAGACACCGAGGTTGATGGCGAGTATATTACAATGCGATTTGCAGAGAAAACGATTTCTTTGAATATAATGTATAATATAATATTCTGTTCCAATCATATCTAAACAAATTTTTAATCATTGAATCAGATTTTTGATATTGGAATGGTTTCAAAAAAATTTACGATATTTAATCAATAATTATCATTGTTTAGTTTTTCAAATAATTTTATTGTTTATTCGAAATTATTCATGTTTGGTTGAAAGAAGAAAATTGTTTCACTTGATTTTACTAAAAATATTCAATAATTTTGTTTAAATAACGTCTTAAGAAACGTCAGAATAGTTTTTTTGTTTTACTGACCGTCTTCTTTTATTACTTTATCGAGTGTATTTTTTTCCTCCGGGTTTTTTTGTTCGAATTCTTATATCGACCCATCTTTTTTCTTGACCACAGTTGGGCTTGCTTGTCTTTAACAACCGAATAAGAATTATTGACTCCAACAAATTTTATTCTGACGATATACTTACAACATTATACTTATAATGCATCCTTATTTCCAAAAAATCTTTTTTTATCTTTTTTTATGCTTATAATAAAAAATTTCTTACATTAAATTTATTGGTTATTATTATCATTATTTTATCATGTCATACTCACTTATTTATTACATTGAAAAAAATGCAATAGTTAATACAGAGAAGTTAATACATTGAAAAAAATGCAATAGTTAATACAGAGAAGAAAAGGACATTATTTTTGGAAAATATTTTTGACATGTTAATCTTCAAATGAGATTACATGACGTTAAACAAAGATAAGTTACTTATAAGAATATATTTTATACGATTTTCAACGAAAAAAAACCTATATATTTTTATTATTCAAAAGTAATTTTTATTAATGGGCAGTGCAAAATATTAGATTGAGAATATGATGTGTTTAAATATATGTTCTGCCCCAGTTTTCCTTATACACTTAAAGCTTATATACTCAAATTGACAATCACTGTTTCACATACATATATAAAGTTTATATTTCACAGAAATCAACTTTATTTCGTAGAAATAAAACTTATATCGCGCAAAGAAATTTTTATATATTTTTTCCTCGATGTAAATGCATTTAATTAAAAAACGAGTAAATAATCGTTTCGTGTCGTTGATTAGGAATCTATGACATAGTCTCGTTGTCTGCAATGAACGAGTCAACGTTCGCGGCGGTCGATTCTTCGAGTGCGAACGCGCTTAATAATCGAGCGAATCACTCCGAAAATGCCAGACGTCGAGAACGATCGCGTCACGTCAGTAAAACCGAAGACGCTGTTTCGTTGAACGCATCCACGATCGAGAACAAAGACACCGTCGAATCCAACGCGGATACAATAATGTTGGAGGAGATGTTGAAGCCACGATGGATTTTGCAGCCGGGCGATAGTCAGTGGTTCAAGATCCGATATCACCCCGAGGAAATGGGAACTCACCGACACACATACGCATTATCCGTCATCGACGGCGATGATGTAACTTACGACATCAACGTTCGCGGAATCGCGGATGTCCCGCGGCTGGATATGAATCCTAATGCTGTCTTTTCAAAAGTAATAACCTTCTTTTCAGTGATCGTTCACGATCCAATTCGACTTGAAAAATTTTGACGTTTTTTCTGTTGTCTTATAACTTTTATTATATAATTATTTATTATATAATTATTATATTTATTACATAACTATTATATAATATTATTTTTATTATATAATTATATTACATAATTGTTTTATAACTTTTGTGAAAATATCGAGTACTGACTATATTTTCTTTTTACGATAGTTTAACGAAACCAATGATGCGTTTGCAGGTAGAAAAAATGAAGATTGCCGACATACACGATCCTGCGTACTTTCTCGACAGTACTGCTTACGATTTTGGAGCCTTATTGGTGTTTCGGAAAGATAAAAGGTGCGTTTTGAAACAATTACATTTTTCGACGAAATAAAATAAGTTATAGACGCTTAATTTATGAACAGTGAACATCGTCGTGATGCGGAATTTAAATTCCGCAACATATCTAAGATTGACGCGGAAGTGTATTTCTGCTTAGAGGAAAATATTCCAGACATTTTCATTTTGGATAAAGAGAAGCTTTGCATTCCAGTGAGCCATAGCTATTTTGGAGATATTTCGTTCAGAATATATTTTTTTAACACAATAATTTAATATAATTTATACTTGTAGGCTGAACAATGTAGATCGTTGAAGATATCGGCGGGTGTTACGAAGCTTGGCTCATTTATCGACAAGATGCATATATGTGTGGCGAATAATCCTCACGTCGATATATTCGAGGTAACGATAAAAGATATGCCACTTCGTTGCTTATTTAAAATATGTTGAAATTATTATAAATCGTTAACGTTAATGCGACAAGATGCATATGTATGTGGCGGATAATTCTCACGTCGATATATTCGCGGAGAAGTTACTACATAAAATTATATACGAATTCCGTCTTTCTAGGCTGCACATAAATTACGTAATTATATATTTCCATATATATTCCACGTGGAAAGAAACGCTCTTAAACACAATAAAAGTAACTGCTTATATTTGTAGCAGCTCGTGATGTCAAAACATCAACCTTAAAATCAAATGATTTGCTTTTTTCTCCATTCAACGGTATTTTCTTCCGTGTGGACATGTATAATTACATATGAATATGTATGAGATAATATAGAAACAAAAAATTTTTATATATAGGTTATTTATAATTATATATTATTGTATAATTGTTATATAAAAATTATATAATTATATATATATTTTTTTTTGCTCAGGAATTAAAGATACGCCAATATCACTTATTTAAAACGTATTGAAGTTACCATAAAATATCGCGTTTGTTACCACAATATATGTGTCATATATGTGTGGTACTTTTTATGTCTGCATATTATCAAAATAAATCTATTTTATGAAAAAAGGACAAAGAGGTTTATAGATATGGTCTCTTCTCTATATAAACCCCGGTAGCGAACGTATTAACGTTAATGCGACTTCTTTCAGCTTCGATGCAATGGCTCGAAATTGGATATCGAACTTGAAGACAAACAAGTGTACTTTGGCCAAGTGCTTCTGTATAGACGAGACTTTCTCACTCGTGCCATTCGAAACAGATCCCCGGTTCCGATCTTTTGGCGTCTAGTTCCCGATGGATCTTTGGATTCTCAAATATCGTTCGCGCCGATCAGCGGAATCGTCAAAGCTGGTAGTGATCAAGAGATTGAGTTCTGTTATCACGCCAGCAAGGTAATATTGCGTCAAGTATCATCTAGTATGACATTTGAGTTCGTCTAAATTTTTAATATTTAAATCTTGTTGATTTAAATGTAATTATGAGACTTCACCAAGACAATAATAATCTTTCACGAAAGTTATTCTGACTTTTTTTGGTGAAAAAGTGTACGTGTATGTGTAAGGCTTTCCAAAAACGAAATTTTCTGGTCTCAGATTGGAACGGTTCACGCGAGTTTAACTGTCGAGGCTTTCTTCCACGAGAATGACGTAGAATCGATTTTTACGGAAACCCTCTGTTTATCTGGCGAAACGTACGATGTAGCTGTTGACATTAATCATGCAAATCCAATTGACTTAAAGTGCGTGAAAGTTGGCTTTCTTACAAGTGCAAACTTCACAATAAGTAATCGAGGAAATTATGAAGTTAAATATGTGTAAGTGTAGAGAAAAGTGTGTCTTGCGAGCTAGAATATTTATATCTGGGAGCTAACGTTAAACAATTATATCTCTGACTTGTCTGACTTGATCGATATTTGCGCTTGCAATGAGATTTTCTTTTGTATAATTTTTTCTTTGAACTTGCGATATGTTACTTATGACACATTCATTAATGTGTTATCTGTCTAGCATACTTTTGGAGGAACGAGATAAAGCCATGGTTACATCCAGTTTATACGCCAGACTAAAGAAAGAGATTGAAATTAGTCCTGCGTCTGGTTCTATCGAATCACAGAAAGAGACAATAGTAAAGGTACATTTCTGAAATTATTTTCCATCTTGAAATCTTTCCACTTTCTCGCACGTAATAATTTTAATTAATATTAGTAATATTGCATTTAATTATATTGTATTAAATTCTAGTTAATATCAGAAATTGTTCGTTCATACGGCAAGAGTATATGTCCGTGCACATTAATATAGTTTTTTTTTTATATAAATTCTTTTCAATTTTGCTATATTTCTAACAGTGCAAAAATAAACTGTTAGCAAGGTCTATTTTGTTAAGAAATATAGGAAATTTCATTAGTCTTGCGTCTGGTTCTATCGAATCACAGAAAGAGACAATAGTAAAGGTACATTTCTGAAATCACTTTCCACTTTCTCGCACGTAATAATTTGAATTAATATTAATAATATTAATTAATAGGAAATTTCACCAGGAACATAACAAATTTTTTAATAGCAAAATATAAATAAAAGCTTAATGCATAATGGCATATATAAAGTGAAAAGATAGTTAATTACCGTTAAAATGTTGATTTATTCTTGGGTTACGAAATTATTAGTAATTTTTAGTATAAAATTTTGTTCGTGTATATTAAAGAGAAATGCCAGCATTCGTTACAGCATTCATCAGTTTTCGGCACTTTCGTTCGTATCCCATCGAATATCAAGATATACGGGGAATTTATTTCTTAATTATTTATCAATTATTATATGTTATTTATTTATTCGTTTTTGTTTAAATTCCCATACACTTTAATATCTGACAATATCAAGAATATCTAAAACAAGTAGAATGCTGACTACTGAACATTTTCCCCTATTAAGATGCGCATAAATTGGTTAAAATAAAATTGTCGTTCTTTTCTCCCAGATAACTTTTCTACCAGAAAACGAAATTACTCTGAAAGAGTGTCCAATACTTAAGTGCCATCTTCTCGATACTAACAAACAAGCCGCTGTGATTGCACAAATTCCATTGACAGTTTCCGTAATTGCTTATTATACAAGGTAAATTGTTATTACCTTCAAAAACGACTAATATCTGTCCAAATTTCACATCTTCAAGCGAAAGATTTTCCTTTGCTTCATACAAGTATTTCTCTTTCTCAGCAGATTCTCGGTCGTTATTACGAAACAGCTGTTCGATATCGCACGAATTGTCTTTGTTTCATTATAGATTCCGCGTTTATCCTTATCCTGAAGTTAACTTCGCCTCAC
Organism: Odontomachus brunneus; assembly: GCF_010583005.1. Taxonomy (NCBI): domain Eukaryota; kingdom Metazoa; phylum Arthropoda; class Insecta; order Hymenoptera; family Formicidae; genus Odontomachus; species Odontomachus brunneus. Next base: position 204,646 of record NW_022639513.1, on the reverse strand, counting down.
TTGGTGTGTGCACCGAAGAGACGATGAATCTGCATATTGAAAATACTGGACAGTTCCCCTTCCATTATTTCATTCAGCAAGCATCCATTAAACACCCATCGAACGCCTACGTGACGCTGGTTAAGAAGGAAAACGTAACTGGAAAGGATTCCGACAAAGCGACTAATACGTTAGACAAGAATAAAAGGTATATATTATAAAAGGAATAAGAATAAAAGGTATATATTACCTGAAAATTCTAATGCGAGGTTTCCCTTTGTTGTTCCCTTCTCTAGACAAATCTTTCTTCTATCATCATCATGAGTTAGTCATGAAAATCTATTTTTTTAAGCAATAGTTTTTATTTTTACTGTATGTAATAGATCTTTATTATGGTTGAATTATTAATAATTAATGTTATCAGTTGATTAAACTGTGATAAATTTGTGATTTTATCACGAATAATAATTAATTTACTTTGACTATGGACATACCGATTATTTTACTCAAGTCAAATTTAATTAATGTTCAACACTTAAATATTTAAATATGTGTATATGTTGTATTCTTGTCTCCGAGTTTTACTATAAATTATGAACTTTCTACTGCTATATTTTCAAGACAACACTGTCAATTATATTGAAATTTGTATTTAATACTTCAATATGACATACTCTCTTCGTATATTGTACATAAATTTAGTCGCTTCTTAATATTTTAAATATTAATTGTTGTGGAAAATCAATACGCATAGAATCGAGTCTCCTATAAGAGTTTGTTGCAAAATTTGGAACTATGTATTAATTTACACAAAAATAGCCGGCAATCTGAAAAAATTCACACGTGCAAATATTATTGTAAATAAAATTATATTACAAATTGCATGTTATCTTTTTAACATTATGCATTCTCCTTACAACCTCCTTAAGTACTTACACGTAAGGCATTGCTTTCGATGCTAACGTCTTACTGTTCTCACAGCAAAGTGCCAGAATTTCCAACTAAGTTGCAAGTCGGCCCTTTTACCGTAACAAAGACCGAGGGGAACGTGCGACCAAACGAGGTCGATATCGTAACGATAAAATGCTACCCAGAATTCGTAGGCTCTCAGGAGGAGCAAATACTAATTCTTATACCAGACAGCATTTCCGAGGAACGAAATGGCAAATTAATAACACTTTCTGTGAATTCCTGCGTACCTACGGTCGACTTTCACAACCTCGACGCTATGTTCCTAGGAAATCATATAATAGATCGTGTCCAGGACTTTGTCTGCCAAAAAGAGGTACTCTCTTTTCTCTCCGACATTTTAAAATGGCATCTGACAAAGAAAAACAAGGACATAAGAAAGACATAAGGACAAAAGTCGTAGAAAAAATTGACTATTAATTCCAACAGATTGGCGCGCATACCGTATTTGCACGTCAAGAGAGGTGCCTGTATTTTCGCCATGTCAAAGTGCATCACACTTATACAGCGTATTTCCTGCTTTACAACCGGAACGTGATACCTGCTGATGTGGAACTGACTCTACAGCTGGAGTCATTTTCATCCGCGACCATTGAACCCGACACGTTCGTAGTGACACCCGCAAAAGAACGCGTTTCGCCGATGAGTCAGAAGAGATTCGCGATTTCGTTCAACCCGACACTATTAGAGGTAACGTTTTCGCAAAGGCCTAATGTTTAATACGTAAAATCGATGCCGATCGTGAAGAAATTCTGGAATCGAAGATAAGTACAAACGTATTGCGACTTTACACAAGCTGAAAGTGAAATTAAGCTTCCTTCGAGCATAATGCATACAATGGGTGTACACACAGAAAAATGCATACTGCATAAATATTTAAGTGAATGTTACTCGTTTCGAGTATTTTAAGTTTATATATCCGCAAATCTATTACAAGAGAAGAGAGAGAGAATATTAACTTTACTTAAAATATATCCTGAATCCCAACAAGTTTAGCATTTCAATTAAGAATATTAAATTAAAACAAAAATTTAGCTGGCTTACTACATAAATTCGAACCAATATTTTCTTGGATAGAGTTTTATATCCTTGTAAAGAGAATAAATTCTTTTAAATACATGATAATGATGAGCTTTTCTCCAATTTGCGATACGTATATATTTCAAGACTATTATCAAGAAAATATTCTTAAATATATGATATTTCTTTGATATGACCCAAAATATATGATATAATATGATATTCCCAAAACATTCTTCGTCGAAAGTAGCCATTAATTAAAGCTATTAATTAAACAAGGGAAGTTAACTGAGTAATCGCTTTTCTTAGACGTACCAAAAGTAAAATATAAGTAGAACAGATAAAAGTGAAACATATAGTCGAAGTCATTTTTCGAACAACTACGTAAAATTTCGAGTTATTAGATAAAATAGATGAGCTAATCAGAGCGCGACGTGGCCGTCGAAAAAATGACCGATTGCTCGCGGGTCTATCACACAGATTTAAGACGTAGTCCCCCCCTCTAAGCCTATGAGATAGGCACGTGAGCAATCGGCCATTCCTTCGCCGGCCGCGTCGCGCTCTGATTAGCTCATCTATTTTATTTAATAACTCGAAATTTTACGTGGTTCGAAAAATGACTTCGACCGTATGTTTCACTTATATTTTTCTTTTGGTACGTCTTATGCGGGACACCCTGTATAAGCGCTCAGCGAACTTTTGGTCTTATACTTTTAGATGTTGGTCAAATCTGAAAGTATATATCAAGCAGATTCAATCTAAAAGTTTTTGTTCATTTTTACAAATTGATATCATGTTCTCCGAATGATTACTCTTAATTAAAATTGTTTCGCGGTGTGCAAATTATCCAGACAATACGAACTTCTAAATGATGTCTCGAAATCTAAAAGACTCTTGATAGGAATTTAATGCACTTCACGAACAATTACTGGACAATTATGCTAACGTTTGTCTGGTAAGTAACTGAAGTCTGGTAAGTGAAGTAAAACTACTTGGAATCCCAAAGGTGTAGCGCTTTTCTTGTAGTTACTGTGCACGAAAGACACATAAAATCCAAAGCCATTAACTCAATGAAAACAGAACAATAAAAGAAAAATATATGAAATGAAAGAATAGAGTCAATTAGTCAGAATGTCGATCCCTATTTCTCGATTACAAAATCTTACAGTAATTTTTATTACAAAGTTCTCTCCATATATTTTCGATTAATTAATAATCAAGTCTACTATACACGCACGCATAATATAGTCAAGCTCATCATAATGGCATTTCATTTTCTGTGCATATTTTCTAATTAAAGAAAATTGTTTTCATAATAAAATGACCCAATATATAAAAACTGTGCCTGTCATTCTGCGATTGCGTCGTCTGACCGCGACGGAAAGTTAACGAACTTGACAATATGAAAGAAAGCTGCGCGCTCAAATCGAGAAGAAAACAATGTTTTTCAAAAAGGGAGAAAGAGAAGAAGTAATATCGGACAATAATGAAAATATTGCTCTCACCTCGCTCTTTTACTGCGTTCAATGTTATGTTCATAATTGCAGACATGTCATGCGGTTCTCGGAATAAAGGTTGAGCAGCCCTCGCACTTAAAGGACGAGAAGTTCTTTGTTAAATTAACGGGACAGGCTTGCGTGCCAGAAGTTACAATAGTGAAGCCACCGTATGAAAAACGAGAAGGAGCTGTACTCAACTTCGGCCTTACGCTTGTGAACGATTGCGCTGCGAAAAGCTTCGCTTTCCAAAACGTCAGCGTGATATCCGCCAAAGTGATCGTCGAGATCTATGTGGACCCGCAATTCCTCTTCACTTTCGGAGCTCGCGACGACGAAGACGACTCGACTAATGGACGGGTTTGCCAAGCTGAACGAAGTCAGTTTCGTTTTTTTTCGCGAGACAACAATGACGATAGTTTCTAAAAGTCTTAAAGTCTTTTTAAAAAGACTTTCTAAAAAAGGAAGATTTTTCTAAAAACTAACTAAAGCGCAAAAGAGAAACATTCATGTATATTCTAGAGTCGAGCGATCGATGCGTCGTGGTTCATTTAACGCCCGGGGAAACGGCGTCGATCGAAGTGAAATTCAACCCGCGAGACGTCGGTAAATACGAGGGTCTGGTGCGATTATTTGTCGCTGATAATCCCGATGAGAATCTTACGATCGGCCTGAAGGGCGAGGTGTATGCGGAATTAGTCGTACTGGAGGGACTGGAACTCGCGAGTGCAAAATCCACCGTTCTCAACGAAAAACAGAAGTCCAATTCCAAACAAAAAAGATCGTCATCACGATCGGGCAGCGTAACAGAAGGTGAAAGTGAATTTTCTATGAAAAGAATTGAAGGAAAAGAATTTCTTTTATAAAAATTTCTATGAAAATTTCTATGAATTTTTCCTATGAAAAAAATTGAAGGAAAAGAATTGAAGGAATAAAAGAGGTGAAAGAGAATTTTTCTATGAGAACAAAAGAAAAAGAACATTCTCCGTTCTACATGCGTCAACTACGAGTTAACACGCATAAGTCTTTTCGATTTGTCTTTTTCGCATAGGTCTTTAGTTTTGTCGAAGAATCAACTTAAGCAATTAGTATATTAAAGTAATACGCGTTGATTTACAATCGAGGAATGATGGTACAGCGATTATCCTTTCCAATCCTAGTGTGCAATTAGTTAGACATTTTTTTCAAATCTGACTCTCCTTATTACTCTGAAATGTGTAAAATCACATATCTAGTATGCTGGACTATTGATTAATACGTAAAAAATTTATTTTCTTAGCATCTTTCAAGTTTAACAGTTAATTGCGCTGCAAAATGTAAAAAATAAAAAAATCTGAAAAGAATACTTTTGTATCTTAGTGTTCCCTGAAGTTAAGAAAAATTTAATACTTTGATAAAATTTTAATATAGTTCTCTTTAACATTTAGGAGGTTATACGACTTTTTTTATGACTATTTTCAACAATCTCATATTTCGATATTTTTTTATAATATACCGCAAATTTTATTCCAATAAGTCGACTACGATAATGGTATCAGAGAACTTCGTATATTTCCGTTGTTATTTTGAAATTATTTTAATATACTATATTTAATAAATTAAATTATTGTAATTAATATTATAATTATTATAATTAAATATATTTAATAAATTAAATTATTATAATTAATTATAATAATTGTAATTATATTATTTAATTAAATAAATAAAAACGTCCAAGATATTTTATTTTTTAAAGTGTCTTTTGGACGTCTTTAAAAAATTATGAGACATTTATATTATGAGGATTTGTTCAGTAAAACTCACCAAAAACCTATGTGAGTTAACTCGTAGTTAGTACATAAAATAAAAAATACTTCTCTCTAGTAAGAGATAATATAACAGTCTTCTTCATGGATTATTTTTAAATTAGAATAACTTTCATTTATTTACATAAATTTATTGAGGAAATGTTAAAACCAATGTAAGCAACAAACATAGTTTCAAAAACCAAAAGAAATTATTAAACTTTAAATTAGTTGATCCTAAATTAAAAAAAAAAGTAATTAGAAACGTTTATGCGTAATCGCAATGTGTTAGATCTCTAGTTATTCCGCATCTCTATAACGGGAGTCATACAATACTCAATTTTACATTAATAAAATCCTTAATAATGTCCAATAATAATGTCATTAATAATTTGACATTAATAAATGTGTATATTCATATTGTTTTAGTCCATATAGAATGGTATGTACGTAACATAACTAACAGAGTTTCATAAATTTGAAGAAGACGCTAATACAAAATAATATATAATATATAATGATATATAATAATAATTCTAGATTTTTCTTTATTATCAACAATTTTTAATTTAAATATTAATTTAAACATATATATATATATATATATATATATATATATATATTAAACATTTACTATTTTTTATTTAAAATATTTTTGTCTTACACATTAACCTTAGAATATAATTATAAAAGAATTAAAGAATATATATATATTTTTTTTATATATTATAATATTATTATATATTATAAAAAAAATATTTCCGTAGTGTACGCTATAATTTATGCTTTTTTAATACATTAATGAGCTAAGTTTCATCCGAAATTGGAACTTGTCTCTGAGACTGTTACTTTAACTCATTTAGCAGTCAATGAGTTAATTGGTTTAAAGTATCTCTGGACGTTCATTAAATTACTAGTTATTTTACAGTATTATCACCAGCATTTATCCCGGTCACATTGATCTACAAACTAAACTACGGATGCTGCTTTGTCAACAAGATGTACAGAAAAAACTTCAGGATCGTCAATAAATCGGCGGATCGGCACTTGCGATTCCAATGGAGCGCGCATCCCAATATTGTATTCACTCCGTCTGTCGGTCATCTCAAGTGTCTGACTCGCAAGGAAATAATCGCGACGTTTCTCTCCTCGGAACCAGCGAGCTATGTCGACGTAATAAGATCGAATTTATATTCCGCGAACGTTTACACTTGATATTTGCGTTTGCAGAACTTTCGTTTAATTAATGCTACAGTGGGATGCAAAGGAGATCTGGGCAAGATTTTTTTGAAAATTTCGAAGTTTCAATTTTTCAGATAACTAGTTGTTGACTGACTGTACAGACATGATAGAGACAACTTTTCTCTATGTTTTTATACCAAGAACGATCCAGCAAACTCTTTATTTTATTTAACAACAACGAAAACATGAATATACTACAACGTGACCATTTTTACTTGATTTTAGATTAAGGTGGCTAACAATCTAGGATACAAAAGTGGAAAACATGGATAAAATACGTACGACTTTGCACTTTGTGCAAAATATTTTATTGTTTAAAATTTTGTAATAAAGAAGATTTATTATTTTCTTTCGGAAAAGAGTATAAAGACATATTTTTAACAATTAGAATATAGTAATTTTTGTTTTTATTTATATTGGCGTAAGATCCATTTTACCTTGCCCATCCATACGATTCAACCATTCCATTGATCTATTCATCGATTTCAACCATTTTATGCGTGGAAATTACTTTTATTATTCAAAATAAGTTTACATTTGCGGATGAAACTTCATTCTAACTACATTACTTAAGAAAAGATTTTGGTTTAGATAACAGGAAAATAAAAAATTCTTACGAATTCTTTTAAAAAACATGAATAGATATCGAAATGGAGGCTGGCCATAATATTTGTCATTATTTTAATATTTGTTTTAAATAAATGTTTTAGATAAAATAAATCGTTTTAAATAAAAAAATTATTTTAAAAAATAATTGAAAGAGAATATTTTTTGGATAATTTTACAAATGTGCTCAAGCAATCTCAAATGCATTTTCGTCTATATTTATTATTGTTCAGAAATGCCACGCAACTTTTATCATCATTTTTCGCTTCTGACGTCACAAGTCCGATATGGCCGGCAAGGTACAAGGAGTCTTAACTGTAATGTTATTCTGATTTGAGTGAAACTCAGATGTCGTAAAAGCAACATTTTGCTGTTTTGCTCTCACTGTTTCTCTTACGAGAAAAATATATAAACAAAGTTTATGGCCAACATAACTCCTGCACCAACTTGCTAGATCCGGTCTCTTCTATCCATGATTAATTATTTCACATTGACGATGTAGACGTGTCTCCACTGTACGGTCTGCACAATCGAGCTTGTTGATCCCACGAAAGAACGCTGCTGGGACGATCGGAAGACGGAGGTGCGATGGCTGGCGATAAATTCCGACGACGTGGCGAGTGAGCAAGGGATAAATGCTGAAACGTTCGTGAGAAAAGCAGTCGAGCCCGTTAACGAGCCGAACCACGAAATCGTATCTGACACGACGAAGTGCATCCAAGTGTTACTTAACGCGACCGTGGCATTCTCCAAGTACTCTTGCCTCATTAAGGAGATCAATTTCAAGGACACGCTAATGTTTCAGGTTGTTTAGATCCCGTAGACCGTAATTACTGCTTACTTGCATTTTCGCGCAATTAGATTGCGCTACGGAATAACGGAGATTTCGATGGAGATTTAACACTAGAGTGCTCGATGAATCCATTTTAACTCTCTTTGTTGTAGTCATTTCTGTCTTTCGGGGTCTTTAGGAAAGAAATCTTTCGTGACCTTTAATAGTCTTTAAAGCAGAAAAAGTAACGCAAAAAATCGATGATAATGTGATGAATTATTTTATACGATTTTATGATAACTTGAATGCCCAACAGAGTCACTTCGACTTTTTATTTGATTGTCAGCGCACTGCAAAAAAAGTGTTTGATACTTGTAACTAGAATCTAATATAGAGAAATAATTAATTTATTTTTTCTGAAACCAAAGTACATCGCAAAATATCCGTTTATCCTTATGGATATATTGTAGAGGAAAGCCTCTCTATAATATATGCAACGTTCATCAAAATCCGTTGTTAACACTTCTGACATCTTCCCTTGTTAGTGTATTATAAAGACAACATACAGATTAAATAATGGGAAAAAGGGCTAATTCGAGTTCAAGCACAGGATTAATAGTGCTATGTACCATATGGGTAAAACCTTCCTTGTGTTAAGAAATAGAGCAATATTTATTGAACATGAATACTCAATATAAATAATCAAACGTTTCGGCTCAATCATGAACCCTCTTCAGTGATATAAAAACTCAAGGTTTACAAAACGAATGCATTATTAACAAATAAAAGAATTAATTAAAGACCTTAATAAAATGACATGAATGTTATTCGCAGTATTATAGCTGACAAGACCGTTACCCGACTAATATTAAGAAGTTCAAATTAATACTAGGAAGCAGCCGTCATAACTATAAAAAAACCATAAAATAAAATAAAAATAGGTAAGATTAAAATATAATAAATAATTAAAACGGTCAATATAAATTACCTTTGTTGAGCTCGGCTAAAAGTAAAACGATCCTGTCAACGATAACATTGCCACGTCTAAGTAATAGAGATAATAACAGATTTATATACACGAGCATTAACATTGCGGCGACGGAATGTTCTCTTGGAAGAGAAGGAAATAAACAGAGTTTTATTTTCATAATAAGCTACAGTAGCTGTTACCCAAATATTCTGTGTCCTTTTGAGAGTTAAGTCCATGCTTTTGAAATTTAATATAAATCATTTCTGATATCAGGCGTTTCAAGTAATAACGTTTCTCATGCAAAACTTTGGCTTGATCCCAATTGAAATCATGGTTTTTTCTCAAACGATATTCTTGTATGGCCGTTAACTCAATTGTAGAACTCCTTGGTATTCTCCTATGCTCAGCAATGCGCGTAGAGAGTCTTCTACTAGTTTAACCAACATACGACGCCTCACAACTACTGCAATTTATACACAACGTTATTATGGAAACCAGGAGGCAACCTGTTGTTATGCACACGAATCATTTCTGATAATTTATTATTGCAAGAATAAGCAATATTTGTCAAATTATTTTTAAAAAGCTTTGCCAGTCTGTTCAAAACCACACCAAAAAACGGTATGGTAAAATATTTTTTATCATAACCAGATGCTGTCAAATTTTAATACGTAATAGCAATTATTTTCGACTGGTATCATAAACCAACGTTTTCTGATCGGTATCTAAACTATTTGTCTTTTCATCCTATTCAACACAAGATCGGAACAATTATTGGCTTGGTGGATTGGATGTTTTATCTTAGTCACTCGACTTTCCATAAGAATAATTTAGACTTTATCATTTTGACGCTAATTAATAATAATTATCCTTTTGATCGAATTTTTAAAATTATAATCTTCTTATTTCTTATTAAAATTTAGAGTTTTAACATGTTTATGATAATAACTTGAATGTCTAATAGAGTTACTTCGACTCTTTATTTAATTGTCAGTGCATTGCGAAAACACGTTTACTACGTTTTAATACGTTCACTACACGATTTATTTAGAGGACTCTGTCCACACACATGAGCCACATTATTTTTTTTTACATAATTGTGTAAAACAGACTTAGTTTCATGTAGCGAAAGAGGGAGAGTCGAGCATTCTAGTATCAAATTAACGTGAAGAAAGGATATTTCTGCTAATTATATTTCGTATTTTTAATTCTTTGTTCTCTTACCGCATTTAGAAAAACATTGATATTTTGAATACACCGAACTTTGCATTTTTTTCTGTTTGTCAATTTTCTCTCCTGTGTTGCGTGACGCGATTCGACCATCGGTCGCAGGATTTCTCGCTGTGATTGTAGCGCGTGCCCGGCCGCGTCGGGAGAGCAAAATAGGAATTATATAAATAACTTCACGATTGCTCGTGTATATCGAGTTTAAATATTTGTTCATAATAATGGGGAGATTTTTTGAATCGATGCGTACGCGAGCATCGCGTCATAACCGTCACGGGACACAAGCGATAAAATACAGACTGTCGTTGTTGGTTTTATATCCGATGCAATCCCGGCCGTTGTTTACACGTGAAAACCAAAAGAAACATTACAGCTGACGCGTGTGCAGCATTCTAACAATTTTCGGTTGAGGTTGGCGTAATACATGAATTTCCCTCATGGGAGAGTAAAACTCAGTCTCCGTTTTGCCTTCGTTTCCTCTCCAGGCGCGCACCATGTGTGATGCTCCTCTCTTCCTTTCCGACATATTGCGAAAAGGATGGCAAATAAAGAAACAAACAAGAGTCTGTTAGCAGATTTTAAAATTTGTACAAAGTGCAGCATGAAATCGGCAATTATTTGGTATAATTCGATATAATTACCTTTGACATGTTATTAATTGATAGACGCGCGAATACGTGTTCACCTTCTCGAATACTGGTGCGGTCGACGTGGAGTACATGTGGCAGATAAATATGGACGAGCAGTACCCGATGAGACGAACCGCAAATTATTCGCGACTCACGCTGGGACCACAGGGAGATATGCGATCTGCGACTAACTCGTTGGTACACACTCATGAGTCTCGCCAGCGACCTGATCAATATCACGCGGCGGAGCTAAACGATAAAGGCGCTAAATTAAATCGACGATGTCTGACGTCATCTCGAGGTAATTAAAAAATGTGGAATCTAGAAAGGTATAATTTCATCCTCAGTGCGGGATCCTTTGAGTCCCAGAGGACTTTATTCTTATACATATATACGTGATCTCAAAAGGATGCTTCTAAAAGCAAAAGGAAAGTATTCTAACTGCAATATTGTTAAAGTTAGAGAAATTTCGCTTTTTATCTACAACTACTCTCTTAAAGTGAATCAGTGAAACATCATTGAAAGCAGTAAATAAACACTGATTTTCAGCTATAAGTACAGCACTGAAACTGCTCAGTGCTATACTTATAACTGATATCAGTGACTATTCACTGATTCACTTTAAGAGAGTAGCTTAACCTTTTCATCCTTGAATATGTATACTACTCAGGACGAAAGGGTTAAACTACCCTTAAACTGTCCAGGTTATCACAAAATGTCAAGAAGATGAAATTAGAGGGAAGAAGTAGGATGTCCAGATTTCATGGTAGCTTATATTTCTTGCAAAGTTCTAGACAGTAACTACGCAAAACATGGCTCAGATCAGTCAAAGGGTTTAAGAGTTAATAGAGAACATACAGACACAGATATTATTATCATATACATTATATAAAATAAATCTTGTTAGTCGCGTCTGTCGTATCGCACGTAAAAGGACATTCTGCTTCAAGCAAACATATTCCTTTTGATTAAAAAAAGGGTTGAAATAATATTTCATAAATTTTCGATTAATTGTTCACACTTTCTCTTTCATTAGAATAGAAATATGTTTGGTAAAAGGTTTTGCACAGAAAATGGGATTACAAGAAATAGCAAATAGAGTTCTTTTCTTTGAGCGTATATTCGATCATGAAATAAAAGAACTCGATTCAATCATGAAATAAAAGAATATTTACGAAAATATTATAAAACATAACAAAAACATAACAAAAGTATAATAAAAGACCGAGTTTGGATACAAGTGGTATTCTGCTATGTAATTATTGTGTATTTTCTTGCTTTTCACTTTTAACGTGATTTTCACGCATCTACATTATATTTTCAATAAATTATTTCCGTCATGGCTGTCTTTCTTGTTATGTCCTTTACTCATTCTACGCGTTACAATCACACTTTAAAGAAAGAACAATGTTATTTTTCAGATTATCTTGAAAAACTCACATTCAAGAGCTTTTAAAGAGTTCATTAATATGACATCATATTAAAGAATTCTTTAAAAGCTCATTTCTATAATATCTTTCTCAAATCGACGCATTAATCAACATTATAATGTCATTATTGTTTCTTATATACTGCGTTCGGAAATTCTACTCCAAGTTAAAATACAGAGAAAAGAGTTCTTGAAAGTAAATTAGAAATTTACACCAGTACGTCTTGGAGGCGCTTGGTGTTACCGTCAAAGTTAATAGAGCTCATTTCGTTTTAATATTCGTTTTATTGTATGTGAAAAGCTTTCGTCTTACACGTGAATCACGACAACGGATGTCGTTATTTCTGCAGAAGATATCGTCAAGATAAAACTACCTGCTAGCGCCCACGATCCATCCGATCTCTTCAGCAGTAGTGCCGGATTGACAGAGCGAAGTAGCGACAGTTGGTTAGAGAGTGACGATTTGCCGTTTGGGATTTACCCCGAAAAGGGAATCCTGCTGCCGGGTGAATCGGCAAAATTCACCCTGCGATTTTCTCCTACGGACGTGTTCGACTACAAAGCGTATCTCACATGCAAGTAAGATCATTACTGCGACTCGACGATTTCCATCCTAAAATATATAATCTTCCCAGCAAACACAATAATATAACAGTTATATTACATCGTTGTAATATAACGGGATGTAACGTGCAATATAACATGTTTGTTACATGTAATATACACATTAGTTATAATTCCCCATTCATACGAAGTTGCCGTTATATAATAGAAATATAACGTGTTACTAAAATGTTATATAGCTGTTATATATATTGCTGAAATGTTATATAGCTGGAATATAAATTATTATTTTCCAGCAATTATAGGCATTTAAACTCATGTCCTTATAAACTCATGGTACTTTTGTTTAGGAAGTATAAGGCTTTATACAGGGTGTCCCGTGTAAGACGGACCAAAAGAAAAATATAAGTAGAACACATAAAAGTGAACAAAAATTGTACACGTCATTTTTCAAACAACTACGTAAAATTTTAATCCAAGAAGATTCGCGAATGATCAAATGTGATAAGATAGATGAGCTGCGATGGCGAGGTTTGCCGTTGTATGCTTGTATATTAGATCAAACTGAACAAAAAAGTTTTCTTTCATTTTCTAAATGACACGTAGATGTTTAGTTATTAGTTGAAAAAGATTGGTGCATTATCGCATACAACTGTATTGTGACGTGGCAGTGGTGCAGCTGCACGTCACAAGAGGATTAAGCTGTCGAATCAAGAAATTAGATTGATTTCTTAGTGATCGCTCGGGCTAAGCCGCGAGAAATTCGTGCGAATATTTACATTTTCGATAGCGGTTTCCGATAGTGTTTATGTGTCGTACCATCGGCGTAGCTATCGGAAACATTCGGATTTTCGCGTTAGATTAGCGATTCGCGCGTCCCGAATACCTGTGTCCTCGCGGCTCCCGAAACTGACAACAGGAGGTCGAGAGTGAGGAAACATGGAAGCACAGCGTGGGACAAGAGCTTTCTCTCTGGGAAACCCCACAGAGAACCAGAGTGAGTCCTCATTATTCAAATGTTAGTGACAGTAATGAATGCCGTGTCGTTCCGAATTTGGATGCCGCCGACCTTATATTCGTCTTTCGATTTTTTGTAGAATACTGGCTACGGGACAACAATAACAATCTCGGAACAAAGAGATGACCTACCAGACTTGTATCGACTCGTTCGGCCATCTTTTGCGTTGGAATTAGCATTGAGTAACGATTATTCGGTAAAGTGGTGTGGTCTGCTTCGCATCTGGCGTCCAACATCTTGAGTTCCGCGAGCGGAGCGTGGGAGGGTGGTATTTTGCGGTAAGTGGAGGAATACTCCTCGCAGTACATAAACTTCTTTAATTAGTAAGTAAACGTGTACGTGGTCATTTGGAAAATGGTAGAGGATTTTTTTATTTAGTTTGACTGGAGATGTGCGAACTATTCGAATTCGAATCAAATCCCTATGATTCGAATCCGAATAATTAGAAAATTTCGAATCGAAAAGATTCGAATACGAATTGCGCACTTTAGCATTAATGAAATACTATTAAAGACATCCAGCTTTACGGAAATTAGCATGACTTGAAAAGTTTGCTATACATTAAGATTTTCTTCATAAACATTAAAAGAAGACAACGGCTTCAAGATAAATTCTTATCGACAATTGTCGGATCGATATGTGTCGTTGCGCAGCTTTCAATGCTGAAACTGTATTCTATATATACGTTTACCGATTATATATTATATATCTCTTACCTTAAAATGAATTGATACCACATGATCAATGTTTTCTCTCTCATACTGAAATCCCTATTTTCATGTTGAATTCAATAATTATGTTAATTAAACAATCTTCACTGTTAAGCTTTATATCGTAGACCATTATCTCCAAACTAACATGGATCGTGCCGAAGAAATTCCTGCAAACATACATTCCGGTTTGGAATATCATCCCTGGGAAAAAAACAGAAATCCGAATATTATTCGCTTGAAGCCGCTACATCCATTCGAGGTGTTTATTTTAAACATAGAGGGAAGAGAAGACGGAATATATTCCGACGATAAATATTTGCTATTGTGTTGTGAATTTAAAGAAGACTTGAAAATTTTTTTCACTCAATCTAAGGAAATGATCAATATCTTAATATAAGTAATATGAATAACAGTGAAATATTAAATTCAATTAAAACCAAAAAATTTATCCAATGTGTAACAAACGCAGACACGATAAACGAGTGAGGCATTTTGCTGTGAGACCTTATTACAGTAAGTACTTTTTAATTAATTTTTTACAGCGTAAACTATAACTATGATGGCATAAATAAAGAGTATTTTAAAAAGCTCTATCCGAAAAAAACTTTTTTTATATTTCAAACTGGTTATCTCAAAACCTATCTAACGTATTACAATTGTATTGATTTTATTTGAAAGATAATTTAATTTTCTACAAATTTTGTTTTAATATTTTTGAAAGAAAACAACGCATACTTCTCTATATATCTGCAAAAATGTATAAAAACCGTGATTTTGGGACGTTAATTTTTTAAGGAAGCATTTTTCGATCCATATTTATAGAAAATTTTTTGTTCAAATTTATATTTACTGTAAAATCTTAATATCTGGATGACAAATATATGGATGACAAATCAGACGTATTTAGTATTTAGTATTTGGCAGCGCATTGTATACTTCGCTGAATTAAACATTATTCTTTTATTGTTCATTGTTTCAGCTCCTGAGTATCTTTATGAGATTCTACATGATGAAGCAGAAGAAGATATAAACCAGTATCCGTATACCGGCAGACTATGATGCGTAGTGTCAGCCATAGAAGGAGGAGAGCATACTAGGTGGCGGCGGGACGCCGTGCGTTCGAGATCTGCGTATTTTTTTCGTTCCAGAAAGAGAAAAAAATATCGAGAGCGC
>NW_022639513.1:181949-189042 GCF_010583005.1 Odontomachus brunneus | reverse complement strand
GATTAAAATATAATAAATAATTAAAACGGTCAATATAAATTACCTTTGTTGAGCTCGGCTAAAAGTAAAACGATCCTGTCAACGATAACATTGCCACGTCTAAGTAATAGAGATAATAACAGATTTATATACACGAGCATTAACATTGCGGCGACGGAATGTTCTCTTGGAAGAGAAGGAAATAAACAGAGTTTTATTTTCATAATAAGCTACAGTAGCTGTTACCCAAATATTCTGTGTCCTTTTGAGAGTTAAGTCCATGCTTTTGAAATTTAATATAAATCATTTCTGATATCAGGCGTTTCAAGTAATAACGTTTCTCATGCAAAACTTTGGCTTGATCCCAATTGAAATCATGGTTTTTTCTCAAACGATATTCTTGTATGGCCGTTAACTCAATTGTAGAACTCCTTGGTATTCTCCTATGCTCAGCAATGCGCGTAGAGAGTCTTCTACTAGTTTAACCAACATACGACGCCTCACAACTACTGCAATTTATACACAACGTTATTATGGAAACCAGGAGGCAACCTGTTGTTATGCACACGAATCATTTCTGATAATTTATTATTGCAAGAATAAGCAATATTTGTCAAATTATTTTTAAAAAGCTTTGCCAGTCTGTTCAAAACCACACCAAAAAACGGTATGGTAAAATATTTTTTATCATAACCAGATGCTGTCAAATTTTAATACGTAATAGCAATTATTTTCGACTGGTATCATAAACCAACGTTTTCTGATCGGTATCTAAACTATTTGTCTTTTCATCCTATTCAACACAAGATCGGAACAATTATTGGCTTGGTGGATTGGATGTTTTATCTTAGTCACTCGACTTTCCATAAGAATAATTTAGACTTTATCATTTTGACGCTAATTAATAATAATTATCCTTTTGATCGAATTTTTAAAATTATAATCTTCTTATTTCTTATTAAAATTTAGAGTTTTAACATGTTTATGATAATAACTTGAATGTCTAATAGAGTTACTTCGACTCTTTATTTAATTGTCAGTGCATTGCGAAAACACGTTTACTACGTTTTAATACGTTCACTACACGATTTATTTAGAGGACTCTGTCCACACACATGAGCCACATTATTTTTTTTTACATAATTGTGTAAAACAGACTTAGTTTCATGTAGCGAAAGAGGGAGAGTCGAGCATTCTAGTATCAAATTAACGTGAAGAAAGGATATTTCTGCTAATTATATTTCGTATTTTTAATTCTTTGTTCTCTTACCGCATTTAGAAAAACATTGATATTTTGAATACACCGAACTTTGCATTTTTTTCTGTTTGTCAATTTTCTCTCCTGTGTTGCGTGACGCGATTCGACCATCGGTCGCAGGATTTCTCGCTGTGATTGTAGCGCGTGCCCGGCCGCGTCGGGAGAGCAAAATAGGAATTATATAAATAACTTCACGATTGCTCGTGTATATCGAGTTTAAATATTTGTTCATAATAATGGGGAGATTTTTTGAATCGATGCGTACGCGAGCATCGCGTCATAACCGTCACGGGACACAAGCGATAAAATACAGACTGTCGTTGTTGGTTTTATATCCGATGCAATCCCGGCCGTTGTTTACACGTGAAAACCAAAAGAAACATTACAGCTGACGCGTGTGCAGCATTCTAACAATTTTCGGTTGAGGTTGGCGTAATACATGAATTTCCCTCATGGGAGAGTAAAACTCAGTCTCCGTTTTGCCTTCGTTTCCTCTCCAGGCGCGCACCATGTGTGATGCTCCTCTCTTCCTTTCCGACATATTGCGAAAAGGATGGCAAATAAAGAAACAAACAAGAGTCTGTTAGCAGATTTTAAAATTTGTACAAAGTGCAGCATGAAATCGGCAATTATTTGGTATAATTCGATATAATTACCTTTGACATGTTATTAATTGATAGACGCGCGAATACGTGTTCACCTTCTCGAATACTGGTGCGGTCGACGTGGAGTACATGTGGCAGATAAATATGGACGAGCAGTACCCGATGAGACGAACCGCAAATTATTCGCGACTCACGCTGGGACCACAGGGAGATATGCGATCTGCGACTAACTCGTTGGTACACACTCATGAGTCTCGCCAGCGACCTGATCAATATCACGCGGCGGAGCTAAACGATAAAGGCGCTAAATTAAATCGACGATGTCTGACGTCATCTCGAGGTAATTAAAAAATGTGGAATCTAGAAAGGTATAATTTCATCCTCAGTGCGGGATCCTTTGAGTCCCAGAGGACTTTATTCTTATACATATATACGTGATCTCAAAAGGATGCTTCTAAAAGCAAAAGGAAAGTATTCTAACTGCAATATTGTTAAAGTTAGAGAAATTTCGCTTTTTATCTACAACTACTCTCTTAAAGTGAATCAGTGAAACATCATTGAAAGCAGTAAATAAACACTGATTTTCAGCTATAAGTACAGCACTGAAACTGCTCAGTGCTATACTTATAACTGATATCAGTGACTATTCACTGATTCACTTTAAGAGAGTAGCTTAACCTTTTCATCCTTGAATATGTATACTACTCAGGACGAAAGGGTTAAACTACCCTTAAACTGTCCAGGTTATCACAAAATGTCAAGAAGATGAAATTAGAGGGAAGAAGTAGGATGTCCAGATTTCATGGTAGCTTATATTTCTTGCAAAGTTCTAGACAGTAACTACGCAAAACATGGCTCAGATCAGTCAAAGGGTTTAAGAGTTAATAGAGAACATACAGACACAGATATTATTATCATATACATTATATAAAATAAATCTTGTTAGTCGCGTCTGTCGTATCGCACGTAAAAGGACATTCTGCTTCAAGCAAACATATTCCTTTTGATTAAAAAAAGGGTTGAAATAATATTTCATAAATTTTCGATTAATTGTTCACACTTTCTCTTTCATTAGAATAGAAATATGTTTGGTAAAAGGTTTTGCACAGAAAATGGGATTACAAGAAATAGCAAATAGAGTTCTTTTCTTTGAGCGTATATTCGATCATGAAATAAAAGAACTCGATTCAATCATGAAATAAAAGAATATTTACGAAAATATTATAAAACATAACAAAAACATAACAAAAGTATAATAAAAGACCGAGTTTGGATACAAGTGGTATTCTGCTATGTAATTATTGTGTATTTTCTTGCTTTTCACTTTTAACGTGATTTTCACGCATCTACATTATATTTTCAATAAATTATTTCCGTCATGGCTGTCTTTCTTGTTATGTCCTTTACTCATTCTACGCGTTACAATCACACTTTAAAGAAAGAACAATGTTATTTTTCAGATTATCTTGAAAAACTCACATTCAAGAGCTTTTAAAGAGTTCATTAATATGACATCATATTAAAGAATTCTTTAAAAGCTCATTTCTATAATATCTTTCTCAAATCGACGCATTAATCAACATTATAATGTCATTATTGTTTCTTATATACTGCGTTCGGAAATTCTACTCCAAGTTAAAATACAGAGAAAAGAGTTCTTGAAAGTAAATTAGAAATTTACACCAGTACGTCTTGGAGGCGCTTGGTGTTACCGTCAAAGTTAATAGAGCTCATTTCGTTTTAATATTCGTTTTATTGTATGTGAAAAGCTTTCGTCTTACACGTGAATCACGACAACGGATGTCGTTATTTCTGCAGAAGATATCGTCAAGATAAAACTACCTGCTAGCGCCCACGATCCATCCGATCTCTTCAGCAGTAGTGCCGGATTGACAGAGCGAAGTAGCGACAGTTGGTTAGAGAGTGACGATTTGCCGTTTGGGATTTACCCCGAAAAGGGAATCCTGCTGCCGGGTGAATCGGCAAAATTCACCCTGCGATTTTCTCCTACGGACGTGTTCGACTACAAAGCGTATCTCACATGCAAGTAAGATCATTACTGCGACTCGACGATTTCCATCCTAAAATATATAATCTTCCCAGCAAACACAATAATATAACAGTTATATTACATCGTTGTAATATAACGGGATGTAACGTGCAATATAACATGTTTGTTACATGTAATATACACATTAGTTATAATTCCCCATTCATACGAAGTTGCCGTTATATAATAGAAATATAACGTGTTACTAAAATGTTATATAGCTGTTATATATATTGCTGAAATGTTATATAGCTGGAATATAAATTATTATTTTCCAGCAATTATAGGCATTTAAACTCATGTCCTTATAAACTCATGGTACTTTTGTTTAGGAAGTATAAGGCTTTATACAGGGTGTCCCGTGTAAGACGGACCAAAAGAAAAATATAAGTAGAACACATAAAAGTGAACAAAAATTGTACACGTCATTTTTCAAACAACTACGTAAAATTTTAATCCAAGAAGATTCGCGAATGATCAAATGTGATAAGATAGATGAGCTGCGATGGCGAGGTTTGCCGTTGTATGCTTGTATATTAGATCAAACTGAACAAAAAAGTTTTCTTTCATTTTCTAAATGACACGTAGATGTTTAGTTATTAGTTGAAAAAGATTGGTGCATTATCGCATACAACTGTATTGTGACGTGGCAGTGGTGCAGCTGCACGTCACAAGAGGATTAAGCTGTCGAATCAAGAAATTAGATTGATTTCTTAGTGATCGCTCGGGCTAAGCCGCGAGAAATTCGTGCGAATATTTACATTTTCGATAGCGGTTTCCGATAGTGTTTATGTGTCGTACCATCGGCGTAGCTATCGGAAACATTCGGATTTTCGCGTTAGATTAGCGATTCGCGCGTCCCGAATACCTGTGTCCTCGCGGCTCCCGAAACTGACAACAGGAGGTCGAGAGTGAGGAAACATGGAAGCACAGCGTGGGACAAGAGCTTTCTCTCTGGGAAACCCCACAGAGAACCAGAGTGAGTCCTCATTATTCAAATGTTAGTGACAGTAATGAATGCCGTGTCGTTCCGAATTTGGATGCCGCCGACCTTATATTCGTCTTTCGATTTTTTGTAGAATACTGGCTACGGGACAACAATAACAATCTCGGAACAAAGAGATGACCTACCAGACTTGTATCGACTCGTTCGGCCATCTTTTGCGTTGGAATTAGCATTGAGTAACGATTATTCGGTAAAGTGGTGTGGTCTGCTTCGCATCTGGCGTCCAACATCTTGAGTTCCGCGAGCGGAGCGTGGGAGGGTGGTATTTTGCGGTAAGTGGAGGAATACTCCTCGCAGTACATAAACTTCTTTAATTAGTAAGTAAACGTGTACGTGGTCATTTGGAAAATGGTAGAGGATTTTTTTATTTAGTTTGACTGGAGATGTGCGAACTATTCGAATTCGAATCAAATCCCTATGATTCGAATCCGAATAATTAGAAAATTTCGAATCGAAAAGATTCGAATACGAATTGCGCACTTTAGCATTAATGAAATACTATTAAAGACATCCAGCTTTACGGAAATTAGCATGACTTGAAAAGTTTGCTATACATTAAGATTTTCTTCATAAACATTAAAAGAAGACAACGGCTTCAAGATAAATTCTTATCGACAATTGTCGGATCGATATGTGTCGTTGCGCAGCTTTCAATGCTGAAACTGTATTCTATATATACGTTTACCGATTATATATTATATATCTCTTACCTTAAAATGAATTGATACCACATGATCAATGTTTTCTCTCTCATACTGAAATCCCTATTTTCATGTTGAATTCAATAATTATGTTAATTAAACAATCTTCACTGTTAAGCTTTATATCGTAGACCATTATCTCCAAACTAACATGGATCGTGCCGAAGAAATTCCTGCAAACATACATTCCGGTTTGGAATATCATCCCTGGGAAAAAAACAGAAATCCGAATATTATTCGCTTGAAGCCGCTACATCCATTCGAGGTGTTTATTTTAAACATAGAGGGAAGAGAAGACGGAATATATTCCGACGATAAATATTTGCTATTGTGTTGTGAATTTAAAGAAGACTTGAAAATTTTTTTCACTCAATCTAAGGAAATGATCAATATCTTAATATAAGTAATATGAATAACAGTGAAATATTAAATTCAATTAAAACCAAAAAATTTATCCAATGTGTAACAAACGCAGACACGATAAACGAGTGAGGCATTTTGCTGTGAGACCTTATTACAGTAAGTACTTTTTAATTAATTTTTTACAGCGTAAACTATAACTATGATGGCATAAATAAAGAGTATTTTAAAAAGCTCTATCCGAAAAAAACTTTTTTTATATTTCAAACTGGTTATCTCAAAACCTATCTAACGTATTACAATTGTATTGATTTTATTTGAAAGATAATTTAATTTTCTACAAATTTTGTTTTAATATTTTTGAAAGAAAACAACGCATACTTCTCTATATATCTGCAAAAATGTATAAAAACCGTGATTTTGGGACGTTACTTTTTTAAGGAAGCATTTTTCGATCCATATTTATAGAAAATTTTTTGTTCAAATTTATATTTACTGTAAAATCTTAATATCTGGATGACAAATATATGGATGACAAATCAGACGTATTTAGTATTTAGTATTTGGCAGCGCATTGTATACTTCGCTGAATTAAACATTATTCTTTTATTGTTCATTGTTTCAGCTCCTGAGTATCTTTATGAGATTCTACATGATGAAGCAGAAGAAGATATAAACCAGTATCCGTATACCGGCAGACTATGATGCGTAGTGTCAGCCATAGAAGGAGGAGAGCATACTAGGTGGCGGCGGGACGCCGTGCGTTCGAGATCTGCGTATTTTTTTCGTTCCAGAAAGAGAAAAAAATATCGAGAGCGCGTCCTGCTAGGCCGGGACTCAAACCCGGGTCTTTCGCTTGCCGGGCGACTGCTCTAAACCACTGAGCTACCTGACACTCCACGCTCACGACACTCTCCTCTTCCTAGATAACGCTCAGAGATGCCGTTCTGCCTTTGTAAGTACTTTCTAATTAATTTTTTACAGCGTAGACTATAATTATAACAGCATAAATGAAGAATATTTTAAGAAGCTTTATCTCTCTCTCTCCTTCTCGTTGATAACCGAAAAGAACACTTTTTTTGTACGCTTGAAACTGGTTATCTCAAAACCTATGTACCGTATTACAATTGTGCT
>NW_022639513.1:181780-181939 GCF_010583005.1 Odontomachus brunneus | reverse complement strand
TTGTAGAACAGTTCGCACACTTTTTTCAGCGAAACTTGCAGTATTTCACATATTGTCACAATTCTAATTCACTGATTACTGGTATGCATAGTAATTATTAAAAATAATAAGATCAAGGTATGATTAATATATTCGATAGTAAGTAATACATCTACTGTA
>NW_022639513.1:181615-181770 GCF_010583005.1 Odontomachus brunneus | reverse complement strand
TTTGAAAGATAATTTAATTCTCTACAAATTTTGTTTCGGTATTTTTATTAAGCAACCCATTTTTTTCTAGATATTTGGAAAAATATATATAAACCGTGATTTTTGGACATTAATTTTTTAACTAAATATTTTTTTACACATTTATAGGAAATTTA
>NW_022639513.1:181467-181605 GCF_010583005.1 Odontomachus brunneus | reverse complement strand
TTATAAAATATTTAGATATACTGTTGTTTAGATAAATATTTATACTTACTTGCAGAACAGATGTATACTTACTTGCAGAACAAGGCACACACATATTTTTCAACGAAACTTGCAGCACAATCCACTCTACCCCACACA
>NW_022639513.1:173563-181457 GCF_010583005.1 Odontomachus brunneus | reverse complement strand
TGGTATTCTCCTATGCTCAGCAATGCGCGTAGAGAGTCTTCTACTAGTTTAACCAACATACGACGCCTCACAACTACTGCAATTTATACACAACGTTATTATGGAAACCAGGAGGCAACCTGTTGTTATGCACACGAATCATTTCTGATAATTTATTATTGCAAGAATAAGCAATATTTGTCAAATTATTTTTAAAAAGCTTTGCCAGTCTGTTCAAAACCACACCAAAAAACGGTATGGTAAAATATTTTTTATCATAACCAGATGCTGTCAAATTTTAATACGTAATAGCAATTATTTTCGACTGGTATCATAAACCAACGTTTTCTGATCGGTATCTAAACTATTTGTCTTTTCATCCTATTCAACACAAGATCGGAACAATTATTGGCTTGGTGGATTGGATGTTTTATCTTAGTCACTCGACTTTCCATAAGAATAATTTAGACTTTATCATTTTGACGCTAATTAATAATAATTATCCTTTTGATCGAATTTTTAAAATTATAATCTTCTTATTTCTTATTAAAATTTAGAGTTTTAACATGTTTATGATAATAACTTGAATGTCTAATAGAGTTACTTCGACTCTTTATTTAATTGTCAGTGCATTGCGAAAACACGTTTACTACGTTTTAATACGTTCACTACACGATTTATTTAGAGGACTCTGTCCACACACATGAGCCACATTATTTTTTTTTACATAATTGTGTAAAACAGACTTAGTTTCATGTAGCGAAAGAGGGAGAGTCGAGCATTCTAGTATCAAATTAACGTGAAGAAAGGATATTTCTGCTAATTATATTTCGTATTTTTAATTCTTTGTTCTCTTACCGCATTTAGAAAAACATTGATATTTTGAATACACCGAACTTTGCATTTTTTTCTGTTTGTCAATTTTCTCTCCTGTGTTGCGTGACGCGATTCGACCATCGGTCGCAGGATTTCTCGCTGTGATTGTAGCGCGTGCCCGGCCGCGTCGGGAGAGCAAAATAGGAATTATATAAATAACTTCACGATTGCTCGTGTATATCGAGTTTAAATATTTGTTCATAATAATGGGGAGATTTTT
Organism: Odontomachus brunneus; assembly: GCF_010583005.1. NCBI lineage: Eukaryota > Metazoa > Arthropoda > Insecta > Hymenoptera > Formicidae > Odontomachus > Odontomachus brunneus. The sequence continues at coordinate 180,382 of NW_022639513.1, read as the reverse complement.
TGAATCGATGCGTACGCGAGCATCGCGTCATAACCGTCACGGGACACAAGCGATAAAATACAGACTGTCGTTGTTGGTTTTATATCCGATGCAATCCCGGCCGTTGTTTACACGTGAAAACCAAAAGAAACATTACAGCTGACGCGTGTGCAGCATTCTAACAATTTTCGGTTGAGGTTGGCGTAATACATGAATTTCCCTCATGGGAGAGTAAAACTCAGTCTCCGTTTTGCCTTCGTTTCCTCTCCAGGCGCGCACCATGTGTGATGCTCCTCTCTTCCTTTCCGACATATTGCGAAAAGGATGGCAAATAAAGAAACAAACAAGAGTCTGTTAGCAGATTTTAAAATTTGTACAAAGTGCAGCATGAAATCGGCAATTATTTGGTATAATTCGATATAATTACCTTTGACATGTTATTAATTGATAGACGCGCGAATACGTGTTCACCTTCTCGAATACTGGTGCGGTCGACGTGGAGTACATGTGGCAGATAAATATGGACGAGCAGTACCCGATGAGACGAACCGCAAATTATTCGCGACTCACGCTGGGACCACAGGGAGATATGCGATCTGCGACTAACTCGTTGGTACACACTCATGAGTCTCGCCAGCGACCTGATCAATATCACGCGGCGGAGCTAAACGATAAAGGCGCTAAATTAAATCGACGATGTCTGACGTCATCTCGAGGTAATTAAAAAATGTGGAATCTAGAAAGGTATAATTTCATCCTCAGTGCGGGATCCTTTGAGTCCCAGAGGACTTTATTCTTATACATATATACGTGATCTCAAAAGGATGCTTCTAAAAGCAAAAGGAAAGTATTCTAACTGCAATATTGTTAAAGTTAGAGAAATTTCGCTTTTTATCTACAACTACTCTCTTAAAGTGAATCAGTGAAACATCATTGAAAGCAGTAAATAAACACTGATTTTCAGCTATAAGTACAGCACTGAAACTGCTCAGTGCTATACTTATAACTGATATCAGTGACTATTCACTGATTCACTTTAAGAGAGTAGCTTAACCTTTTCATCCTTGAATATGTATACTACTCAGGACGAAAGGGTTAAACTACCCTTAAACTGTCCAGGTTATCACAAAATGTCAAGAAGATGAAATTAGAGGGAAGAAGTAGGATGTCCAGATTTCATGGTAGCTTATATTTCTTGCAAAGTTCTAGACAGTAACTACGCAAAACATGGCTCAGATCAGTCAAAGGGTTTAAGAGTTAATAGAGAACATACAGACACAGATATTATTATCATATACATTATATAAAATAAATCTTGTTAGTCGCGTCTGTCGTATCGCACGTAAAAGGACATTCTGCTTCAAGCAAACATATTCCTTTTGATTAAAAAAAGGGTTGAAATAATATTTCATAAATTTTCGATTAATTGTTCACACTTTCTCTTTCATTAGAATAGAAATATGTTTGGTAAAAGGTTTTGCACAGAAAATGGGATTACAAGAAATAGCAAATAGAGTTCTTTTCTTTGAGCGTATATTCGATCATGAAATAAAAGAACTCGATTCAATCATGAAATAAAAGAATATTTACGAAAATATTATAAAACATAACAAAAACATAACAAAAGTATAATAAAAGACCGAGTTTGGATACAAGTGGTATTCTGCTATGTAATTATTGTGTATTTTCTTGCTTTTCACTTTTAACGTGATTTTCACGCATCTACATTATATTTTCAATAAATTATTTCCGTCATGGCTGTCTTTCTTGTTATGTCCTTTACTCATTCTACGCGTTACAATCACACTTTAAAGAAAGAACAATGTTATTTTTCAGATTATCTTGAAAAACTCACATTCAAGAGCTTTTAAAGAGTTCATTAATATGACATCATATTAAAGAATTCTTTAAAAGCTCATTTCTATAATATCTTTCTCAAATCGACGCATTAATCAACATTATAATGTCATTATTGTTTCTTATATACTGCGTTCGGAAATTCTACTCCAAGTTAAAATACAGAGAAAAGAGTTCTTGAAAGTAAATTAGAAATTTACACCAGTACGTCTTGGAGGCGCTTGGTGTTACCGTCAAAGTTAATAGAGCTCATTTCGTTTTAATATTCGTTTTATTGTATGTGAAAAGCTTTCGTCTTACACGTGAATCACGACAACGGATGTCGTTATTTCTGCAGAAGATATCGTCAAGATAAAACTACCTGCTAGCGCCCACGATCCATCCGATCTCTTCAGCAGTAGTGCCGGATTGACAGAGCGAAGTAGCGACAGTTGGTTAGAGAGTGACGATTTGCCGTTTGGGATTTACCCCGAAAAGGGAATCCTGCTGCCGGGTGAATCGGCAAAATTCACCCTGCGATTTTCTCCTACGGACGTGTTCGACTACAAAGCGTATCTCACATGCAAGTAAGATCATTACTGCGACTCGACGATTTCCATCCTAAAATATATAATCTTCCCAGCAAACACAATAATATAACAGTTATATTACATCGTTGTAATATAACGGGATGTAACGTGCAATATAACATGTTTGTTACATGTAATATACACATTAGTTATAATTCCCCATTCATACGAAGTTGCCGTTATATAATAGAAATATAACGTGTTACTAAAATGTTATATAGCTGTTATATATATTGCTGAAATGTTATATAGCTGGAATATAAATTATTATTTTCCAGCAATTATAGGCATTTAAACTCATGTCCTTATAAACTCATGGTACTTTTGTTTAGGAAGTATAAGGCTTTATACAGGGTGTCCCGTGTAAGACGGACCAAAAGAAAAATATAAGTAGAACACATAAAAGTGAACAAAAATTGTACACGTCATTTTTCAAACAACTACGTAAAATTTTAATCCAAGAAGATTCGCGAATGATCAAATGTGATAAGATAGATGAGCTGCGATGGCGAGGTTTGCCGTTGTATGCTTGTATATTAGATCAAACTGAACAAAAAAGTTTTCTTTCATTTTCTAAATGACACGTAGATGTTTAGTTATTAGTTGAAAAAGATTGGTGCATTATCGCATACAACTGTATTGTGACGTGGCAGTGGTGCAGCTGCACGTCACAAGAGGATTAAGCTGTCGAATCAAGAAATTAGATTGATTTCTTAGTGATCGCTCGGGCTAAGCCGCGAGAAATTCGTGCGAATATTTACATTTTCGATAGCGGTTTCCGATAGTGTTTATGTGTCGTACCATCGGCGTAGCTATCGGAAACATTCGGATTTTCGCGTTAGATTAGCGATTCGCGCGTCCCGAATACCTGTGTCCTCGCGGCTCCCGAAACTGACAACAGGAGGTCGAGAGTGAGGAAACATGGAAGCACAGCGTGGGACAAGAGCTTTCTCTCTGGGAAACCCCACAGAGAACCAGAGTGAGTCCTCATTATTCAAATGTTAGTGACAGTAATGAATGCCGTGTCGTTCCGAATTTGGATGCCGCCGACCTTATATTCGTCTTTCGATTTTTTGTAGAATACTGGCTACGGGACAACAATAACAATCTCGGAACAAAGAGATGACCTACCAGACTTGTATCGACTCGTTCGGCCATCTTTTGCGTTGGAATTAGCATTGAGTAACGATTATTCGGTAAAGTGGTGTGGTCTGCTTCGCATCTGGCGTCCAACATCTTGAGTTCCGCGAGCGGAGCGTGGGAGGGTGGTATTTTGCGGTAAGTGGAGGAATACTCCTCGCAGTACATAAACTTCTTTAATTAGTAAGTAAACGTGTACGTGGTCATTTGGAAAATGGTAGAGGATTTTTTTATTTAGTTTGACTGGAGATGTGCGAACTATTCGAATTCGAATCAAATCCCTATGATTCGAATCCGAATAATTAGAAAATTTCGAATCGAAAAGATTCGAATACGAATTGCGCACTTTAGCATTAATGAAATACTATTAAAGACATCCAGCTTTACGGAAATTAGCATGACTTGAAAAGTTTGCTATACATTAAGATTTTCTTCATAAACATTAAAAGAAGACAACGGCTTCAAGATAAATTCTTATCGACAATTGTCGGATCGATATGTGTCGTTGCGCAGCTTTCAATGCTGAAACTGTATTCTATATATACGTTTACCGATTATATATTATATATCTCTTACCTTAAAATGAATTGATACCACATGATCAATGTTTTCTCTCTCATACTGAAATCCCTATTTTCATGTTGAATTCAATAATTATGTTAATTAAACAATCTTCACTGTTAAGCTTTATATCGTAGACCATTATCTCCAAACTAACATGGATCGTGCCGAAGAAATTCCTGCAAACATACATTCCGGTTTGGAATATCATCCCTGGGAAAAAAACAGAAATCCGAATATTATTCGCTTGAAGCCGCTACATCCATTCGAGGTGTTTATTTTAAACATAGAGGGAAGAGAAGACGGAATATATTCCGACGATAAATATTTGCTATTGTGTTGTGAATTTAAAGAAGACTTGAAAATTTTTTTCACTCAATCTAAGGAAATGATCAATATCTTAATATAAGTAATATGAATAACAGTGAAATATTAAATTCAATTAAAACCAAAAAATTTATCCAATGTGTAACAAACGCAGACACGATAAACGAGTGAGGCATTTTGCTGTGAGACCTTATTACAGTAAGTACTTTTTAATTAATTTTTTACAGCGTAAACTATAACTATGATGGCATAAATAAAGAGTATTTTAAAAAGCTCTATCCGAAAAAAACTTTTTTTATATTTCAAACTGGTTATCTCAAAACCTATCTAACGTATTACAATTGTATTGATTTTATTTGAAAGATAATTTAATTTTCTACAAATTTTGTTTTAATATTTTTGAAAGAAAACAACGCATACTTCTCTATATATCTGCAAAAATGTATAAAAACCGTGATTTTGGGACGTTACTTTTTTAAGGAAGCATTTTTCGATCCATATTTATAGAAAATTTTTTGTTCAAATTTATATTTACTGTAAAATCTTAATATCTGGATGACAAATATATGGATGACAAATCAGACGTATTTAGTATTTAGTATTTGGCAGCGCATTGTATACTTCGCTGAATTAAACATTATTCTTTTATTGTTCATTGTTTCAGCTCCTGAGTATCTTTATGAGATTCTACATGATGAAGCAGAAGAAGATATAAACCAGTATCCGTATACCGGCAGACTATGATGCGTAGTGTCAGCCATAGAAGGAGGAGAGCATACTAGGTGGCGGCGGGACGCCGTGCGTTCGAGATCTGCGTATTTTTTTCGTTCCAGAAAGAGAAAAAAATATCGAGAGCGCGTCCTGCTAGGCCGGGACTCAAACCCGGGTCTTTCGCTTGCCGGGCGACTGCTCTAAACCACTGAGCTACCTGACACTCCACGCTCACGACACTCTCCTCTTCCTAGATAACGCTCAGAGATGCCGTTCTGCCTTTGTAAGTACTTTCTAATTAATTTTTTACAGCGTAGACTATAATTATAACAGCATAAATGAAGAATATTTTAAGAAGCTTTATCTCTCTCTCTCCTTCTCGTTGATAACCGAAAAGAACACTTTTTTTGTACGCTTGAAACTGGTTATCTCAAAACCTATGTACCGTATTACAATTGTGCTGATCTTATTTGAAAGATAATTTAATTCTCTACAAATTTTGTTTCGGTATTTTTATTAAGCAACCCATTTTTTTCTAGATATTTGGAAAAATATATATAAACCGTGATTTTTGGACATTAATTTTTTAACTAAATATTTTTTTACACATTTATAGGAAATTTATTGTTTAAATTTAAATTTCCCGTAAAATCTTAGTGTCTGGCTGGAACTTTCGAGCTCCCACCTTGTATAATAGACTTTAAATCAGTACGTTCTATTGTCAAAGAAGTTTAACAGTAATATTTTTCGTATCTACATTCTCGTATTTCTATTTATTAAAACTATACAGGGAAAGCATGTTCTACAACAATTGAATATCATATTTGTGTTATGCCTCTAATATACTATTAATATAGTATTAATCTGTATTAATATAGTAGTAATATAGTATTAATCTGTACAGCCTAATATTTCCATAAGAATGGATATTACATGATGTTATGCTATTCATTAGCTCTAATATGAATATGCATGGCAAATCAGACGTATTTAGTATTTAGTACTGGAAGCGCATTGTGTTTCTTCATTGTATTATACATTATTCTTTTACTATTCATTGTTCTAGATGACTTTTGCAGACATCAATATTCAGGAATCGCGCCAGGAGACATGTACGCTATACGTGACATTCTAATTAAACATATGTTCCAATACTCAGTTAATCAAAATAAGAAAAAGGAACTTAATAATCGTATAGGCATATTTTACATCCATACACCAAATCTAATATCTGAAGTATTTCTGATATCTGGAATGATTATCTACAAAACGCCATATAAATTCCATCAAGAAAGAAAAATATATGTCAGCATGCAAAAGAGTGACACAGTAAATATGATTTCGATCCTTCCATTCTATCGTAGTAAGTATCAATATTATGTCAACTCATCAAATGCGGCCGATATTTTGTTACTTATATATTTTTCTGCATTTCGCCAGATTTGTCTCTAAAAGCTGTTTCTATGGAAGCTATTTTGAAGCAAATAAGAACTAAATTTTTGACGAACAAAGATTTAGAGAACCTGGAATTACCAAATAACTTACTTGAAGACATGAAAAGAAGAGGATTACAAATATTTCGCCACCTGGGGTGATGATTGTAGTCATTTAATTTAATGTGTAAATATATGATAAATAAATTTAATACACGATGATTCGTTATTTTGTTTCATCG
>NW_022639513.1:167161-173553 GCF_010583005.1 Odontomachus brunneus | reverse complement strand
CTTTTCATCCTATTCAACACAAGATCGGAACAATTATTGGCTTGGTGGATTGGATGTTTTATCTTAGTCACTCGACTTTCCATAAGAATAATTTAGACTTTATCATTTTGACGCTAATTAATAATAATTATCCTTTTGATCGAATTTTTAAAATTATAATCTTCTTATTTCTTATTAAAATTTAGAGTTTTAACATGTTTATGATAATAACTTGAATGTCTAATAGAGTTACTTCGACTCTTTATTTAATTGTCAGTGCATTGCGAAAACACGTTTACTACGTTTTAATACGTTCACTACACGATTTATTTAGAGGACTCTGTCCACACACATGAGCCACATTATTTTTTTTTACATAATTGTGTAAAACAGACTTAGTTTCATGTAGCGAAAGAGGGAGAGTCGAGCATTCTAGTATCAAATTAACGTGAAGAAAGGATATTTCTGCTAATTATATTTCGTATTTTTAATTCTTTGTTCTCTTACCGCATTTAGAAAAACATTGATATTTTGAATACACCGAACTTTGCATTTTTTTCTGTTTGTCAATTTTCTCTCCTGTGTTGCGTGACGCGATTCGACCATCGGTCGCAGGATTTCTCGCTGTGATTGTAGCGCGTGCCCGGCCGCGTCGGGAGAGCAAAATAGGAATTATATAAATAACTTCACGATTGCTCGTGTATATCGAGTTTAAATATTTGTTCATAATAATGGGGAGATTTTTTGAATCGATGCGTACGCGAGCATCGCGTCATAACCGTCACGGGACACAAGCGATAAAATACAGACTGTCGTTGTTGGTTTTATATCCGATGCAATCCCGGCCGTTGTTTACACGTGAAAACCAAAAGAAACATTACAGCTGACGCGTGTGCAGCATTCTAACAATTTTCGGTTGAGGTTGGCGTAATACATGAATTTCCCTCATGGGAGAGTAAAACTCAGTCTCCGTTTTGCCTTCGTTTCCTCTCCAGGCGCGCACCATGTGTGATGCTCCTCTCTTCCTTTCCGACATATTGCGAAAAGGATGGCAAATAAAGAAACAAACAAGAGTCTGTTAGCAGATTTTAAAATTTGTACAAAGTGCAGCATGAAATCGGCAATTATTTGGTATAATTCGATATAATTACCTTTGACATGTTATTAATTGATAGACGCGCGAATACGTGTTCACCTTCTCGAATACTGGTGCGGTCGACGTGGAGTACATGTGGCAGATAAATATGGACGAGCAGTACCCGATGAGACGAACCGCAAATTATTCGCGACTCACGCTGGGACCACAGGGAGATATGCGATCTGCGACTAACTCGTTGGTACACACTCATGAGTCTCGCCAGCGACCTGATCAATATCACGCGGCGGAGCTAAACGATAAAGGCGCTAAATTAAATCGACGATGTCTGACGTCATCTCGAGGTAATTAAAAAATGTGGAATCTAGAAAGGTATAATTTCATCCTCAGTGCGGGATCCTTTGAGTCCCAGAGGACTTTATTCTTATACATATATACGTGATCTCAAAAGGATGCTTCTAAAAGCAAAAGGAAAGTATTCTAACTGCAATATTGTTAAAGTTAGAGAAATTTCGCTTTTTATCTACAACTACTCTCTTAAAGTGAATCAGTGAAACATCATTGAAAGCAGTAAATAAACACTGATTTTCAGCTATAAGTACAGCACTGAAACTGCTCAGTGCTATACTTATAACTGATATCAGTGACTATTCACTGATTCACTTTAAGAGAGTAGCTTAACCTTTTCATCCTTGAATATGTATACTACTCAGGACGAAAGGGTTAAACTACCCTTAAACTGTCCAGGTTATCACAAAATGTCAAGAAGATGAAATTAGAGGGAAGAAGTAGGATGTCCAGATTTCATGGTAGCTTATATTTCTTGCAAAGTTCTAGACAGTAACTACGCAAAACATGGCTCAGATCAGTCAAAGGGTTTAAGAGTTAATAGAGAACATACAGACACAGATATTATTATCATATACATTATATAAAATAAATCTTGTTAGTCGCGTCTGTCGTATCGCACGTAAAAGGACATTCTGCTTCAAGCAAACATATTCCTTTTGATTAAAAAAAGGGTTGAAATAATATTTCATAAATTTTCGATTAATTGTTCACACTTTCTCTTTCATTAGAATAGAAATATGTTTGGTAAAAGGTTTTGCACAGAAAATGGGATTACAAGAAATAGCAAATAGAGTTCTTTTCTTTGAGCGTATATTCGATCATGAAATAAAAGAACTCGATTCAATCATGAAATAAAAGAATATTTACGAAAATATTATAAAACATAACAAAAACATAACAAAAGTATAATAAAAGACCGAGTTTGGATACAAGTGGTATTCTGCTATGTAATTATTGTGTATTTTCTTGCTTTTCACTTTTAACGTGATTTTCACGCATCTACATTATATTTTCAATAAATTATTTCCGTCATGGCTGTCTTTCTTGTTATGTCCTTTACTCATTCTACGCGTTACAATCACACTTTAAAGAAAGAACAATGTTATTTTTCAGATTATCTTGAAAAACTCACATTCAAGAGCTTTTAAAGAGTTCATTAATATGACATCATATTAAAGAATTCTTTAAAAGCTCATTTCTATAATATCTTTCTCAAATCGACGCATTAATCAACATTATAATGTCATTATTGTTTCTTATATACTGCGTTCGGAAATTCTACTCCAAGTTAAAATACAGAGAAAAGAGTTCTTGAAAGTAAATTAGAAATTTACACCAGTACGTCTTGGAGGCGCTTGGTGTTACCGTCAAAGTTAATAGAGCTCATTTCGTTTTAATATTCGTTTTATTGTATGTGAAAAGCTTTCGTCTTACACGTGAATCACGACAACGGATGTCGTTATTTCTGCAGAAGATATCGTCAAGATAAAACTACCTGCTAGCGCCCACGATCCATCCGATCTCTTCAGCAGTAGTGCCGGATTGACAGAGCGAAGTAGCGACAGTTGGTTAGAGAGTGACGATTTGCCGTTTGGGATTTACCCCGAAAAGGGAATCCTGCTGCCGGGTGAATCGGCAAAATTCACCCTGCGATTTTCTCCTACGGACGTGTTCGACTACAAAGCGTATCTCACATGCAAGTAAGATCATTACTGCGACTCGACGATTTCCATCCTAAAATATATAATCTTCCCAGCAAACACAATAATATAACAGTTATATTACATCGTTGTAATATAACGGGATGTAACGTGCAATATAACATGTTTGTTACATGTAATATACACATTAGTTATAATTCCCCATTCATACGAAGTTGCCGTTATATAATAGAAATATAACGTGTTACTAAAATGTTATATAGCTGTTATATATATTGCTGAAATGTTATATAGCTGGAATATAAATTATTATTTTCCAGCAATTATAGGCATTTAAACTCATGTCCTTATAAACTCATGGTACTTTTGTTTAGGAAGTATAAGGCTTTATACAGGGTGTCCCGTGTAAGACGGACCAAAAGAAAAATATAAGTAGAACACATAAAAGTGAACAAAAATTGTACACGTCATTTTTCAAACAACTACGTAAAATTTTAATCCAAGAAGATTCGCGAATGATCAAATGTGATAAGATAGATGAGCTGCGATGGCGAGGTTTGCCGTTGTATGCTTGTATATTAGATCAAACTGAACAAAAAAGTTTTCTTTCATTTTCTAAATGACACGTAGATGTTTAGTTATTAGTTGAAAAAGATTGGTGCATTATCGCATACAACTGTATTGTGACGTGGCAGTGGTGCAGCTGCACGTCACAAGAGGATTAAGCTGTCGAATCAAGAAATTAGATTGATTTCTTAGTGATCGCTCGGGCTAAGCCGCGAGAAATTCGTGCGAATATTTACATTTTCGATAGCGGTTTCCGATAGTGTTTATGTGTCGTACCATCGGCGTAGCTATCGGAAACATTCGGATTTTCGCGTTAGATTAGCGATTCGCGCGTCCCGAATACCTGTGTCCTCGCGGCTCCCGAAACTGACAACAGGAGGTCGAGAGTGAGGAAACATGGAAGCACAGCGTGGGACAAGAGCTTTCTCTCTGGGAAACCCCACAGAGAACCAGAGTGAGTCCTCATTATTCAAATGTTAGTGACAGTAATGAATGCCGTGTCGTTCCGAATTTGGATGCCGCCGACCTTATATTCGTCTTTCGATTTTTTGTAGAATACTGGCTACGGGACAACAATAACAATCTCGGAACAAAGAGATGACCTACCAGACTTGTATCGACTCGTTCGGCCATCTTTTGCGTTGGAATTAGCATTGAGTAACGATTATTCGGTAAAGTGGTGTGGTCTGCTTCGCATCTGGCGTCCAACATCTTGAGTTCCGCGAGCGGAGCGTGGGAGGGTGGTATTTTGCGGTAAGTGGAGGAATACTCCTCGCAGTACATAAACTTCTTTAATTAGTAAGTAAACGTGTACGTGGTCATTTGGAAAATGGTAGAGGATTTTTTTATTTAGTTTGACTGGAGATGTGCGAACTATTCGAATTCGAATCAAATCCCTATGATTCGAATCCGAATAATTAGAAAATTTCGAATCGAAAAGATTCGAATACGAATTGCGCACTTTAGCATTAATGAAATACTATTAAAGACATCCAGCTTTACGGAAATTAGCATGACTTGAAAAGTTTGCTATACATTAAGATTTTCTTCATAAACATTAAAAGAAGACAACGGCTTCAAGATAAATTCTTATCGACAATTGTCGGATCGATATGTGTCGTTGCGCAGCTTTCAATGCTGAAACTGTATTCTATATATACGTTTACCGACTATATATTATATATCTCTTACCTTAAAATGAATTGATACCACATGATCAATGTTTTCTCTCTCATACTGAAATCCCTATTTTCATGTTGAATTCAATAATTATGTTAATTAAACAATCTTCACTGTTAAGCTTTATATCGTAGACCATTATCTCCAAACTAACATGGATCGTGCCGAAGAAATTCCTGCAAACATACATTCCGGTTTGGAATATCATCCCTGGGAAAAAAACAGAAATCCGAATATTATTCGCTTGAAGCCGCTACATCCATTCGAGGTGTTTATTTTAAACATAGAGGGAAGAGAAGACGGAATATATTCCGACGATAAATATTTGCTATTGTGTTGTGAATTTAAAGAAGACTTGAAAATTTTTTTCACTCAATCTAAGGAAATGATCAATATCTTAATATAAGTAATATGAATAACAGTGAAATATTAAATTCAATTAAAACCAAAAAATTTATCCAATGTGTAACAAACGCAGACACGATAAACGAGTGAGGCATTTTGCTGTGAGACCTTATTACAGTAAGTACTTTTTAATTAATTTTTTACAGCGTAAACTATAACTATGATGGCATAAATAAAGAGTATTTTAAAAAGCTCTATCCGAAAAAAACTTTTTTTATATTTCAAACTGGTTATCTCAAAACCTATCTAACGTATTACAATTGTATTGATTTTATTTGAAAGATAATTTAATTTTCTACAAATTTTGTTTTAATATTTTTGAAAGAAAACAACGCATACTTCTCTATATATCTGCAAAAATGTATAAAAACCGTGATTTTGGGACGTTACTTTTTTAAGGAAGCATTTTTCGATCCATATTTATAGAAAATTTTTTGTTCAAATTTATATTTACTGTAAAATCTTAATATCTGGATGACAAATATATGGATGACAAATCAGACGTATTTAGTATTTAGTATTTGGCAGCGCATTGTATACTTCGCTGAATTAAACATTATTCTTTTATTGTTCATTGTTTCAGCTCCTGAGTATCTTTATGAGATTCTACATGATGAAGCAGAAGAAGATATAAACCAGTATCCGTATACCGGCAGACTATGATGCGTAGTGTCAGCCATAGAAGGAGGAGAGCATACTAGGTGGCGGCGGGACGCCGTGCGTTCGAGATCTGCGTATTTTTTTCGTTCCAGAAAGAGAAAAAAATATCGAGAGCGCGTCCTGCTAGGCCGGGACTCAAACCCGGGTCTTTCGCTTGCCGGGCGACTGCTCTAAACCACTGAGCTACCTGACACTCCACGCTCACGACACTCTCCTCTTCCTAGATAACGCTCAGAGATGCCGTTCTGCCTTTGTAAGTACTTTCTAATTAATTTTTTACAGCGTAGACTATAATTATAACAGCATAAATGAAGAATATTTTAAGAAGCTTTATCTCTCTCTCTCCTTCTCGTTGATAACCGAAAAGAACACTTTTTTTGTACGCTTGAAACTGGTTATCTCAAAACCTATGTACCGTATTACAATTGTGCTGATCTTATTTGAAAGATAATTTAATTCTCTACAAATTTTGTTTCGGTATTTTTATTAAGCAA
>NW_022639513.1:164146-167151 GCF_010583005.1 Odontomachus brunneus | reverse complement strand
GTGTGTGTGTGTGTGTGTGTGTGTGTGTGTGTATTCTTATTTACTCTACTGAAAAAATTCAATTGAGATCTTAATGAAGATCTTATATTTATAAAATAATTGGATATACTCTCTCTGTTTTCTACATAAATATACTTGCTTGTAGAACAGTTCGCATACTTTTTTCAACGAAACTTGCAGTATTTCACGTATTGTCACAATTCTAATTCACTGATTACTGGTATGCATAGTAATTATTAAAAATAATAAGATCAAGATATGATTAATATATTCGATAGTAAGTAATACATCTACTGTGTATTAATTATAAAATATTTAGATATACTGTTGTTTAGATAAATATTTATATTTACTTGCAGAACAGATGTATACTTACTTGCAGAACAAGGCACACATATTTTTCAACGAAACTTGCAGCACAATCCACTCTACCTGCACACGAATGTTCTGTCATTGTTAATATTAATATTAAATCAAGAAATATTAAGCATCAATCAATGGGTGCTTTCCAATTGCTTAACACATCTTGACACACAAGTACACAAAAACAGTTTATTGGTCACATATTACTAAATTGTAAGAGAATATGCAACCAATAAATTTTGTGTAACACAGTGTACGCAATATAATATTGGAAAGCACCCAATATAATCAACAAGGAACACAGTATGTAAACAGACATAATCTGGTTAGATCAGCAGACTCTATCGATAGAAGACGGGCTGCAATTAAATAATAACTTAATAATTAGTTAAACATACTTTGATAGTAAAATCTTCTTCTTTTGTTTCTTTTTGTCTTCTTTTCTTCATATTTTGTTATTATAGCACTTTTCTATTAAAAACGTATGTTATCAATAAGTTATTATGCTTTTTCTCTCTGTCTCTCACTCATGCTATCACTCTCACGCACCGTTCTTAATCTCTCCCTCTCTCTCTCTCTCTCTCGTTTTCTTTTTATACAGCTGTGTGTGTATATGTACGTGTGTCGTATAGCATGCTCATTATCATCATGGGTCACGTGACAGATACAATCTAGTTTCCGATCCGCAACCGTACATCCTAGCGTCGACGAATTCTGAGATGGTTTTTTCTAATTTCTGACTTTAAGCTAAAATATCTCGTCTTATAGGAGATGTAAAGGATTTTGTTCTGTTTAACCTAATTTATCAGTACACCGCAGTTCTTCTGTGAGTTACTATGTGAGACACCCTGTATAAGAGCGTTAAGAATAAGATTACATTTTTGACATCGCTCGATTTTCACACAGTAAACGTGAAACAAATCTAAGGGGAAATTTGTGACACACAATTGTTGTATTGTATATAAGTTTGCGAGGGATATACGTATTTATTCATTGGATTTAGCGCGAATCGATAAATTCTCGATACTATTCGCATTGCATATATTCTCCTTTATCGGTGAATAGAACGGAGAATCCCGATCCGGAACTGACCGAGTTGGTTATTCCCATTGCGGGAAGAAGTTTGCTCCCGTACTGCCACTTCGACGTACCGGAAAGCGACTATCCGTCGGACGGTAGACGCGACGCGAAACTACCAGGTCCCATCGATTATCAAGCAGCAACCGATGGCTCGCTTCCGCCAGATACAAGAGTAATTGAGTTCAACGTGGTCGGGATCGGTGAGACTCATGTGAGGTACGCGATTTGAGGAAATTCAAATGACAAAAGCGGGTGCAAACGCGAACTCGAATGAAAAGATTCAAATATAAATCACTCAGTAAGCAAAGAATCATTGACATTGAACGTTATTGCAACGATATTTACTAACATGTGATTTCTAAAAAATATATAGTTTTTAACGTTATATGAACACATTATAAAGTTGTTCCTCGCTTCTGACGTTAAAAATTTAACGTAGCTACGGCAAGATACAAGAAGCCTTAATGCATTCTTTGTAGACGTACACAATGCTTGTGTAGCATTATATCTTGGCACAAGATAGCAAGATGATTACGTATGCAATTTTTGATGATAAATATTATGAGAAAGAAAATAATACGCGTTTTTTTGCCTTCAATCTTATATTATTTTGAAATTACAAAGGTAGCATATTTAGATCCTTTCCTCAAATAGTGGAAATTTCTCTCTTTTCTCTCATTTCGAAAAATTGTGAATAATTAAAAATCCAATAATTTTAAAGATATCCTCTTTTACAAATACTGAAATAGACATATTGTTTACTTAATAGCATATATATATAAAGCATATATATAATAGCATATATATAATAGCATATATATATATATATATATATATATATATATATATATATATATATATATCAAAAATTCGGCGACAAGAAAAGAAAGCTCTGTTACTACAATTATAAACGTTTGTCTGAATATTTTCGGCAGTTTTAAAACTTCTTTAGGACGAGTGGAAATAATAAGTTGAATATAGAAATCTCGTGCAGGAATTTTTATGTTCCTGTACCCAAGATTTTGTTTACTCTCCAAACAATAGAAAAACAGTTACATGAACCGTTTTCTTCCGTGCTATTGACGGTATCTTTATTATCGTTTAGATAACGAATTCAACTTTCACTTTAGGACGAATATCCATCGGAATATCCCTGATGGGAAGATTTATTGGTTTACACTTGATATCCTTCTCAAATTTATTTTATTTTTCAAAGATTTTACATTTCTTTTATCGCTACGTGTCGAGTCCGACTAACAATAAGTCTCATGTCTGGGCACCGAGACTAAGCAGAGAACTGGCCGGGCAGCCTCTCGGGGTAACCATCAACAAGTTCAGATCACGGACGCGTCGCTACTACGAAGCATTTCGTATTCAGGTGTCTTATTTCCGCTTTTGGGATGGTTCGTTTCTGGATTGACATCTGTGACGGAGGCCAACCTCAGAAATGTTTTGATCGTTGACCCCTGATCGTTTGTTCTTGCTGATTTTTCACTTTGGTCGTTTCCAATATCCTGAGCCACCGATCAGCGTTGCATCCCCCCCCCCCCCCCCCGCCCCCC
>NW_022639513.1:160020-164118 GCF_010583005.1 Odontomachus brunneus | reverse complement strand
GATGACCCTCAAACAATTCTATTCATACCGAACAATCCGACGCTTCATTGCACCCGTCAGCTGATATACTCAACTCGATCACTCGCCACAATCTGCCGCGGCAGAACTTGATAGAAAGCCGCGCGCTGACTCTTCGATGTCAACACACATCGGTTCAGTTTTCTTGTAAGACATTTTAATTATCCGAAATGTACACAAAGAATTTACATTTTATAACGGTGTCTCGCGTCACTTTCTGATCTGAATACTGACATTCGCATAAACAAACACGAGTGAAGGGTCTCACTAAATGCGAATATATATATTATTAAATTAAAAAAAAACGGAGATAAAAGATTTTCTATTTAATAAAAAAAAATCCCAAAAAAGCATGTTTTTTTTAAGGCTTGCGGTAGATATAATTCCTTAAGGAACTTTTTGCTTTTTAGAACTTAGGTCAAAATAAATGGGCGCTATCTTTTTTGCCGATTGCAGCGATATTTTTCGCAGTCGTGAGTCTGGCCACATGCTGCATATAAGTGCTGTTTATAAATTTTTTAAATAACAAAAAAATAGTAATATAAAATTTAATAGTTACTTAATTAATATAAAATGTTTCAAAATATTTGATTAGTCCATTTTCGCAAAATTAATTCTCAAAAATACGCTTTTTTCAGAGCGTTACATTGTTCTGTCCTCTTAAAAAAGATACGATCAGTGTATTTCGAAATTTCAGAAAATTCCGCATGATAAATCCAACGTCGGATGATTATCGTTTCGCATGGAGTGATCGAACCCGTCACGCGGAAGGCCAGATTCCGAATTTTCGCTGCGTGCTGTCGGAGGGTGTCGCCGAGCGTGGAAAGCAGGTCGAATTCACCTTCGTGTTTCTCGCGGACCGCGTTGGCACGTTCGAGTCTTTCTGGTTATTCTCCATCGAAAAGTACAATCTGGAATGTCTCTTCCTGATAGTCGCGTTCGTCAGAGAACCGCTGATTTATTGTCCAATTGCTCATCTAAGAATGAAACCGACCGTATTAGGTTAGAAAAAAAATTATAAGGGCCTAAAGCTTGATTCACAATGTGTTCTTAGATTCTTGCTTCTTTCTTTTTTTCTTTTTCTGACACAAACCTTAAGCTTTAAGCCAGAAAAAGACAGAAGACAAGAAACAGAACGCAAACAGCACATTGTAGATTAGGTTTAAAGATTCTCCCGAAGTAAGAATAATAAATCTGCCGTCAAAGATAATTTGACACAGTAGCTACCTCAAAATAGCTTTGTAATATGTAATGTGTGAAACCTAAATCTCCTAGACCTTTTCGTCATGATGCTAAGCAGATTAGTTGGAAAAACTAAATTACTACTATGATGACATTATTTATGATGTTTATTTTGATTTCGCGATTAAAAATTCAGGTTGTTAAATTAAGATTGTTGAAAGATATCTCATCTTAGTATCAAAATGCGTTTGATTATTTACACACTAAAATTCATTAATTGACTATAATTAACTATAATTAACTAGTCATTACATTAATGATTATTGATGGACTATTAATGGAATATTTTGCATGCCAGCAACAACGTCCCGGCTTTCATTAATCTCTGTTTAATGTTACTTGATTTGTAATCAAATTATCTTAATTGCGAACAATTATAGACATTAGAATAATATCGCAAAGTCTTGAAATTATTAATAATTTTATTCGCTTCTTGGCTGAAAAATGATATATTTTCATATATCTAAATTATTATACTTTTTGATATATTGAAATATGTAATTTTTTTCTTAAAAATTGACAAGAGAATCTCCTACAGTGTTAAATTTGTTTTTTCAAGAAAATAATAAATTTTTAGATAAACTTTCATTTCTCTTTATAATGCAATAAAATGAAACAGTTAAGTAAATATTTGCAATTATTTCTGCACATGATTCTATTTTAGACTTGAAAGTATATTTATAATTTTTTATAGATTTCATTAGTATTATTTCATTAGTTTTATTGAATATAAATAAAAAAGCGAAGACAGAAATAATCCCAGTGTGTCAATTAAAGTATTCCACATACTCGTGTGTGTACCACATGTGAGATTTAAAAATCTCCTATATATTTTCTATATATCTTGTATATATCTCCTATATATATATATCTTTTTAAAGATATCCTTTTATTTAATTTTTTGTTACTCTAACGAAGTGACTGGGACTATGCTTACTCGCTATAAGTTACTTTTAGGCAGCTATTATGTAAGATGACTATACTTATGCAAGAATAATCCAACTCATAAAATTATAATTTTTCAGTTTTTATTTTCCAAGCCTTATGGATGTTTAAAATTAATTAAAAATAGTTTTATTTTCTAATAATTGCACCATTTTTGCTAATTGCGTCCTTTTTCATTCATACGAATTAAGCTTTTTAGTGAATATCTTAAAAGAAAAGAAAATTGACGATACTTGACTTTTTGAACGATTGCGAAGAATTGCATATTTTGTATTTGTATTTACATTCTCACTCTATCTATACTTTTAAAATCATGTATAAAATTTTTATTTTCATTTTTCTCGAAACGTGCTTCATGTGAATTGGATCATTCTTGCATAACTACGGCAAAATTATCTTTGGAGGCAATTTTATCATCCTTTCCACTAGACTTTTTCTCAGAAAAAAAAAACTTATACGTCTAACGATATTATTGTGCACCCCGCAGGTGTTACCGTGCGAGAGTCAATATGTATAGTCAACGACGAGGAATTTCGAATGCACTTTGAGGTGGTGCGCGACTCTTTATATTCCGAGGGACGCTTGCAGAACTTGAAGATAATGCCTATGAGCGGAATTTTAAACGCAAGAAGCGAACAGATTCTATGGTAAATAGAAGAGACGACAACTTGACAATTTTTTAGACATTCGCACTGACGCACTCACAATTTATCACAGGCTCGAGTATCAACCCACTATGGTCGGCGAATTTCAATTTCCTGTCAAATGCGCTGTGAAGAAACTGAAGGCGCCGCTCAGCATCCTCGTTACGACAATTACTTACGACATCGTCCGTTACATATAGTCTGTTTGATAAGAGCATGTCCGATAAAACTTGATAAATAATTTATTGAAATGATTTGGAATAAAACATATACATACTACTTGGTTAGAACTGTGATGCTTTATTATTACTAACTTGTCCTTTATTATCAATAATTGTCTGGCATCTCCGAGGCATTCTTTCAATTAATTTTATAAAATATTCTTAAGGTAAAAATCTCCATAATAATCAAATTTATCGAACTAACTCCTTGACCGACCAAATTTTTTTTCCATGAAGTTTAAACTTTATCAAGAACCAAACGTTTTCGATAGGATTTGCATCCGGTAAATTCAGTAAATCAATGCTATTTTTATGTTTCCACATGATACAAATGCGATTTCGATATTTAAAATCATTGTTCTCTTGTACACTGAGGAAATAATTACCTTGATATCAACAAATATTTCTTTTATGGGTGCCATTAATATATTTATTTAAACCTAAATTTTTTTTATTTAAACCAAATATTGTTTAATCAGGTAAACAATACTTGACTTAAATAAAGAGAATTTAGATTAAAGTAAATATATGTTAATGGCACCTATTAAAGAAATATTTGTTGATTTTAAGGTAATTTTTAGATTCGTGCGTTCAGATCGAATGAGCACGTTTACTCACTTCCTAATAAAACTGCGAGTATTTATTTAAAACTTGTATCGTTGTCTGCCATAGATTTTTGTTTGCATAAACATAGTATCGTTTATACTAAAATAAACATAACTGACAAAGTACTGTCAAACTTTACATCATAGACCACTACTTGCAAACTAACATAGCCCATTCCGAAGAAATTCATACGAACATATATTCCGATTCGCAACTCTGTCGTTTGCACAAGTTGAAAATATCGATGATTCCGATGATTCCATTCTATCATGATAAGCATCAATATTATGTTGACTCACCAAATACGACCGATATTTTGTTACTTACACATTTTTCTGTATTTTACCAGGTTTTTCTCTAAAGGCCTTTTCCATGGACGTTGTTATGAAGAGGATAACAACGAACAGTACATTGACGAAAAT
>NW_022639513.1:159785-160010 GCF_010583005.1 Odontomachus brunneus | reverse complement strand
TGGTGCTTATCGCAGCACTTGCACATCGCTTCCTTGTTGTGGCGCAATTGAAACAATTCCTCGAGAAGTGTTTCGAAAGCGCTGGTACCATTCGTGATTATAACAGATTCCTTATCCGATTTATGTTTTATATAATATATTGTTATATATTAGAGTGTACTATAAATAAAACATTTCTTTATAACAATTGTACTAGTAATGATTTGCCTTTGTTCCTCAGTGTTT
>NW_022639513.1:144834-159775 GCF_010583005.1 Odontomachus brunneus | reverse complement strand
GATGACCCTCAAACAATTCTATTCATACCGAACAATCCGACGCTTCATTGCACCCGTCAGCTGATATACTCAACTCGATCACTCGCCACAATCTGCCGCGGCAGAACTTGATAGAAAGCCGCGCGCTGACTCTTCGATGTCAACACACATCGGTTCAGTTTTCTTGTAAGACATTTTAATTATCCGAAATGTACACAAAGAATTTACATTTTATAACGGTGTCTCGCGTCACTTTCTGATCTGAATACTGACATTCGCATAAACAAACACGAGTGAAGGGTCTCACTAAATGCGAATATATATATTATTAAATTAAAAAAAAACGGAGATAAAAGATTTTCTATTTAATAAAAAAAAATCCCAAAAAAGCATGTTTTTTTTAAGGCTTGCGGTAGATATAATTCCTTAAGGAACTTTTTGCTTTTTAGAACTTAGGTCAAAATAAATGGGCGCTATCTTTTTTGCCGATTGCAGCGATATTTTTCGCAGTCGTGAGTCTGGCCACATGCTGCATATAAGTGCTGTTTATAAATTTTTTAAATAACAAAAAAATAGTAATATAAAATTTAATAGTTACTTAATTAATATAAAATGTTTCAAAATATTTGATTAGTCCATTTTCGCAAAATTAATTCTCAAAAATACGCTTTTTTCAGAGCGTTACATTGTTCTGTCCTCTTAAAAAAGATACGATCAGTGTATTTCGAAATTTCAGAAAATTCCGCATGATAAATCCAACGTCGGATGATTATCGTTTCGCATGGAGTGATCGAACCCGTCACGCGGAAGGCCAGATTCCGAATTTTCGCTGCGTGCTGTCGGAGGGTGTCGCCGAGCGTGGAAAGCAGGTCGAATTCACCTTCGTGTTTCTCGCGGACCGCGTTGGCACGTTCGAGTCTTTCTGGTTATTCTCCATCGAAAAGTACAATCTGGAATGTCTCTTCCTGATAGTCGCGTTCGTCAGAGAACCGCTGATTTATTGTCCAATTGCTCATCTAAGAATGAAACCGACCGTATTAGGTTAGAAAAAAAATTATAAGGGCCTAAAGCTTGATTCACAATGTGTTCTTAGATTCTTGCTTCTTTCTTTTTTTCTTTTTCTGACACAAACCTTAAGCTTTAAGCCAGAAAAAGACAGAAGACAAGAAACAGAACGCAAACAGCACATTGTAGATTAGGTTTAAAGATTCTCCCGAAGTAAGAATAATAAATCTGCCGTCAAAGATAATTTGACACAGTAGCTACCTCAAAATAGCTTTGTAATATGTAATGTGTGAAACCTAAATCTCCTAGACCTTTTCGTCATGATGCTAAGCAGATTAGTTGGAAAAACTAAATTACTACTATGATGACATTATTTATGATGTTTATTTTGATTTCGCGATTAAAAATTCAGGTTGTTAAATTAAGATTGTTGAAAGATATCTCATCTTAGTATCAAAATGCGTTTGATTATTTACACACTAAAATTCATTAATTGACTATAATTAACTATAATTAACTAGTCATTACATTAATGATTATTGATGGACTATTAATGGAATATTTTGCATGCCAGCAACAACGTCCCGGCTTTCATTAATCTCTGTTTAATGTTACTTGATTTGTAATCAAATTATCTTAATTGCGAACAATTATAGACATTAGAATAATATCGCAAAGTCTTGAAATTATTAATAATTTTATTCGCTTCTTGGCTGAAAAATGATATATTTTCATATATCTAAATTATTATACTTTTTGATATATTGAAATATGTAATTTTTTTCTTAAAAATTGACAAGAGAATCTCCTACAGTGTTAAATTTGTTTTTTCAAGAAAATAATAAATTTTTAGATAAACTTTCATTTCTCTTTATAATGCAATAAAATGAAACAGTTAAGTAAATATTTGCAATTATTTCTGCACATGATTCTATTTTAGACTTGAAAGTATATTTATAATTTTTTATAGATTTCATTAGTATTATTTCATTAGTTTTATTGAATATAAATAAAAAAGCGAAGACAGAAATAATCCCAGTGTGTCAATTAAAGTATTCCACATACTCGTGTGTGTACCACATGTGAGATTTAAAAATCTCCTATATATTTTCTATATATCTTGTATATATCTCCTATATATATATATCTTTTTAAAGATATCCTTTTATTTAATTTTTTGTTACTCTAACGAAGTGACTGGGACTATGCTTACTCGCTATAAGTTACTTTTAGGCAGCTATTATGTAAGATGACTATACTTATGCAAGAATAATCCAACTCATAAAATTATAATTTTTCAGTTTTTATTTTCCAAGCCTTATGGATGTTTAAAATTAATTAAAAATAGTTTTATTTTCTAATAATTGCACCATTTTTGCTAATTGCGTCCTTTTTCATTCATACGAATTAAGCTTTTTAGTGAATATCTTAAAAGAAAAGAAAATTGACGATACTTGACTTTTTGAACGATTG
The DNA here is from genome assembly GCF_010583005.1 of Odontomachus brunneus. Lineage (NCBI taxonomy): Eukaryota > Metazoa > Arthropoda > Insecta > Hymenoptera > Formicidae > Odontomachus > Odontomachus brunneus. The sequence goes on along the minus strand of NW_022639513.1, from coordinate 157,318 downwards.
CGAAGAATTGCATATTTTGTATTTGTATTTACATTCTCACTCTATCTATACTTTTAAAATCATGTATAAAATTTTTATTTTCATTTTTCTCGAAACGTGCTTCATGTGAATTGGATCATTCTTGCATAACTACGGCAAAATTATCTTTGGAGGCAATTTTATCATCCTTTCCACTAGACTTTTTCTCAGAAAAAAAAAACTTATACGTCTAACGATATTATTGTGCACCCCGCAGGTGTTACCGTGCGAGAGTCAATATGTATAGTCAACGACGAGGAATTTCGAATGCACTTTGAGGTGGTGCGCGACTCTTTATATTCCGAGGGACGCTTGCAGAACTTGAAGATAATGCCTATGAGCGGAATTTTAAACGCAAGAAGCGAACAGATTCTATGGTAAATAGAAGAGACGACAACTTGACAATTTTTTAGACATTCGCACTGACGCACTCACAATTTATCACAGGCTCGAGTATCAACCCACTATGGTCGGCGAATTTCAATTTCCTGTCAAATGCGCTGTGAAGAAACTGAAGGCGCCGCTCAGCATCCTCGTTACGACAATTACTTACGACATCGTCCGTTACATATAGTCTGTTTGATAAGAGCATGTCCGATAAAACTTGATAAATAATTTATTGAAATGATTTGGAATAAAACATATACATACTACTTGGTTAGAACTGTGATGCTTTATTATTACTAACTTGTCCTTTATTATCAATAATTGTCTGGCATCTCCGAGGCATTCTTTCAATTAATTTTATAAAATATTCTTAAGGTAAAAATCTCCATAATAATCAAATTTATCGAACTAACTCCTTGACCGACCAAATTTTTTTTCCATGAAGTTTAAACTTTATCAAGAACCAAACGTTTTCGATAGGATTTGCATCCGGTAAATTCAGTAAATCAATGCTATTTTTATGTTTCCACATGATACAAATGCGATTTCGATATTTAAAATCATTGTTCTCTTGTACACTGAGGAAATAATTACCTTGATATCAACAAATATTTCTTTTATGGGTGCCATTAATATATTTATTTAAACCTAAATTTTTTTTATTTAAACCAAATATTGTTTAATCAGGTAAACAATACTTGACTTAAATAAAGAGAATTTAGATTAAAGTAAATATATGTTAATGGCACCTATTAAAGAAATATTTGTTGATTTTAAGGTAATTTTTAGATTCGTGCGTTCAGATCGAATGAGCACGTTTACTCACTTCCTAATAAAACTGCGAGTATTTATTTAAAACTTGTATCGTTGTCTGCCATAGATTTTTGTTTGCATAAACATAGTATCGTTTATACTAAAATAAACATAACTGACAAAGTACTGTCAAACTTTACATCATAGACCACTACTTGCAAACTAACATAGCCCATTCCGAAGAAATTCATACGAACATATATTCCGATTCGCAACTCTGTCGTTTGCACAAGTTGAAAATATCGATGATTCCGATGATTCCATTCTATCATGATAAGCATCAATATTATGTTGACTCACCAAATACGACCGATATTTTGTTACTTACACATTTTTCTGTATTTTACCAGGTTTTTCTCTAAAGGCCTTTTCCATGGACGTTGTTATGAAGAGGATAACAACGAACAGTACATTGACGAAAATACAGGATGACAGGATTTAGAGAAACTTGAGTTACTAAGAAGTATACTTCAAGAAATGATAAGAAAAGGATTACAAATATTTCGCTACTTGCAATAATGATTGTAGTCATTTGAATTGAGCTGTAAAGATGTGATAAATAAATGTAAATAAATGTAATACGGGATGATTGATATTTCGTTTCATCGATTTCTTATCGACCGATTTCTTATGTTTAATTTGCTATCCACAGTTGGTTAGATTTTATTAAGTTAGTTACATAAATTAATGAGACACGGGAATATATTAGTGCCGGTCACTAATGTCCATCGTTATATCATTACTCATTTATATCAGTACTCTCTTGATAACTTTCCGTCCAAGGGGCTGTAGGGGCGGACAATTCTTGGAAACAGAAAGTTATCGAGAAAGTACTGTATTCTAAATTTTATTATGAATTGTATTGTGTAAATCTATTGGTAATGATTCTCAAATCGTTACTCAGGTAGAATACAAAATCACGATATATCAAAGTGACAAGAAAATCAGTTGACCTTGCAAAGAAGCATACAGTGGCAGATGTCGCCCTACAGCTCACTTACAATATGAGTAACATATGAGTACAATATGTAAACATTTTTAAAAATCTTCCTTGTACAGGCAATTTCCGAAAACGACCTAGGCGGGCGGAGAGAGGAGGTTCATTATAAGGAAAGGCGAGAACGCAGATATATAAAGGCGAACTCTGAAACCTGACCAGTTCAATTTTGTGCTTTCAAGTCGAATAAGCACGTTCATCCACTTTTTAATAAAACTGCAAGTATTTATTTAAAAAGTGTATCGTTGTCTGCCATAGATTTTTGTTCGCATAAATATATTATCGTTTGTGCTAAAATAAATATTGGGAGTACAAATAAGTCTCCGCCTTTTGACAAATAAATATAATTGAACAAAATGAAAATTATTCCGAATGTTATCGGTTTGAAGTCATTGGAGCCGTGCCAAGTTTTCATTATAGAATTATTTACGTATTTAGAATGATTTACGTAAATTAGTGAGACGCGGGAATATTTAGTGCCGGTTACTAATGTCTATCGTTATATCGTTACGTAATACTCTCTCGATGACTTTCCTCCCAAAGGCCTGTAGGGGCGGAAAATTTTTGGAAACGGAAAGTTATCGAAAGAAAAACTATCAAGAGAGTATTGTATTCTAAATTTCATTATGAATTTTATTGTGTAAATCCATCGGTAATGAATCTCAAATCGTTACTCGGGTAGAATACAAAATCACGATACATCAAAGTGAAAAGAAAGTTTGTTCAGTTTGTCCTTGCAAAGAAGCATACAGCGGCGGATGTCGTTATTATAGTTTACTTACAATAGGAGTAAACATTTCTGAAGACCTTCGTTGTACAGATTCAACAACTATTTCCGAAAATGACTAAGCGCGGCGGGGAGGGGGGGTTTGTTATAAAGAGGGACGAACACGCAGGTATATAAAGGCTAACTCTGAAACCTGACCAGTTCAGTGTCGTGCGTTCAGATCGAATAAGTACGCGCGTTTCTCTACTTGCTAGTAAAATCTAATTTATCTAGTTATCTAATTCATCTATTTATTTATTTATCTAATTATCTAGTTTCTCTAATTGCAAGTATTTATTTAAAAAGTATAACGTTGTCTGCCATAGATTTTTGTTCGCATAAATATACTATCGTTTATGCTAAAATAAACATAACTGGCAAAATACTGTTAAATTTCACATCATACACCACTACTTCCAAGCTAATTTAGACCATTTCGAAGAAATTCATACAAACATATATTCTGGTTTGCAACTCTGTCAATTGTACAAGATGGATATTCCGAATGTTATTCGTTTGAAGTCGCTGGAGCCATTTGAGCTGTTTATTATAGAAATAGCGGGAATAGAAGTGGAAGGAAGGGATATATTTTTTAGACCTTATATGTTTGATAGCTATATATTGTGTTGTCATTTTAAAAAAGCCGTGACAATGTTTCTCAGTCAATTTAAAAAAGAAGAACAAGATCTCAATATGAATAATTTAAATAATAATGAAATATTAAATTCAATTCAAACTCAAAAAGTTTATCCAATTTGCAAATCAAACAGACGCACTAGAATGCAGCGGCACCGTAGGATGTATGACTGGCGTGAGTACTTGCTATTAACTTTACTATTTGCTTTACTTTAATTTTTTACAGCATAAACTATAATTATAACAGCATAAATGAAGAGTATTTTAAAAAGCTCTATATTTTTTTCTTGCTCGATACCTGAAAATAATACTTTTTTTGTACATTTGAAACTGGTTATCTCAAAACCTATGTAACTTATTACAATTGTGCTGATTTTATTTGAAAGATAATTTAATTTTATACGAATTTTGTTTCGGTATTTTTATTAAACATATGCTTCTCTACATATTTGCATAAATGTATATAAACCGTGATTATGGGACATTAATTTTTTAAATAAGCATCTTTATTCTATTTATAGGAAATTTTTGTTCAAATTTAAATTTTCCGTAAAATCTTAGTGTCTGGCTGGAATTTTCGAGTCCCATCTTGTATAATAGACTTTAAATCAGTCGCAAGGTGATGTCTAAAGACGTTATTAAGATGTCATTAAGACGTCATAGATGTCTTAATAGCGTCTAAATGACGTCTTTTGACGTCACCTTGCTATCTGGGTACGTTCTGTTGTCAAAGAAGTTTAACAATAATATTTTTTTATCTATAATCTCATATTTCCATTTATTAAATCTTTACAGGGAAAGCATGTTATACAACAATTGCATAACATATTTGTATTATGTTTCTAATATAGTTAATTTGTATAGTCTAATAATATTCCCATAAGAATGTATATTGCATGATGTTATACTATTTACTATTTACTATTTACTAATATGAGTATGTATGACCAATCAGACGTATTTAGTATTTAGTATTTACTGAAAGCGCATTGTGTGTGTGTGTATACCTCACTGAATTAAACATTATTCTTTTACTATTTATTGTTATAGGTTTTCTTCACCGCTTTCTACGTATAATATGCCACACAAATAGAGATAAATTTCCTTATGCTGACATTCTAATTAGAAACTTAGACCAATACTTTGTTCAACAAAATGAGAATGGGGAACCTAATAATCGCATAGGCATGTTTTATTTCCATAATGGTCCATTAACTGAAGTAATTCTGATATCTGGGAAAAAAATCTGTGTAAGGCAATACAAATTCGATCAAGCAAAAAAAGTATACGTCAGTATGCAAAGGAGCAACGTAGTAAATGTGATATCGATCCTTCCATCCTCTCATAGTAAGTATCAATATTATGTCGACTCACCAAATGCGGCTGATATTTTGTTACTTATATATATTTTTCTGCATTTCGCCAGATTATTCTCTGAGGGATTTTTCCTTGCAATTTATTATGAAGAGGATAACAACGAAGAGCGTATTGACGAAAGAAGATTTAGAAAAACTGGAATTACCAACTATCATACTTAAAGAAATGGAAAGAAAAGGATTGCAAATATTTCGCCATTTGCAATGATAATTGTAGTTATTTGATTTAAAATGTAAATATATGACAAATAAATGTGATGCACGATGATTTGTTATTTTGTTTCATCGATTTTTTATCGACCGATTTCTTATATTTAATTTGTTATCCATAGTTGATTACGTTTTATTACATTGGTTACGTAAATTAATGAGACGCGGGAATATATTAATACCAGTCACTAATGTCGTTATATCGTTACTTATTGCAGTTCTCTCTCGATAATTCCGCCCAAGGGGCTGTAGGGGCGGAAAATTCTTGGGCAATTATCGACTATAACGGAGCATCCTCCAATGACCTCCACCTTGATATATATTATCAAGGACACTGTCCTGAGTGACAATCAAAAGGTTTTAGCCGGCGCTCATTGGTTGTTAAAAAATTATTAGCAAAAAAGTTGCATGTATGTAATGAATGTAATTTTTGGACACCGTATATAAATAAAAAATTGAATTTGTAACTCAAGAGGATGCCTACACACACACACACACACACACACACACACACACACACACACACAGCGCCTAACGCGCGCGAGAGTCATTACCCCATCGGTAATGACTCTCATATCATTACTCAGGTAGAGCACAAAATCACGATATATCAAAATGACAAGAAAATCAGTTTTTTTTATCTAGCATATAGCGGCAGACGTTGTCATTACAGCATACCTACAATATAAGGCGACAACATTTGTGAAAATTTTCTTTGTACAGTATGGCTCACGCAAAACGGATAGTCTACGGGTGATTCACGGGACGTTTTTGGAATGAGTAGTACTCGACGTCTGGAGGGAGAGGAGACTTTTTCCGAAAACGAATGGGAACGTTCGGTTGTTATAAGGAGAGGCGAGTACACTTGAATATAAAGACTAACCCTGAAACTAACCTGACCAGTTTAGTTTCGAGCGTTCAGGCCGAATGAGCACGTTTATCCAATTCCTAATAAAACTGTAAGTATTTATTTAAAAAGTGTATCGTTGTTTGCCATAGATTTTTGTTCGCATAAATATACCATTGTTTATGTTAAAATAAACATAATTGACAAAGTACTGTCAAATTTCACGCCATAGACAACTACTTCTAAGCTAACATGGACGATTTCAAAGGAATTCATATGCACATATATTCTGGTCCGCAACGCTGTCGCTTGCACAAAATGAAAATTACTCCGAATATTATCGGTTTGAAGTCACTGGAGCCATTCGAGCTTTTCATTATGGAAATACCGGAAAAAGAAGAAAAGGAAAAAAGTAATACATCTCCAATGTGGTGTTGTCACTTTAAAGAAGACGCAAGAATTTTTTTCACTCAGTTTGAAAAAAGAGAACAAGAACTTAATATGAATAATTTAAATGATAGAGAAATATTAAATTCAGTTAAAACTACAACAGTTTATCCAATGTGTGAAATGAACAGGAGCACTGGAAACGTTGTGTCGCACCAAAAGATTTATCACGAGTTAAATAGAAATCAACGTAACGTATTACATTTGTGTTATTCGTATTTGAAAGATAATTTAATTCTCTATGAATTTTGTTTCGGTATTTTTATTAAATAACCCATGCTTCTATAGACATTTGCAAAAATGTGTATAAACCGTGATTTTTAGACATTAATTTTTTAAATAAGCATTTTTTATTCTATTTATAGAATATTTTTTGTTCAAATTTAAATTTCCCGTAAAATCTTAATGTCTGGCTTTCGAGCCCCTACCTTGTATAATAGACTTTAAATCAGTACGTTTTGTTGTCAAAGAAATTTAATAGTAATATTTTTCGTATTTATATTCTCGTATTTCCATTCTCGTATAAAACTGTAGGGGGAAAGCATGTTATACAACAATTACATATCATATTTGTGTTATGCCTCTAATATATTTAATCTGTATAGCCTAATAATATTTTCATAAGAATGCATATTGCATGATGTTTAACTATTCATTAGATCTAATATGAATATGCATGACAAGTCAGACGTATTTAGTATTTAGTATTTTGTATTTAGTACTGGAATTGTAATATCTCACTGAATTAAACATTATTCTTTTACTATTCATTGTTCTAGTTATTTTACGAAAAATATTTGAAATATGCCGTATAAAAATGAACATGTTTCCTTACGCTGAGATTCTAAGCATGAACATATGCGAAAGCTTTATAAGTCTGAGACGGAAACGTTATAATCGTATAGCCATATTTTATTATACTTGGTTAATAAATAACGAACGTCAAACATTTGTATATTTGATATCTATAATAAATAAGTGTGATCTAAAAGTCTGTGTAAAGCAATATAAATTCGCTGAAGACAAAAAAATATATATCAGTATGCAAAGGAGCGACACAGTAAATGTGATAAACATCAATCCATTTTTTTATAGTAAGCATCAATATTATGTCGACTCACCAAATGCGGCCGTTATTTTGTTACTTATACATTTTTTATAGGCACACCGCCAAAAAGATCTCTAAAGGCATATTCTATGGATGTTATTTTAGAGAGGTTAGCAGCGAAATTATTGACGATGGAAGATTTAGAGAATCTAAAGTTACCAAGGACCATATTTGAAGAAATGATAAAAGGATTGCAAATATATCGTCACTTGCAGTAATGATTGTAATTATTTTATTTGAAATGTAAAAATGTAAGAATAAATGTAATAAACGATGATTTGTTATTTCGTTTCATTGATTTCTTATCCAATTTATGTTAAATTTGTTATACGCAGTTGGGTACGTTTTATTACGTGAGTTATGTAAATTAGTGAGACGCGGCAATATTATAGTGTTGGTCACTAATGTCCATCATTATATTGTTACTTATTATTCTAAATTTCATTATCAATTGTATTGTGTAAATCTACCGGTAATGACTCTGAAATCGTTACTCAAGTAGAACAAAAAATCACGATAACATGAAAATGATAAGAAAATGATTAAAAAGATTATTTTTCAATCACGATTCGATTATTTTCTCGTTATTTTAACATTATTTTAATATTGTTGTAATGTTCTGTTCAACTTGGAATAACGATATATTTGAGTTGCCTTATACCTGCTCGAAGATGGGAAATCTGAATGAAGACAAAGAATATTATCTGAGAGACTTAAAAAAAACGGGAAATACCGTCCTTTCAAAACGGAGAAGAAAAGGCAAACAGGTATATATATATACTTCAGCTGAAGCAGAGCCTCAGTAGTTTTCCTGCGTTCCTGACGGAAGCATAGCTTATTTCTTGATACTTATTGCATTAAAAATTGCATCGTTGTTTGCCGTCGAGTACTGTCGAATAAGTGTGCGACTTTTTGTGATAAAATGAAGAAAATAGACACTCCCGAACTACGTGTCATTGGACGGTCAATCGCTCTTTGCAAGTATAACACGGTGGCGATCAATTGTAGTGATCATGACTCAGAATCGTTTGTTATCGGTAAGAAGCCGCTGGAACCTGGCCAAGTATTTGTCATAAAGATAAAGAGGACAAATAATAAAGATTTCAACGAACAACCAATTCGATTTTCTCTGGTTAATCATTGTAAGAGTCCACAAACTCTGGACGTGGGTGATTACGAAAAGTTACCCTTAAGTAAAATTGAAACGTTTGACACATATGCTACATTATTAAGACCGACTCGTCTTTTCAGAGGTAAGTACTTATTAATTACCTTTTTGAACTATTTAAATGTTGACGCTTTAATCGACATATTAATCGCTGATTGTATATTTATAAAAAAGACTTTAAATCAAATATATTCTGCTTTCAAAGTAGTTTAGATGTGACATATATCTTCACTTTCTGTAATTATACATATATGTATACAAGGTATTATCCGTCCCCGCCCAATAAGTATAACATTATTCTTTATGAAAAATTAAATTGGAACGTTCTGACCTATTCTTTTTACTATGCTTAATGAAGCAGTTATTTTTAAATAAATTCCAGCAAATTAGCATCGTTCTTTAAACGGACGCATGCTATGAGCTGCGTGTTTGATAGTGTGCGTAAGCTACTACAACTGTACACTATGACTGTACTGTCGGCAGAACAACGCTATGTATTTAGCGGGTGGGAGAAAGATAACACTCTTTATATACATATAGATTCTTCTGTCTCTATTTATTCAAACTGTACGAGGAAAGAGCATGTTACACAATAGTAACATGAATCGTTTATATCTTGCTTCTAATATTGTTGATATTTATAAGCATAATAAGATTCCCGTAAAAACACTTGTATAATATGATTGTATGATATGTACGATGTTATGTCATTCATTAGATGTAAAATGCATATGTATGGCAACTTTGTTCAAAATAATAAGTAGAAAAAGAAAGATAACACTCTTTATATACATATAGATTCTTCTGTCTCTATTTATTCAAACTGTACGAGGAAAGAGCATGTTACACAATAGTAACATGAATCGTTTATATCTTGCTTCTAATATTGTTGATATTTATAAGCATAATAAGATTCCCGTAAAAACACTTGTATAATATGATTGTATGATATGTACGATGTTATGTCATTCATTAGATGTAAAATGCATATGTATGGCAACTTTGTTCAAAATAATAAGTAGAAAAAGAAAGATAACACTCTTTATATACATATAGATTCTTCTGTCTCTATTTATTCAAACTGTACGAGGAAAGAGCATGTTACACAATAGTAACATGAATCGTTTATATCTTGCTTCTAATATTGTTGATATTTATAAGCATAATAAGATTCCCGTAAAAACACTTGTATAATATGATTGTATGATATGTACGATGTTATGTCATTCATTAGATGTAAAATGCATATGTATGGCAACTTTGTTCAAAATAATAAGTAGAAAATGAAAGAAAATGCTGGCTTTCTTTTCCAATGATTTTGTATTTCCCTTTTTAAAACGCATTTAAGAAAATTCATGAATAAATTGTGTAATATAAATATTGTATAATTTAATACTATCTAGATGTACTTATATTAAAGTACTATTTTATTGTAAACACTGTATAATATAAATATTATTGTAAATATATATTTATGAAGGATATGATAATCTATAACAATTTATTTAATGAAAATTCTTAAATATGTTTCAAAAAAGCGATGCGAAATTACCATTGAAAAAGCCAGCATATTCTATCATTTTCTATACATCAATTTGACCAATGAAGTCAAAGGTATTTAGATCTAAAAATACATTGTATACCTCGCTAAATTAAATATAATTTTTTATTCATTATTTAAGGAGAGGATTACGACTTACATAAGGAATTCAAAACATATAAAAATACTATGCAGACACGTTACAGTAGTGTTCTATTTAATATTTTGGAACAGCTCGATATCTTGCTCTGCAATGCTGGCAAGGATTTGGACAAGATATCTAAAGATTACATAGGTATATTTTACTTTCATAAACCTGGCAGTCGTATTTACCATATGTATACATTATCTAGAAGAGGTTGCTTTGTAAAGCATTTCTACTTACCGAAAAAGACAATATACGTGTTGATGGAAATGAACAAATGCGTAAGCCAAATTCATACGATTTCATTGTATGATGGTAAGTATTTATATCACTTCGTTAAATAGCGACTAAAAAAACCGATTTTTTGTTACTTATATATTTTTCTACACTTTCTTTCAGCCCCACTCTCTCAGGACTCCTGCTGCAAAGATTTTAAGCGTATATGGTGCAAATTAATGAAATGGATAATGAAGTTTTTAAAGAAGTTATTCGCCCAAAATCACGATGGGAACAGTAGCAATTCACTCTTGTCACAAATATACGCAGGAATAACTGGTAATAATACTGCTAAGTTTATATTTATTATATTGCTAAGTTCATAATGCATCAAAGAGATTATTCATAAATTTACTATTCATAAATTTCTTTATCAAACAAAATTATCTTTCTGTACATTTATTTTGTTATCTAAATAATAAATATCAATTTAAAACAAAATTATGTAAAATAAATATATATGTACGATATTACAATTATGCAAAATATTACTTCTTTATTTCTTTTATTAATTCATTTATGTATCAGTTGATTTAGTAAAAATGCATAAATGAATAATTAATAAAAGAAACTCCAGTAAAGAAAATTAGTCCTTGATTAAGGTAGTATTAACTTAAGTAATAATTCATTGTTTTCATTTTCTCTCAACCATCTATAGGAATCATATATAGAAGGTAATTTTAACAGTATTCTTTGATTTTAAAGGTTTTCTTGGGACAAATGTGGAAAAAGAGAAGAAAATGTAAAATGTGTGTGCAACAAAAATACGAAAAATATAAAATGTATTTTGTCAGATTATGTTTATAAATAAAATAAGGTTGGAAAAATCGATTCGATTGCAATTAATCCTTGTCGAGTTATTTTCTTTAAATTTAAGATTGCCTGTATTTAATTTAATATTAATAGCTATTATTAGTTAATAAGCTATTATTAGAAGCTATTATTTGTTAATGGATTTGACTAATGTATATATTTAGCTTTTAACTACATCTAAATCTATATAAAGAATATTATCGAATCATAAGTAATCGTTAAATTCTTTACTCTGTTAATACTCTGTTAATTTCGTGAATACTGTGATAACGTAAAATATATATAATGTCTAGCATATTTAGAATATCGATAACGTACAGAAAAAACATCAAAAAGTGTTGCAACATTTTACTTTTGACTATATACAGTCGAAAAGTTCTAAAACGACCGAATATTTAAAAAAATACATGTTTTAAAAAAATATATATATTTCAGACAAAAGTATATTTTCAAGGAGGATATTAGACGGTAGTATTACATTATTATAATATTGAGATGTTTTTTAGAGATTATTTTAAGATCAGCTTATATTTTTTTAATTGGAATCATAATTTTCTTAGCATAAATCAATTTTTTACGTTATTCTACGTAGAAACTCATACAGCATAAGCAGATCCTGAACATGTATAGTATCAAACGTAGACTGTATTCCATTAATATTCAAAATTCGTACTATGATATTTTGAAAATATGCAGAAGATATTCCTGCGTCCGCATATGAAACTTTTACTCAGTATGTATTGAGAACATTTTCTATTATATTGTGAACATATGATGTGCCGAATATCATTATTATTCTCTAGTTACTTAATCTTAACTCTGAGCAGGACGGATGAATCCGCATAGTCTGATTCTTAAACCGACTTCAGCAAATAAATGCCTTTTTAATGTGTATATAATTATAGAAGTTTGTAACTGTATATATATATATATACAG
>NW_022639513.1:132387-144529 GCF_010583005.1 Odontomachus brunneus | reverse complement strand
TATATATATATATATATATATATATATATATATATATATATATATATATATATATAACGACCGAATATTACATAATTCAATCTATTTAATGTACATATATACGTACACAATAAGATCCCGACTTGCAATTGTCGATTATAAAGTTTATACGATTTGCCGTCTGATTTATTCTGCGATTATAATTGGTCATATTATAATTGGAAGTAGATGAAATATTTGATTAACAGGATATCCATTCGAAGAAAACACACAATACAAGGGAAAAAATGTTTATTCAGTTTTATTTAACGCTTAATGATATAAAACGCATTATTAGAAATTTTAGTAAAGTTTATAAGAAATTACAAACGCGAATCAGACTCCCTTGATAGTTTTAGCATTGATGACGTATCGACAGTTTAACTGGTCGGCATACATATGGCTAATAGTACGACATAACTGAGAAGGACGCTCAAGAAAGCTAACCAACCGATAAGCACTGTCACATAGCTCCATGGCGATTTTTTGCTATTTGACTGCACGAGATCGGTGTTATCATCCGCGTCGATTTCTATCTTGGCAGTCGCGGCCGGATCCAAGATGCTAACTAGGAGAATCTGACCAACACGGCTACGTAAAAGGAATGTTGTAGCCGTTGAGATCCATGCAGGCGGCGCAGAGGTGAGCTCTTGCAATTGTCGCAGGATATTCGTGAGGATGAGCGCGAACGACGCCATCGCGAAGGAACTCTCGTAGAAGGTGACTGTAAATAATTAAAGATCATTAAATGACTGTAAGCTCCGAGTCCTGACAGAGATTCCGGGTAGGAATTTAAAAGAGGGCTTGTAAAGGCCCTAGAGAGCTTTTCCCCATTTCTGTCTAGGCGCCATTCAGGCAAACCCGAATAGGCCCTGTACAGAGATGTAACGCTTTTGTAAGTCAGGGTCAAATTTGTAAATTTGACGAGGCCCTATTCCCGTACAGCACAAATCTTCAAAGGACGTTCTAAAGATGTTCTAAGGACATTTATACATTCTAAGAACGTCCCAGAACATTCTCTGAAGATTTTGTGCTATCTGGGTTCTGGCACGCCTATGTAGGCCCTATCTAGACACGTCTAAGTAGAAAAAAACATTCTTTTATGTATGATATGTACTACTTTTTTTCTAATAACTATTCGTAAAGGTCGCAGCGCTTGCTGATTTTATTTGAAAACTTTATATTACTTGATTCCAATGCTACATCACATTTAAAAATTCTCACCGACACTGGTGGGACTCGAGAACCTGGACCCTAAGGCATCTCTAGATTATAAATCTTTTGCTTTAGACACTATGCCACTTCTTCAATCGATATAAGCGTCTTACATTTTATTCATATATGTAGTGATTAACACAGTAATATAATTTTTTTATAATATAACTTAATAAAATTTTAATAAAAATTATATTTTTCGTTCTTTTATTATTAATTTAACTCTTAGCTAATAAGATGAGGTCTACAAAATCAAACAGTCTTTAATTAAATTTGTTAATTTCAATTTAATTAAATTTGCTCATCTCAATTATTAATTGAACGACCTCTAATTCCCTCCGCTGATATCAATCATCAATTGAACGGTCTTTAATTGAAATCAATCATTAATCAAACGGTCTTTGATTAAATTTGTTGAAACTCCAATTGAACGGTCTTCAAGTGAGTTTTCTCATATCAATCATCAATTGAACACAATAATTGGTTAAAAAATAATTAATTTCTCGTAATTCTGATATACAGGGTGTCTCGCGTAAGACGGACCAAAAGAAAAATATAAGTAGAACACATTAAAGTGAACATTAAAGTGAACACATTAAAGTGAACATTAAAGTGAACAAAAATTATATAGGCCATTTTTCAAACAACCACGTAAAATTTCGAGATATTAATTAAAATAGTTGAGCATATCAGAGCGCGGCGACACGGCAGGTGGGACATACGGCTCGCCGCGGCTGGCGAAGAAAATGGATGATTGCTCACGGGCCTATCTTATAGGCCAGAAAGGTGAGCCGTTTGGCATACTGAAATGAATAGCTCCGTGTGTGCGTCCGTGTACGTGTGCGTTCTTCCATTTTCTTCGCCGACCGCTGCGAGCCGTATGTCCCGCCTGTCGCATCGCGCGTTCTAATTTGTCCAACTATTTTAATTAATATCTCGAAATTTTACGTGGTTGTTTGAAAAATGATATACAATTTATAAAATTTTTGTTCACTTTTATGTGTTCTACTTATATTTTTCTTTTGATCCGTCTTACGCGGGACACCCTGTATACGGGGCATATATCTTTGTCATGTCAAAAAATTGATTTTTTTAATTAGCTCATTAAATTGTATATAGTTTCAAAAGTCTGTGTAGTTCAAAGCGCACTAAAATATTCGCAAAATTAACGGTAATATGTATAAAAATGTGAAAGTGCGCATAAGTCACGTACTCCACCACATTCTACGCAGTGAGATTGACAATAAACAGTTGTCTGTTGTAACCTTGTAATCGAATTTAGTCACACTATCCTTTTTTAGGTTTCGCTTTTGTTCGTTTCAGGTAGGAAAAGTAAAGTAACAGTCCGGAGAAAATCGTAGAAAATTGAAAAGTTCATAGTTCTTCGAATAATGCGGATTAGTTGAAAATGTATTCTAACGCAGAGAAAATGAAACGGTCTATCGATTTTAAAGGATTGTGTAAAATTCGACATAGCCCAAGAGAAAAAACTATACTGAGGAAAATTTTCCTTGAAAAAAATGTTTTGAAATACAGTCTAAGATCAAGGCAACAGACTAAGAACTGCTCGTAGGCAGACTAAAACAAAGCATAGCAAATCAGGCTCAGAAAGGTACTTCTTATGACTCCGTAATAGCTGAGTAATATTATAAGTTCGATTTATAAAAGTTATATTAAAAAGTATTTATTTCAAAATCTTAAACGCGTTTTTCTCAAAACGCTGTTTCCTGTCAGTGTTTGCACGATAACATAGAGAATTTTTAATACTTTTGTGTGGATAAAACTTTAACAAAAGTATCCTGAATAAAATTCTCTACGAAGACTTTTTTTAATTTTCTATTTTGTTCTTTCTTAATAACAAAAAAGTGAACAAATTTTGTAGAAGAATCTTAGCTTTTTCTTTCAGGTTATCTAAATTTTGTGAACTTTTATAAATTAAAAAATTCTTTTTGAGCTATAACATTTGTTTGTAGCTATAACATTTCTTTACAAGAAAATATTTTCATTTTTCAGATCGAACTAATCTACAATTGTGCAGACAGTGGATCTAAGCGCGCGCTTTAAGCTTTACTCTGATCAATCGATAATAAATCAATGTTTTAATACATCCACTTGTTTTTATAAAGCTGCAATATTATATATATTATATTAATGCAATAATAATTAAATTTTCACTCAAATTTAATCAATAACAAGCGCGACATTTCGCTTATACGAAAACACTAACGTTTGTCAGCTGGACGAGGGCAATGGAGGATCAAACATTTATTCTGATATAAGTAGCCACGGTTCTCATTCACACTTACGTATTTTAGGAGTGTTGAAGCCGTTCTTCGGCATTTCCCAATGTACGTCTTGTATGCACAGAAAATGGCAGATTAAATTGAGATTGGCGATTATCATCCGCTCGAAGGATGTCGGATCCAGCCACAAAGTTATCAAAGTCATCGTCATCAACACTGTGAACGGGAAAGCGAACCGATGCATCATGGAACCGCGTTAAACATTTCTTAATTGACAATCTATGCAATTTCAAACAACACGCCGTACGCGTGTGACGATGTATGCATACAGTACACACCTATAGCGGGTGACACAAACGCAATGCGTATGATACCCCAGTGCCTCTTCAGAACGAAATGATAAGTAAGCAATTTGGAAGTGATGTCCGAATTGTATTTGTGATTTTCCTCATGGTTCGTTACGTAAAACTGTAGCAAATCCCATTCGGCGTTCTTCTGGTACTCGCGCAGATCCGTGATCGTCGTCTTTAAAGAACACCATTCGATTTACATGTTCATGAAAAAGAAAACCATAACAATTGTATGATGTTTCACAATCATGATTTATATTTATATATAATATTTAAACTATGAAAGAACAATAATGTTTAACAGTATGAGAACGCATACAGCGAACATTTCTTGGACCTGCAATGTATAGAGTGTTGCATTTACATACAGAACAGTACAACAGGTTATCTATGCGTTTAACATCCCCTAATTAAATTTGCTAAGTTCAATTATTAATCGATTAAACGGCCTTTAATTAAATTTGCTAAGTTTAATTGTCAATTGGACGATCTTTGATTCCCTTTGTTTATATCAGACGTCAATTAAATGGTTTTTAATTGAGTTTGTTAAAATCAGTGGTTTTTAATTGAATTCGTTTTTAATTGTATAAAATTATCAATTAAATATTGTATGGTTGATTTTGCTTGAATCAATTGTTAATTACTAATTGTTAATTAAAATATATTTTAATTCAGTTCAAATCAATTATATTAAAATCAATTATTAAATTAAGAAAAATTTAATTAATATTTTCATACTTTAAAGTACAACATCCACGTATACAATAAAACAATCTTGCATGTTAAACCGACCATACGTCCTAATTATTAATATAAAATTCAAAATATGCATTGATTAAATAATTAATTAATTAAAAATTATTAATTAAATGTAAAATTAAAATAATTAAAGAATTGTTTAAAAAGTACACAATTTAATAATTGTGATGGGACATAGGATTAATTAATATTAATACTAGAATACAATAGATTATTAATAATTAGAATAAAATTGGTTTGATGTGGAAGGTTGATTGACCACGTATGTGGCAGGTCCGAAAAATGTTTTACGCTTGCATTATTATATATGTCAGACATTATTATCCTCCCTCATAGTTTAAATGTTTATATCAACAACTGCAATCAGCTCTTATTGGCCTTCTTTCTCTTCCTTTAATTGTATTCCACACAGCAGAAATGTTCAAGATACATTATGGAAATATCCTAGAGATGTTGCGATATCTTTAGGATATCCCAATGATATATTTTAAACATTTCTGCTGTGTGGGATACCGAAAAGTCTTGTTAATATAAAGATTGATCGCCAATGACCACGGCATTCAACGCAGTAATAACGAATTGTTCTTGATGCGAAAAAGAAGAAAAAGAAGTGATCGCACGTGTACACAGATTGGACGTGTACCATATTGGAGTAATGAACGAGGTCGATTTCGTCGCTGGAATACGACCACGAACCGAACTGTATTGAACAGTTCATAGTGTTATACGGCCACCACGTGTTATCTGCGACGCAGTGTGTGGAATACTTCGCCGGCGTTAACCACTGGACCATTCCTTTCCTCCAGACCCAACACTTCGTCTGCGTGGAACCCGAGAACATGGTGTCTTCTAAATCCCTGATGGACATAAGCGTAAATGCATAAATTCGCTTGATTAGTGTCCCGAAAAGGAAATAGATCTGGGCATACCAGATCACCGTTCTCGAACGCGAAAATGTAGAACGGATTGAGGTGAACATAAAAGTCTCATATCGTTTTGCGATATTCGTAATAAATCTCGAGATATTAATTAAGGAAGATTAGTGAATAATTATGCGCGATGTGGTAGATAAACTGTAGTGATGTTGTGCGCTTATATATTAAGTCAAATTGAACAAAAAAAATTCTTTATCATTTTGCAAATAGCTATATAAATTTTTAATTATTTACAAAAGGAAACTGTTGCATGGCACAAATTTTCTTTAATTAATATCTAAAAATATATGCGGTAATTTGCAAAATGGTAGAGTATTTTTTTGTTCAGCTTGATCTAATGTATAAGTATACATTTATCATGTTACACGTAATCATTCACTAATCCCCTTTAATTATTATCTTAATAATTATTGCGAATATCGCAAAATGGTATAGGATTCTTATGTTCATCAATCTGTACTATGCCTCTAAGAGAGCTTCGAAGGTTATTCTGGGACACCCTGTATATAACTATATACACATACATAAATTATATTTATAAATTTTATCTTCATGGTTAACTTCATTTTATCTATCATGGTCATATATACAGGATGTCTCAGAACAACCCTTAAAGCTCTCTCATGGAAGCACCGATAGAGATATTAATTAAAGAAGATTTATGAATGATCGATTGCGAAATATTGATTTGGTCACACAGAGTTACGTAGACGTCGCTTACACGTTATGCAGATAAATGTCCGGCACCCAAATTTCGTAGGTGGACACAAACATAAACTGGATGTCGTTGAACTGAGCGGGATCCCATGTCAAATGCGAGTCGTCCCACGTCTGTTCCCCCAAAAGCACATTTTACAAGAATGAAATATTACGTTGAACTTTTACGATAAATAAACGGTGTCAATTATTATTCAGAAGTACTTAGAAATTATCCGTCGATCACACAACTGATCGACGGATCACTTACTTCGATCGTTCATATTCAAACGTACCATAGACGTCCACGTATGCACGTCGAAGTGTTCTTCCTGATTATCCTATGAAACAAATTGCAGCTTTAATTAAGGGAGAGACGGGGAGAGACGGGAGAGACGGGGAGAGACGGGAGAGACGGGAAGAGGCAGGGAGAGATAGGGAGAGACAGAGAGAGAAAAGAAGGCTTCTTTTAGAGAGGATACTCTTTCTTAAGCAAAAATTCTCTTCGCATTTTATTCGCTACGAATTTCTTTAAAGAAGTATTTTGGTTTGAGAAATTACAAAAAATATATTTTTTCCGGAATTTTTTGGAAGGAAACAAAAAGACCGAATAACGTCAAAATTGCATATTCTTTAAGCCATATTTTAAATATATATTTTTATTGTCTAAGTAAATTAAAACCAAACCAATATTACCATTCTGAAAAAAATGGCGATCATTTTATTGAAAAATTCTATGATAAGTCACATTTTTCTTGAATAAGAAAATTTTTTGTTTTCGCGTTTAAAATATATAGAAGAGCTATAATTACTTATATCATCTACATACTTTTTTTTGCGAGCTCCTAGACACCAGAATATAATATATATATAATAGGTTATATAAATAAATTATATAAAATATACAAAAGAGTGTTTTTTGTCATTTAGACGATAAAAATATATTCATAATAAAGTTAAAGGAATATTAGAAGTTTGACGTTATTCGATTTTTTCGTTTCTCTACAAAAAATAATTTAAAAAACAGTATCCTTTTTGCAATTTTTTGAATCAGAATATCCCTTATTTGCTAGTAAATTCATTGTAGGCTCGAATAATTCATAAAATGATCTTCGCTTATTTAACCGCGATTGTTGAAACGAGAAGAAGAAAATATTAATTCGCCTGTGTAGTTGTCAGAGAATTCATTCTCTGATCAAATCAACGTACTTACATATTCTAAGAATTGCGGAATTATATGCAATTTCACGCGCGTCACATTATTGTTGTTTTGCACCGGTCTTACGTCCATGTCATACTCGCAGAGAAGGTGTCTCTTCAGTTGAAGCATGCTCGATTGACTTTCGGCGTCGTTGCAACTTCTCGAACTGAACGACATTATCACGTCGACACACACGGCGTCGAGAATAAATAGCAGGATCAAAAGGAAACCGTTCTTATCCATCTTGGAGGTACGATGAGGAAATCTCACGGCGAACGGGTCCGCGACAAGTGTATCGTTCAACGATGAATTACGCGAGAGTCGAAGTGCCGATAATAATCGTACGCCCAGTGAAACGTAAAACTCCAGACATCAAAGACCGCCCCACAACGATAAGCTCTCACCAATGTTTAGAACATATATCAAAGCGCGTTTTATATAAAACTAGAACAATATATACGCGCGCTACGCGCGCGCCATATAGCTAATAAAAAACAATAAAAAAGGTAAAATAAAAATAAAATAAAAATTAAATTAAATTAAAATATACTTTGATTAATTAATAATTATAGGGAGAGACAGGGAGAGACAAAGAGAGACAGGGAGAGACAGGGAGAGACAGGGAGAGACAGGGAGAAACAGGAAGAAACAGGGAGAGACAGGGAGAGACAGGGAGAGACAGGGAGAGACAAGAGAGGCAGGAAGAGACAGGGAGAGACAGATTTTTTCTATATTTTTTTTTCGTGACCTAACTAACGCGATGACAGCTATTTGCCTGATAATTTGATAGGCGCAAACGCCTGTCTCGTACTTTCGAAGATATTCACTAAAAACTAAAAAATTCATTATTTTTTAATAACAGTTTTAAAATTAAAACACTTCTAAACGTCGAAACAAGCATGGAAGATTGGTTTCGCCGTTTTCACATGTACATTGCAAACGATGGGGATTACTTTGAAGGCGACAAAATAAATTTTGATAAATAAATAAAATATTCTGTGTTTTTTTTAACGATTCCCGGTACTTTTTATACAGAAGGTATGTAAAACGTATGGATATAATATTTTTTGTAGCTCTAAAACTCATCAAAATAGATGAGATATTTTTATTTCTCTCCTTGTTAGAATAAATGTTATTAATAAAGGACAAAATAAACAGCTAACAGGACATCTTGGAACAGTATATTACTAAAAAAAATAGAAATATACTTCAGTCCCACATTATTGACTGTTATGGCTTGAATTTTTCATTAAAGAAAGTAGCGGCTCGTAGCGGACACTTTGGAACTAAATATTCGAATCATATTTAGCCGAGACTCAAACCTAACTTGCGATCAACTACTTTTTCCTGAATATCGCTAGATGGCGCTAAGCAAAACTATTTTCAAGTAGTACGAATCAATAATAGGTCAGAAAACTTTGCTTTGTAAGTCTAATTGAATTGTAAATGAAATACACTATTTTCTTAATAATGACAAATTGCAGCAGCATAGATTGTAAACAATGTGTGGAAATATTTAGAATATAATCGATACTTCGACAATTCAACTATGAAATAAATTCAAACTCAATTCGGCGATTGACGGTCGGCCATTCCTGTGCGAGCAGTTGTGTTTACAAGATGGCAATTTTTACGGGCTGACTTGTATTACATTGCTGGTGAAAACGAGAAACGAAGCGTCCAAATATAGCGGAGAGGTGTGGATTTTGGGTTTGAGAAATTCATTATTAGTCGAGAAGCGAAGACTAAAAATATCGTACGTAAGACGTCGAGTTGGAAACGTCAATTAGTGCGGGATTACTCATGAATTCATAAATGCCAGCTATGGAGTTACTCTGCGGAGTACAAATAAATTCAGAAACAGTGTTGACTGTCACTCTGAACGATGTAAACTTGAAGACCAAAGTGAAGGAGTTGAAGCGAAGAGCTGAGGAAGAATGTAACCTACCTAAGGATTCACTGGGTAAAATGACTTGGCGTTATTTGAAGATTAGTCTTTGTTAGAGTCTTTGTTGCTCGATATTAATCTTAACACACTCTTGGAAATGAATTCATTATTTTGGCGAAAATCCCATTAGAAAAAAATGTCATTAGAAAGTTTAATATAAATTATGGTATTATTTTGAATTTCTCTATTAAGAAAAGATAAAATATAAGTTTGTTAAAAGATCTATTAAGTAATCTTGTGATTGAGATTTTACTTAACTACTAATTAAAGTCTAAGATTTTCTATAACATTTTTCTAGGTAGATATAAGTTTGAGTAATTGTAACATCGAATATATGTGATTAACCTAAGTGTATAATGCTAATAGATATTATATTTTGTGACAGAACTTATTTACTGTGGACTTATACTAGAGGATGATGCTACTGTGGAGTCTAGTGGACTAAAGGATGGATCAATGGTGTATATGTTAAAGAAGAAGGAATGTGAATCACCAGTGCCATTTAAACATATATCAGAAGAAAGCATCCTACAGCTCACATCAGCATTCAAGTCTTTCAATGAGACTTCTACATTTAGAAGCGCTCTACATGTAATTACCTTAGCTGTATTGCCTTTAACATCAGTAACATAGTTTTGTTTATTGATTATTTCTACTTTATGATTTTGTATTATTAAATATTAATTAGCAAATGAAAAAAATAGGTGTTTTCATGTTTCAGCGCTTGAGTAAAAAGCCAGATGTGATAGAGAATATTATTTCATCTTCCCCAGGATTGCACAAGGATCCTGTTGCTCTTTCTATGCTGCAGGATCCTGATTTAATGACACACTTACAAGATATTGAAACTGTGAAAAGGTAATTAACAGTATGATCCTAATTTGCATGATATTCTAATAATAAACAGAATTTTAAATCAGAATTTTAAATTAACTCTTTCCAGATAGATACATATATATTATTTAGCAACTTTAAGTATAAGAAATAATTTTAATCCTTAAAATAAATATAGAAGGAAGATCTTTTCTGTGTCCGGGCATTTTTAATAACTTTGCATTTTTCCTTATCTCAAAATTTTTTAGGTTTTATATATATTTCAAAGAAGAATTAGTATATTAAGGATTCAGTAGCGATAAAATTTGTTTTTCTTTATATATTTAAATATTTTTTTCAAGTTATCTTGATGTATTTCTATCATATTTTCTTAACTTTTGACGAAATCGTTAAATTAATAAGCATGGAAAGCATTAACAAAATTTTCGCTAATGTATGTTTCTTTTTATGCATCTTTATGTTTCTTATTTCTTTTTTTACTTTTATATAATGCATAAAAATGTTTTTTTTATTACTTAGTCTTATTTTCTACTAAAAAAAATACGTCATTCTCACATGACGAAATAATTTGATTTTTTTTTCAAGATGTAATTAACTACTTTTTTTATTAATTGTTACGGTTTTAAATATAAAACCTTAAAGCTGTTTCTATTAAAAAAAATGATAAAGGTTATAATTTTTTAAACGAATAAACTTTTCATGAATTCTTATTCAAGAAACAATTTAAAAATTACGTGCAACTCTATTGTTTATTTAAAATTAATCTCGTAATCTATTAGTTGACGCTTGAAAGAAATTACATCAATTTTTTTCAGAATTTTTCGACATTATTAAGTAGGAAAAGTCAATTTTTAAGACAAAAAATGCGTTAAACATATGTGTGGCCTTGCTATTAAGGCGTCGAAAATACTTGTTCATCGTGTCAGGATTAATTGAAATTGTTTTGTTCGTCAGGATCGCGGAACAGCATCCTGTTTTGATCGAGGCGGCGCAGAACATCGCAGCGGCTGTGCACGAGGAAGCACATAACGCGGCCAGCGGCTCCACTAGTTCGGCTACTGCACGTTCTTACAGCATGGATAACCTGACTCTGGAGGAGGAGATGGCACGCGACATCGCCAATTTCTTCTCCACTCATCCCCTGGCCGACAGTCTGCAGTACCCCGAATCACCCTCCAACAACTCCCAGGCATCGTCGCAACAATCAGACTCATCATCCTCTACATCGACCAGTGCTGGTGGAGGTGGTGTTACTAATCAAGTACCAGTTAGTAACCAGAGCACCGGCGTGGTCACGTCTCAAATGTTCATGGAAGCGATGAGGCAAGTCGCGCTGACGACCGCCAATCCGGCGACACAGGTTACGTCTTCCCCGACGGCTTCGGTGCCGACGATTTCTTCGCAGGCCAACGATCTGCAGAGACAACTGGCGCAGATGCACGAAATGGGCCTCCAAGACGATGTACTGAACGTACAGGCGCTGCAGTTCACCAATGGCGATGTGCAAGCAGCGATCGAGCTGGTGTTCAGTGGCTTTGGTGATAACTAATTGTACAAGGACTCCGGAATTCATTGGTAGCTGGAAAACGCGCGGCGCGAAACGACTCCTAGAAAATCTCCAGAACGATGGTTCACCTACATATTCGTAACGTGAGTCAGTGTTGGAAGCGTACACACGTAAGATATGAGACGTTATCTTTTGTAATAATTTCTGTTCAATTAGGTGTTTACGTTGTTCATCGCTCCCGCTAACGACGACGGGATCTGTGGAATTTTTGTATCTTTCAAGAAATCCGTTTTTACATATCAGTCTTTCTTCTTTTAGATCAGATTACGATGAAATATACGTATTTTTATGGAAATATGCAACGAAAAATTATTAATATTAATATATTGAGAGAGAGAGAGAGAGAGAGAGAGAGAGAGAGAGAGAGAGAGAGAGA
>NW_022639513.1:104587-130602 GCF_010583005.1 Odontomachus brunneus | reverse complement strand
AGAAAAAGAGAGAAACAGAGAGAGAGAGAGAGAGAGAGAGAGAGAGAGAGAGAGAGAGAGAGAGAGAGAGAGACATTGAATAAAATTGTAGACTGCTAATTGTCGCAGACGTATCATGTGTTAATTTTCATGTCATGATAACTTCGCACGTTAAAGTGGAATTTCTCAAACTTGTTTCTTTTTGTCATCATATAAAGTCCAAAGTAATAAGAATGTCTAGAATTAGATACGAATGTTATTAGTGACTAGACATTGGTACTTCTACTTTATTACTCGGCGATATGAATATCGCCGAATGCTAATCGCCAAAGAACTAAACTATGTATCAGAGGCTCGGAAGATTACACACCTAATTAAGAAAAGGTTACACACTTAATTAAGAGAAAGATAAGGTCTGTAGGAATCATGCGCGTTTGATATTAGTGCGAATAAGTTTAAATGGGAGGATAATAATGTTCGACAGTGTTAGACACACTCACCGAATATCTTTTCGGTCTTATAACGCACGCGGTAAATCAAACCTGTCACGTCAAACTATCCCTGAATCCCAATTATCATTATTTAGTTAAATCCCTCCTTCAAAATTTCCAAAATGCGCTTTCTTCTTTTTAATTTCTATTTAAAATTATTAGTTTCTAAACTTTTTTTAATCATGTCGGTATACGGCCACGCGTACACTGCTTCATCATATCTCTTTTAGCATTTCTTTCAGCGTCTATATATAAGATAGTACGACGCGGTCCTTGAGGATTTATTGGAAGCTTAATATAAGCTCATGTAAAAGTCGAAACAGATGTGTGTATGTGTATTCTAAGAAGAGAGCTAGCCGCGCCGATCAGAACGGTGTATAATCGCTGTTTACTTAGTTTTTCTGATTTCTCGAGGTGCCGATTTCCTTTCCGAGGTGTGATTTTATCTGCGCGCAGCATATGTCGTTATATTTGCAGTGAACGAAACTCCGCTTATCAAATCTACAACGTGAAATATGCGGCACCGCGGTGAAAGTTCGTTCACCGCGTGCGAGCCACGTGGCGTCGATGCTTCATTGTGTATAAATGTGGCAGTGCCGAATGCTCCCGGAATAGATGCGTCATCCGTGTCGGCAGTGACGTAGCGCGCGCGGCTAACGCGAAATCGAACGCGTCGCAAAAATGCAGTCAGATGTGACGCGTACTGGCATCACTTGCGACGAGTCATCGCGCTAGTATTCTCGGAGTCTTAAGTGTCTCGCAAGTAGCGGTACATACGTAACGATTTGACGTCCTGCTAAAAAAAAGACGCCATTCAATATGTCGTTCTCTTCTTTGAACATCTTTTCGACACGCTAATCGCATTTAAATACTTAACTGGAATATTCCACACCACTGAAATTCGAAATTTAACCTTTTGAATTCCGGTATTTTATTTTGGAAATTTAACGTTATTTTAATAGAAGGGTCGCGGATAAGTACAAATAATATTTCAATGAGAAATAGAATATGATGAAAAAATAGAAACGAATTTTTTTTCAAATAAGATGAACTATATTTAAAATCTCTTTTTGTTGGTAATCCTATTTTGTAATTTTATTTTAAGGATTGGTGTGATTAATTATGTCTTAAACGCTTCATATATTTTTAAATTTGTTTAAATACGGAAAAATTAAATTTTATTATGAGCAAGTAGTAATTAAATAAAATTTAAAATTATTAAAAAAAATGAGAACTATATTTTTAAGATACTTGTATTTAAGATCCGGTTTATTTTGAAAATTTAATGCTATTTCAATAGAGGAATGCTAGATATGTATTAATAATAATGTGTCAAGAGTTCCATTTTAAAATAGAA
The DNA here is from genome assembly GCF_010583005.1 of Odontomachus brunneus. NCBI lineage: Eukaryota > Metazoa > Arthropoda > Insecta > Hymenoptera > Formicidae > Odontomachus > Odontomachus brunneus. Next base: position 128,775 of record NW_022639513.1, on the reverse strand, counting down.
AAAAATAAAAATTATTATTTTCTTCAAAATATGTGAACTATCACTTGATAGCTGGCGAAAGCGACTTATTAAACACAACGTGAATAGATAAATGAAAAAATTTTATTTCCAGAAGTGCATGTTGTATCCTTAAAGATAGGTCGGGACTCAAAGAGTTGAGTCTCGAGATTCTCGGGATTTGTAATTTATATGAAAATTTGAAAGAGAAGAACGGAGAGAAAGCGACTATTGCGTCGCAAAATAAGGGAAACTCGGACTAGATGATCTATATTTATAATTTCGAAGTTACAACTTCTCAGACAACTAATTGTGACTGATATAAACATGATAGAAGCAACCTCCTTCTGTGTATTAATACTCGCCACGATTTTGTTGACTGTGTATGTATTTTGTTTTGTAATAATCAAAATACGAACATGCAACAACGTGGCCATCTGTATCGGATTCAGTTGTCCAATTAGTGCGGAGTAAAGAAGGCCACATATAAAATACGTATCCTGATTAATAATTCTGGGATCTCCACAACTTTCCTGCTGGCCCTTAATTATGAGCCAACTTCACTTCGTCCGTCCATATGCTTAATTTCAAATAATTTATGAATGAAAATTGCTTTTATTATCCGAAACAATATATCATATACTCTCAACACATTTGATTCTAACTGTTAACATGTCGCTCAACTTTATTCACTCACAATGAAGAATATTAATATAAAATTTCGAGGGGCACGACAATTTGCTGTTACCATTAATTTACATTAATTTTTTCGATTTCTTAACTGTAATATTATTCCGATTTTAATGAAACTCGGGAAAAAGTATTTATGTTCTAAAAGGATCATTTTGCAATTCTATATTCATTATTCTTCTCAAAATAAATACTAAAAGAAGCATATAAGCAATATACTCCTGAGGCTATTTAGCTCCGGTCTTTCCCAATCTTTGAACAAGGAGAAGGCAGAAAAAGCGCCTATTGCGTCGGGAAATAATAATCATGTATTTGTACGCGCAATCACAGATGCAATCTCATGAGTGAAAGTAATATATTGTCGCTATCACGACGAAAGAACGTTTCAGATAGTTCAGTCTAGAAACCCTATAATAAGAGTCTGGCCATCGGAGGAATTCTGGCAAAATTCTACGAGAGAGAAATATATATATTAGAGACTCTCTAGGAAATATATATATCTTTCTCTCTCGAAGAATTTTGCCAGAATGGTTGCGTTCAGCAGAGAAAGTTGCTTTGCAACTGTTGTAAAATTCGTGAATCTGATTGGAGGATGCTCTTAATTTTGGTTAAATCCAAGAGCATGTACCAATCAAATTCACGAATTTTACACAGCGAATTTTGCAAAGCACCTTTCTCTGCTGAACGCAATTCCTCTGATGGCCAGACTCTTATTATAGGGTCTCTGGTGCAGTTGTGCTTGGGGCGCGTTGGCGACACAGCACGGCACTGCGGCGCGTGCGTGCGGTGTGGTGGGGTGCGGTGCATGTGCCGGTTGCCGGCTCCGCGCTCACACTTCCGAGCCGTGTAAGTAAAGGGGATTTGTGCGACGAGCCGTCAGTTGGAATCGGGATTTCGCGTGGCCCGGACGGCTCGAGCGAGCGGCGTGCGATTCTCCAGTCCCTGCGAAGTCGGTCGTTGCCGACGGCACGTGGTGCTCGCGACACACACACACTCGACGTGCACTATCGGAGTCTGCTGAGTGATTCCGACGCGCCGGGTGAAGGAGGAAGAGAAGTCAAAGGAGGAGGAGAAAGACATCACACGAGAGATCCGTGAAAGGCCTCTCAGCCGGCGCCTCTCGCCTCCTCAACACGATGATCGTCGCGCTTGCGGAAAGCTCGCGAGCAGGCTAGAAGTTGACACGTTTGACACGTGTCCAGCGGCGACAGGAGCGACAGGGACACGCGTATCTGATAGTGCGAGAGATCATGAGGAAATCTGCAGACCGCAACGTCCGGACATCCTACTTCTAACAGACGTTCCTCTTCCCAAGTTCAACGCGAAAAGGTAAACAAGAAAAAGCACAGGTTTGTGAGCTGCGTTCTCGTCGTGTTCGATGCTTCGATGCTTATTTACTCGCCACCTCCCCTTCGCATCCAAGATCACTCCCGTGCGAAGGGGAGATGTTGCAAGGGCAGTCTAAAGGTATCTAAATTGTAACGCGACTGCGCTTTCTCTCTCTCTTGCTTTCTCTTGCTCTCGCCCGCTCGCTCTCTGTTTCTGTTCTAACGGCTGCCCCGCAGCTGTCCGTGAGGCCGAACGTTGGGTTAATGCTCGACGACGACACACGGAACCGACGGCCAGTGTCCGGACAGACGCGTTTAGCATTGAACACGCGGCGAGAATGCGGTCCCTCGAGTTCGCCGGGGCGGAGCGCGCCGCCTCCGACGAAACGAGCCGGTCGCGTGCGAGAGCGAAGCGTGGAACAGGGCCGGTGCGAAACAGCCTGGGGCCTTCCGCCACGGCCGTCTCCTGATCTCTGGTCCTCTCCATCGCGGTCCAATCTTGGCATTGTCAGCCGAGACAACTTTGCCATAATGCGAAAGACTGTGCGATTTCTTCAATCGCCAGACCTCTTTCCGAGTCGTAAAGCCGTAAGTCTGATAGACAAGTCGACTAAGTCACAGTTGATTATTTTTGAAAATAGTGATTGGACTGTGATTGGTCAATTTGCCTATGGCTTATTATTAATAGTTTATTGTGGAAGGCCTACGAGTCTACGATAGGTGTAGTAAGGCCTATAATTTCTGGCAAAAAATATCTTCTGCATTGCCTTTACAATTGAAATCTAGCTGACTCCCTTGAAACTTGGGGATTATGACTTCAGTAGAAAACGTTTGCAATCAAAAATTATGCCGCAGTTTTGGGCTTAGAGCATACAGCTAAAGGCTTGCTACATCTATTGTACTACACCCGAATTAGAGCAAAGATCGCCTTTCGCCACGACCTCGTACCGGCCCTGCGTACAAACACTCGTATTCGTAATAAAGGCCACGGCACCGTTCGCGATCGGCCGGCGTTGCTAAGCGCGCCGGCAATTTTTCAAAGTCCGCCTGTCTCTTCCCCGTTTCACGAAGAGACCTCGGGCGAAAGCACACTTTCATCGCTCCGCCTCGTGTCTCGTCTTCAGACTTTTTTTTCCTGTTCGCAGTGACACTTCCCCAGATAGGCATATCTCAACGTATTGTCTGTTTCTGCACGGAGAGAATACTACAGCTTCCTTCATGTCGGTTCTTTTCACTATGTTTTACTATGTTTTTAGTAGTCCACACAGGAATAGACTGTCAGTAAAATCCATTTTGCTAAGGAACTAATATAATGAATTCCTGCCAAAAACTTAACATATTTCGCTAGAAATATAGCGAGTATCTCTTGATAGTACATTTTAGTTCCCAAAATATCTATAAATGGTGAAATGAGAGCATAGTGAATTACTGCAGAATATGTTGATCTGTTTTTCGGTTATACACTGAGATAAAAAAATTAACAAACCCGAATATTTTCGATCAAATTCCGATAAATTTTTATATCAATCAAGGTATCTGATTAAATTTTATCGCGTACTTCCGATCATAATGGCATTTAATTAGATAAACCGATCAGAAAATTATGAACCGATATTTCTCATCGGGTACAAAAATGCATCGGTATTTTGATCGGAAATATTAGTTTGTTAATTTTTTATTGGACAATTTCTCTTAGTGTAAAATAACCTATAAGATTTTACTATAAAATTCTCTTTTCATATGTGCTTAACATAAGTATATAGTGATTAACATAAGTATACTAAGGTACGTCCTCATGCAAGTTTTTTTTTTTGGTATATAGGATGTCTTACACAAAAAATGTCTCATACCTCGTGTCTGTACATGTAGATTAGATCAGACAACGCAAAACTCCTCTACCGTTCTGCAAACGAACACGTAAAAATTTGAGTTCTTAATGGAAAAATTGGCGAATGATCACGCACGATACGGCAGATGAGTTGTGATAGCGACGCCTATGTTTGTAGATCATATTGAACTGAACGAAAAAATCCTCTAGCATTTTGCAAATAACTGCGTAAATTTTTAGTTATTAATTAAAAAAATTGCTACACTATCGTACGCGCGATCACTCGTCAATCTTCTTTAATTAATAACTGAAAATTTTACATGGTTGTCTGCAAAAAATAGGAGAATTTTGCATTTAGTCAGAACTAATCTACTACGTACACGAGGTACAGATACTTTGTGTCAGATATCTTGTAAAGGAAAGCAATCTAATGCCGTGAAATTTACCGCATATTTTGCCGGAAAGAGAACGCAATTAGTCCGGAATTATTGCTAATAAAAAGTAGATATTTTGATGAAAGTTACGGCGTAATAAATGGGTATTTCTTATAACAATTTCTTACTTATATTTTAAACACGTTTTACTGTCACAATAGCATCATAAAGTGTGCATTAAATGTATGCTACGTGCAACATCTCTGGGTCTATCTGGGTTGATGTGACGTGGACGTGGATTTTCGCTTTTAAGAGAGAGACGGGAGATTTTTGAGGATATCGAGGTCGTAGATTCTGGAATGGGCGAAATGAACCTCCGTTTGCCTTTTACTTCGTCTCGCCGATCGACTTTATCGAAGTATCTCGTGCTGTAGACTCCATGTCTCGTGAGACAAAGTGCGACGCTCGAAGGAGCAGAACGCGGCCTTCGATCGTGGCGCCGAGACAAAAGAGCAAATCGAAAGTATGTAAAATTATTTTGCAGGGCGTGCGGCCTTCGTTCATGAAAGCAAGATCGAAAGAGTCGAGCGAAAAGCCATTAAAATTAAAATCGTCTCGCGAAATACAATATCAGCTTTCTATTGTACTGAGTTGGTACAAAAAGTTTGTCATTATTTGTCAGTAAAAATCGAAGACACAATTATTCATTTTCGAAAAATTGATCATTTTTTCGAGTAAAATGAAAAACATCGACCCGGTATTTTTTAGATGTCTAAAAGGAACTTCTTTTTTTTAATTTCTGATCTCTTGTCACAATTGGCGACGGAAACCAGTTCGATCGATGACGTCAGAAGTAAGAACACACACGGAAAAATACATATTGCATTCAAGTAAATATTACTTATTTCAAGTATTTTCTATATCCGCAAATCTCTATTGTGAGTTTATCATAAGCATCAAATTTACTTAAAATGCATTCTGTATCCTAAGTAAGTTTAGCATTTCAATCAAGATTATTAAAACAAAAATTCGATTTGTCAAGTTTCGAGCAAGAGACTTCTCTTTGGAAGATGTTTCACGTTTAGAAAAATCTTTCTTTGTTGATGGTGACTAAATTGCCACCTCCGCAAAACCGACTCAATTTTACACAAATTATAGTAATGAAGTTACCTAGAAGATAGCTCGATATTGCTAAAAAAAGTGGTGCGTACCACTTAGCAATAAGCTAAGCTCGCGTAAAACTTTTCCTATATATTATATTTAATTTAAAGAACTGAAATATAATGAAAAACCGTCTTATTTTACATTTTTACTTTACACTTTGATACTTCTCTGATACAGTATGATCAAAAACGTCCTAATTTATCTTTTTTTGTTATATTAGGCAATTAAAATGGCTCAACAGTGTTTAAACCTCATATTTCTACCAACTAACCTTTTTTAGTACATAAACGGAAAGTCCTCGTTCATTAGTTTGCGAGTAATTAAAAATTAAAAATCAAGTGAAGTTGAAAATGACTCCATATATGGCAGATTAGAGTGAACAGAAAAATGACAAATTTTTTGTACCAACCTAATAGAAGTGAACTCGGACGAATACCATGATGATCTGCGGTTAATTTGGTATTTCGAAATGGACCTGCGACTCGAGATGACGAGGTCAAAATATAAAAGGATCAAAGGATCACCTTCCGGCGAGAGGTAAACGCCACTCTGTGTTAATCTTCCTTTAGAGAAACACTCTGTGTGTCTCTCTCTCTCTCTCTTTTTCTAGAGAATAACCTGTTTAACATTTCCTCGAAATCTTTTGAGTCTTCACGATCAATATATCACCGGGAGTTTAATTCTACAAGATTAGTTCTTATTCATGCTATAATGGTCCTTCGGACAGGTTATTCCGAAAGAAATGTTCTCCGGACGAAGTTGAAATTCCAAGAACCACTCTGTTTATTCTTAACAAAGACATGATCCAAGCTATGAACGATTTTATGTCGAGGATGTAAAATATTTAGACATCGATCACCCCGAACAAAAAAATGCGTGGAGGAAGTAAATTTTCGTTACTTTATTGATTAATAAATTGTGAGTCGTCTATTTTGAAAAAATAACTCAGACAACACAATTTACTGAAAGAGGTCTTAAAAATATCCAAAAGACGTCTTATTTCCTTTCGACGTCTTTGGAACGTCTTTAAGGCGCCTTTTAGTAATTTATGCTGTCTGGGTAAGGTATTTCCTTTATATTCATGATATATTATACGTGACAGGACGTGTTGGCTACGCTGAAAGAAAAGTCTTGGATAGTTGACAAATGCATTTGGTTGAGCGTTTCGATATAACATTTGGTAATTAGAATTGGCAATGGTCATTAAGTTTTAGCAACAGATATCAAGATTGTTAATACTTACCAAATTCTTTAATTATATTCGGCTCTATGTGTAATTGAAACTATTTCACCAAAGTATCACATCAGATGTGACTATTATCCAGATGGTCATTACCAATCCTTTTTCTGCTCGCAACGCTTCGCTGCGTGCAATGAGTACTTCCGTAAAAAAAGAGAAAAAACGCAAACGGATGCGTCTACGGGGACCACGCGACCGTCGTCCGTTGCCGCGAGGTCGTTTCACCGTAAAAATCTACCCGACTCCGACTCTTCTCGCGTTCAATCCCCTCGCAAGAATTTATCCCCGACGCGTTCTATTAGTTGATAAGACAAAGACGCAAAACGACGTGTTAACGAACTGTTGTATCTTAATTTCGTGATGGACCGTTGATATTCTCACGGCTCGAGCTCTCGTCTCAAACTGGTTTATACGAATTCGAACCGGATCGGTTAACATCCGATTTAGAATGAGAATGCCGGGCCCCGAGGGCTCTTTAATAAAGATGCCCGTCAATTAAGCGCGGATTTGCGTTCGGGTGTAAACCGGTTTAAACCGCTCTTCAGCGGATTCGTCGAGATTTAATCCCTTCGCGCGCATTCGCAGGGGGTAAAAATCATCGAGGATCCGCGTTTCGTTATTCCTGATGGATCGGAAAGCGCGAGTATAGACTGACGGTTTTTCTCTGCCTCTCGCTTAGTATTCGCGCCACGTTCGAGAGATCCAATTCGCGATCAAATTACGCGTCATTAAAGATCCCGTAACACCAATTAATCCTGCCTTCTCAGGAAATCCGGGTACATTATATTATTCTCTGTATGCCGTCATATTCCGAGACGATGACGACAATGTGAGAATCGTCGCTATTTGGAAATCACGGATACGACTCGTGATACTCGAATAGCTACCGTACACGCAGAGGTTTTTTCTCGAAGATATAAACATTCACTAGCTGAGGAAACACATTGAGAAAAAGGTTTGGTATTTGTAACTATAATCACATAGAGAAATTACTGTAATAATTACATTGCTATAATAATATTATATATAATAATAATTACTACAAATTATATTCAAGAAAATCATTTTTTTTTTATTTTACTGCAATGTTAGCGATAATAATCTTATATGCATATTGGTCCTATAATTTTCATGTTAAAAAAACTAAAAAATATATAATTGAGTCTTGAAGACAACTATAACTTTAGTTAGATATTAACCATTTTTTCTCTTACTACGCTAGTCTTGCGGGTTAGAATATATTTATAATGTTAAAAAATGTTCCAAGAAGATATGATAAATATAAAGAGTAAAGAATAAAACTGCACGCAGAAGTGATTTTTTTCCAAGAAGTTTTTTAATAGCTTTTAAAAGTACGTGAATAAAAATCCATCCTCATTCTGAATCACATTTTTCACGTACAGTGTGTTTAAACCAAAGTAAAAAAAGAAAAGAGAAGTGTTATTATTTGCAAGTTTAAGGATAAATATTATCATTATCATTTGTATGTTTAATGGACAAATAAATTTTTACATGAATAAATGTAAATCGTTAAAACTGATTTACTTGTACAGTCTGAATCTTTCATCTTTGGCCTTTATGGTAGCCCGAAGACATTTCGGCAAGCTTTTCACATTTCGTCTAAGTTTCCTTTTGCTTCGTTTTAGTTTAGACACCGATATGTATTTCATACATTGCTTTGATAATAAATTTATTCATTTATGGAATTAGTAGTGATATAGAAAAATTAGTAATGAAAGGAAAAATACAATTCACAGAAAAAATCCCTGCTTTCCCATAAAGTTATATAAAGATAAACTGCACTAAAAAGTATTCAATAGAAAAGAAATGCATTAGACAGTATATAAAAACATTAATAGAGTTTCGAAATATGTCAACAGATCCGAAATATATATATATATATATATATATATATATATATATATATTTTTGTTAGCAAAGATATACATACCATTAATGCAATTGAATTTATCATATGTCGCTTAGTATTAAACGGAGGAGAAAGTCTGAATTAACCTGACAATGAACAAACCAAACGCACCTTGACTGAAGGAAATAGAATTTCCAGTTCTTAGAACCAGATCTGGTTCATAAGAACCAGTAATATTAAATAGTAATAGTAATAGTTTTTATTTCTTTCAATCAGAAATCAATATTTGCTCAACAAGCAATATTTACTTATCAAATTGACTTGAATACAATATAGGGGAATCTGGGGAATAACGGGGCATAATGGGGCATGATTGATAACTTTTTAGCTGCTATGTAATGAAATATTTTATATTTATTACTGTTAGATGTCTCTTATCGCGTATTTTTAACTGAAAGATGCTACAAATTATCTGCCACGTTCTCCGCGATTGCGTTACAATTTGCTTGATACATTTACACAGTGATAAGATTCTTATTTTTTATTACCACATGTATATTAACGTTATTAGACGATCTTTTCTCGTCATTTTGATTAAATGTTTATGCAGATATCGACTATCTATATTTCTACTACACATTTTCTACTACACATAATCCAAACTTATATATTTTAAATAACAGGATTATACTATTATATTCTTAAAATGTTCAGTTGCAATATTTCTTATCATGTGCTTTATCAGAAAATTGATATCAAAGATTACCATATTAAATTGTTGTTATTAATATTTTAATAAGAAAAGAGTTTAGTTCTATCGTTTTATAAGAAAAATGTTATTAATAAATAATTAAACGTGCAATAATTTTTATACATTGGCTGTTTTAATGAGTCACTTTTAAAAACTTGTTAAAATCAATGATTGGGGGAAATAAACAAGTTTTGTGAAATATTCCATTTTGTCCCGCATAACACAATGAGATAGATTCATGCTTTCATTAAAACAATAATTTCGTAAAAACTATTTTTAAACTATTTTTTCACAGTAAACTTTGTGTTTTTCTTATAGCGGATAGTTGAAAGAATATTTTGGTGCAAAATCAAGTTGATTTATTTATTTTTAATATGTTTGAAGTTTGTTTAAATCTTAGAGTTCCCGGATTTCCTTACGTTTTTTTGTGTGTATATGTGTGTGTGTGCACTGAGAGAAAAGACTGGTAACTATAACAAACTGCATTTAGTTACAGAAATTCATTGAATTCTTAGTAACTAATACTAAATATGATAATAATTACCAAATATTTAATAGATCGGGAGTATGACGTAATTGCATTTACAGTAACGTCAATTAAATAATTTAGTAATAGTTACTTAATGTTAAATATTTAATATGAAATATATTATAGTTATGAACAAATATTTGATAATTGTTATGAAATCGTTATATCTCATATAATAAAAAATTCAGTAGGTACGAGTTTTATTTTGTTACCAGTATAAGTATGTTTTGTTGCAGCACAACGAAAAATTCATTCGTTTGCAACTATTACATCGTTTCAATATCTATTATTACAGATAGTTGGTTGAACCTATCAAAAATTTTGTAACTATTACAAAATCGCTTATTTTGCTCAACTATTCAATAAGTTTTATTTACCAAATATATTCTGGAAGCAAATAAATTTTACTTTTTCAAATAAATAATTTATTTTACAGAACTAAATTAATTAATAAGTATTGCCATAGCTTTGGCCCGCTATATTTACGTCTATCATTTAGTAATAGTAACCAAATTTTGATAATATTTACTAAATTCTTCTCTCAGTGTGTGTGTGTCGTACTTAATCGCGTGCATACTTAATCGTAGTTTTATTTTTTTTGCGCTATGATTTATTGTAATGTTTTGTATCTCGGTGGCGGTGTCGGAAATGCCCGGCACGGGGACGGGACAGGTTCGCGGTTTCTTTGGGCCGGTGCAAAGTCCACCTACGACGCTGCGTCGATTGACGACGACGTTCGACGTTGCGTCGGTGCAATCCGCCGAATAAATCGTTTAACTGCGACTTATCTCGCCGTTTGCGTCTCGCGGGCGCCGCGACGGCCTTAGAAAAGCGCTCCCGACAATATTCCGTATCCGCTCGCTCGACGCCGCGCGGCCAAGAACGAGGCGCCATCGCAAGGCAAACACTTCGATCTCGTGCGCACGTTTTAAATCGGTTTACTTAGCTGCTAATTAAGACATCGCGGTGCTGGCGCGCGGCTCACCGGTTCTTGTTGCGCGACGCAAATTTAAGGGAGAGAGAAAGAAAGAGAAGAAAAGAGAGACGGGCAGATTAAGGATAAGCACACTTGTGTGCTTTTCGGCGTACGCGGACCAAATTGAGATGTTTCAACAATCCGTCGAATTAATTAATCGCCTCATTCGCGCGAAATCGATCGGCTATCAGCGGCGGCGTGTCCTCAGCCTCGTGAGCGTGCGTCGCGAGCGTGCGATTCGCGGTGAATCCGTCGTTGAAATTAAGGTCGGAACAGTTCTTGCACATCCGGTATGCGAGTGCGAGTTGGAACGATCAATGTTGCACGTTTCGAAACTGTGACGTTAGTCACGGTTGCATATAAGACTGCTCTCTAAATACCTTGGAGTGAAATTTTACTCGAAAAGTAGAATGACAGCCGAGCCACTCGAGAATTTAACTTATTTTTCACTCCTACACGGAAAAAACAATTCTGTTGGTGTAACCGAATTTTCGTTTGCTCAGAGATCAGATGAGAACTCAGCTGTAGGAACGGAAAAATTCTTTTATGAGGCTTCTTCAATAGTCAATTTATAGTCAATTGTTCCCAGTTGCCTCAACCGAGTTCTAATATCGTTAAATCTTCAGACGAATATTTACGGTTGCGACAACAGAAATATTACTTTTCATAACAGAGATATCGTTTCTGATCACCTAATTTTCAGTTGGTTTCTATTTGATTGCATCAACTGAAATTTTTTTATGTATATACGGTGAATTCTCCACTCTGAATCTTCTCACTCGAAATTAAAGAGTGAATTTAATGTGTTCTATGCATATTCACTTCAATCAATTGAAACATTCGCTCGTGTCGAATCACGATTTCTAATCTTAAGTGAAACATTCACTTTTCCGAGTGGTAGCAGGTTCACTATCGTCTTGAGTGAAAATACTGCCGCTTTTCATTCCAAGGAATTTAGAGAGTACATGCAAGAAATACGAAAAGCATGATTTTAGTGACGTTCTCGTCTCTACGTTATCGACATTTTTCATCATCGACTTCAGTATCCTGTTAATAGCGGATTATAATTACCAACGGTGGGGGCAGATCATTGTACGTGATATGTGATAATTGGTTTAAAGGTAGAGAGATAACTGTCCGGCACAAACGCCGTCTCATCGAGAGAAATTAGGTTTTGTTAATTTACATTGAATCGCGCAGATTTGATCATAGTTTCGTGAGGATTTTGCAGTATCTGAAGTCACACGGGAAAAAATATGAGTTCGTGTGAACTGAATGCGGATCAGACGAAAAATCGGTTGTAAAGACGAAAAGACTGCCGTAAGAGATGTTTCTGCTCAGCCAAATGGCTTGTTATCTCAACTTTGTTTTTCTTGTTTGTACACTGAGAAAATAATGTTTGATACTTATGACTATAATCACACAGAGAAGTCAATACCAGAAATTCAAGAAATCTAGAAAACTATTTTTTTATTAAATTCTGCTATAATATCGCTGATAACAGCCTTATATGCATATTATTACTACTATTTTCGTTAGAACAACCAACAAATATGATTGGGACCGAAAACAACTAAAATTTTAGTTGGATCAACCATTTTTTTCTCTCAGTGTAATTGACTATTAGTACAGTAATTGTTTGTACACTAAGAAAATAATATTTGGTATTTGTGACTATAATCATGCAGAGAAATCATTACTAGAAATTCTAGAAGTCAAGGAAATCATTTTTTAATTAAATTCTGCTATAACATAAGTGATAATAGCTTAGCCTATGTATATTATTACTACCATATTTTCGTATTAGAATAACTAAAAAATATGATTGGGGCCGAAAACAACAAGTACAATTTTATTTGGATCAATCACTTTTTTCTCTCAGTATGATTAACTATCAGTACAGTAATTTACTATGTTCCTCAGATAGATAAGACCTTGTTTTATTCCTGTATTATTAGAAACATAATAAAATTGAAAAAAATTTAATGAAATAAAAAACTACACTGTAAAAACTGATGTGTTAAATTTACACATAAATGAGAATGAATGATTTGGAACACATAAAATGTTAAATTTAACACATCAGATTTTACAGTGTATAATATTCATTCCGTATATAATATTTGGTGAAATTAATCACTTTTTTCTCAGCGTAGAGAAGAATATTCATCGTGCTCCTTGCGCGCTCAAAATAACTTCCACCGTCCAAGACTCGGGCGGACATTCACGGAGAGCGCATCGGGAGTGCACGTACCGTAGATCCTTTTACCGCAATTAAGGACGAATCGCTCGGTAATCGCGCCATGGCGACAATGATTCGATAAAAGCTCGTCCACCGGCGCTGGAAAGCGCTGTCATACGCGTGCTCCCACGTGTATCCACATGTATCCGCTCGGACGTGTCCCGGACGTATCACGGATGCGGAAGACGATGCCCCGAAGGCGCAGTTTGTTCGATAATAATAAGATAACTCACCGGCACTAACCCACCGGCGAATGATAATCGTGTGCACACTATCCGCGGGGCAAGGGTAATTTCATAATTGGCGCACCCACGCGACGCTCATTACTTAATTGCCGCGAAGCCTGCAAGGCCGTGAAGCGGTCGCCACCTCGTGACTTTTCACCTTGAACCCCCTGATTCTTTCTGGTCTCAAGCCTCCCACGAGTTTCTCGGAAAAAGAACAATACGGAGGATAAGCTGCCGATTAGAAAGTCGTATGCTCATTGGATGAATATTGGATATCATTTTACGTTAGTGATAAGTTTCTTTTTATCGACCCTTTAAAATCCAGGCATTGATCTCGTTTGAGTAAACATTTTTTTCTTCATAAAATAGTCTCGAAAGATGCTCCTGATGAGAAGTTGTGTGATCCGAATAAAATTAACTATCGAGAAGTGCGATTTTCTGAACATATATACATACTTATGCATTCATATATATTCATATATATATACATTCATGTTAGCACGGTGTCGCTGGATGACTCTGACAATACTACAGCTCATGTAATAATCTGAATCAAGTGAGACTAGAAAATTTAAAAGCTGTATTAAATTTGCTCAAGGATTAACTTAAATCCTTTGGAAAATTTCTAATATTAGTATTTTTTTCGGCATAAATTAAAAAAGAAGAGAAAAATTACTTGTAATTTCGAAGTGTTGTTATTTTATTAAATTTCGATCTTTTGCATATAATAAAATTTCATTCTTCAGTAAATTTAATGCAGTTTTTAAATTTTTTTGCACATTTGTTTCAGATTATTGCATGAGTAATATTGTCCAACTGTTAGAGTTCGGCAACACTGCGCTCAGCACAACACAAACTTGTACAACAGAATTTTAATTTTTCTTAATAAGAAAATTGGCTTATACATGAAACAATGATGAGTAGTATGGCCAAAACTCTATAGTTTTATTTATTTCTTTTAAAAAAATTCGAGAACATTTCCTACTTTTCGGAATCTAAAAGCCAGAACCTAATAACACGTACACGCACACACACGCAGTCACGTTGCTGATGATACAAAACTTAATTGACTCTTGCGATACGTTCATGCGTGCAAATTGCTGCGAGTGATTTTTTCCTAAAATGGATTTCGCGTCGCAGTTGAGGGAATATTGATATCGTAATCAAAATCGGCAATTTAACGTCCTGTAAGAAGAAACATGTCGATTGCCCGTTATCACGCCATCGAAATCTTCGCACTTTATTGTTTCCCACACACGTCGAGATATTTCGGTAGATTCCCAAATATGTACATAGCTGTTCCACAAGACCTGAGCATATTTGATCAAGCTTAATTAAGCATTATGTCAGGTCGACTGAGTTGCACAATTCAACTTCTAACAGGTGTGGCGTAGTTCTATTTGTGCTTTACATTTTGCAATCATATGAAATGAAGTCAACATATCAATTATTATAATGCAACATTTGTCGCATCGCATTACAAACGCCGTCCACTTGGAAACGCGCGTTCTTGGAACTGCGTTGTTTTATACACAGCAACCTCACATTACACTAAATTGCAATTAAATTGTAATTACATTGCTAATACCACCGCTCGTGATGATCCTGTACGGAAAAAATATTGCGGTAGAAATTACAACACAATTATTGTAATTGCTTGGACTATGCAGAATTATGATCAAAATTACTATATATTTAAAAATATTATACACATTTGATATTTTACATTGAGAGAAATTATTCGATAAAAAATTAACAAATGAGCATTTCTGATTAAAATACCGGTGAATTTTTGTATCCGATCAGGAAATATCGGTTAATAACTTTTTGATCGGTTTATCTGATGAAATGCCATTATGATCGGAAGTATTCGATTTAATCGGATATCCTGGTCGGATATAAAAATTTATCGGTATTTTAATCGGAAAAATCCGTTTGTTAATTTTTTGTCGCATAATTTCTCTTAGTGTAGTAAAACTTCTGTAGGTTACTTTACAATGAGGGAAATTATTCGATAAAAAATTAACAAACGGATATTTCCGATCAAAATCAGCGTACTACAAAATTAATAATAACTTGAATGCTTTTTGTATCGTATATCACTCACACATCGTTACATTTTTACTACTTAATACTACAATTTCAGCACCGTTCAGCTTTGCAAAACACATTGTAAAAAAGAAATATAATTTTAACGAAAGTTTTACTACAATATGCTCTCCGTGTACAACACGAAGCGTGAACAGTCGATATTTAATTTTATTTCCGCCGTCTCCTCTATGTACGTTAACATTTAACGATTGTCGACAGGTAACCGTGACTGTTAGCCGCCTTGACGAATCGATAAATTCCCGAGGAAACCGGAGAGAAGAGATTGCCGTTTGATCGGCCATTGTACGCCCGGCCGCTCGATTCTTCGAGCTGTCGCGCTAACTGGAAGAAGAAGAAGAAGCGGTATTAGTAGCAGAAGAAGGAACGAACAGACGGCGAAGACATGGCGCACGAGAACGGGATAAATGGCGGGGACACCGACTCGGAGACGGTGGAGTTGAATCCTTTGAGGAGAACCAGATTCCACGTGAACCGGGTCGACAGTCTCGAAGGTCGGGCGAGCCTTTTGGGCGAGCAGGAGACGAAGAAGTCCCTCAGGCACATGACCAGGGAGGCCCTGCCCAGACTAGACAACTACAGAAACATCATGAGCATTCAGGCGGCCCACAGACCCTCCTTGGACGAGCTGCACAATCCCACTCTTCTCAACAAGGTGAGGCCTTAATGACTTCTTCGAAGGTGCGTCTCTCTCGCGCGCGCAAAGCATGCAAATAAGACAATTTGTCCGCCAGTTAGATACGTGTTTGGGACTTACCTTACTTGTTCGGGAAGCATTACTCGATTTGTTCGCGACGTTACTCAAAATTTGCTCCAATTTGTTCTAAAAGAAATATATAGGAATGGGGTCGATGTCAGCTTCATAGTATCGTGTCGTGCGACACGAACGATTGCGAATGATATCACGATAGAGCGAGCTTATCTATGGGGAAGTGCATCCGCGAGCGCAAGTTACACAATACGACAGAGCGTGTGGTAATTGCGATAGCGGCTTTCAACTTTTCATCAAATACATCTCGTAATACCGCGATAACGCGTTCCATATGGGATGATCCGACGATGACGTCGGTGCGAAGCTCGAGCACGAAAACTACGATGTGTTTTACGCGCTCACGGCTAGATAATGAAGCGCGACGTGCCGATAAGTTCGAAGTTATACATTGCGATAGGCGAAGAGCACGTTGCGTGCAAAACAAGAAAAAAAAAAAGGAGAAAAGCGTGGCCCGCTCGTCGCGCCTGCGAACGTCCCGTTTTCTCGCGTGAGTGAAAATTTCGCGATAAAAATTCGCCATGCGAACGGAAACGCGACGTGTCGAATTGCGTAATGGGCTTCTCGGAAGGACGCGTCGTCCCGTGTGTGAGACAAGGAGCGCAAAAAGTCGTACGTGGAAAACTGGCGCCGTAAGAATAAAAGGCAGATGCGCACGCGAGACAGGCAGACAGAAAAGATACACGCACGCACGCACGCACTATGCACGCATACATACACATACACACACACACACACACACACATGCATACGAACACACACGTCCGTCAGATAAACGTGAATCTATCGATATGCCGGCGAATCCTTCGTGATAATAATATGCACGACGCGTGTGTGTACCCGGCATCGCTTGCGACAGAGGCGCGGTGCGTCGTAACGCTGACATTCACCCGTTTCGCGATTTTTCAGCCGCCTTATCGGCGCGGCCCCGTTCTCGTAGAATTAATATCTAAAATTATAAACGAGCCCCGCAATAAATGCGGGCCCGCTGTGCTAATCGCCGCCCGTATTTTTTCAGCAAGTTGCATGCTCCGCAGAATCTCGCGAAAGAAGGGCGAACTCCAAGAGTGTATGAAGTTGGCACCCCACTTTTTGAAATTTATAATTTTGAAAGTTGTTCCAGATTGTTCTGACTTTGTACCACATTGTTCCAAAGTGATTGCTTCATTCGAAACGGTTTTCGAATAAAACAAAAAAAAATGATTTTTTGAGCTGGCACTCCACTTTTCGAAAATCGAACATTCTGATACCGCAATAGATTGTTCTAGTTGTTCCAAACATTGTTCCAAAAGGACAAATCCGTAAGTTGAATTATAAGTCCAAAAAATGAAAAAAATGTTTTTGACCTGGCACCCCATTTTTTGAAAATAAAGCATTCCGATACCGATATAGATTGTTCTAGTTGTTCCAAACATTGTTCCAAAAGCACAAATCAATAAGTTTAATTATAAGCCCGAAAAATTAAAAAAAAGTTTTTTGACAAACAGTCTATCGGACCAAGAGTAAACTTATACTATCTTTCTTGTTCCAACCGAGATCTTTTTGTTCTGAGTTGTGCTAGGCTTAAGAATTATAGTTTTAGTGTATGAGACTCGTAGCGTCATCCATTCTCCGAAAATTCGAAAAAAAAATCGATTTGACAGCACCCGACGTCAAGAGAAAACACATGCTTCCTTTCTTGTTCTAACTGAGATCTTTTTGTTCTGAGTTATACTAGGCTTAAACGACGAAGCAATTTCACTTTATTTTGTCATGACATTTTGTAATTATTTCTGCCAATTTTCCTATAATAAAGATTAATTTTTGTAAAAAATCATCTTTTTCTTGAATTTTTGTCACCTCAGAAATATATTTCAATCATCCTTATTTTCAATCATCCAAATAATTATACTTTTTTAAATCAGTATATAGAACTTTTTTTTTTAAGAAAATAGTTTCATCTAAAAAAACCTGAAAATATTTTTGTTAATTTTAACATGTTGTTAAGTTATGAATTTTTTTTTACGAAATTACATTTTTTGTCCATTTCGGCAAATTTAAATTGTTATTGCAAAAAATTGTTAATAAATGACTAAAGTAACTATTGGAACATAAAATATAATCTCTCTAGTGTATCCCAGAATTTTTTCAGATTTTTCAGATGATCGATTTTTTTCAAATTTTCGGAGAACGGATGACGCTACGAGTCTCATATTCTAAAACTATAATTCTTAAGCCTAGCACAACTCAAAACAAAAAGATCTCGGTTGGAACAAGAAAGGAAGCATGTGTTTACTCTTGACGTCGAGTACTGTCAAATCGATTTTTTAACGAATTTTCGAAGAACGAATGATCTTATGAGTCTCATACTCTAGAACTATAATTCTTAAGCCTAGAACATCTCAGAACAAAAAGATCTCGGTTGGAACAAGAAAGATAGTATAAGTTTACTCTTGGTCCGATAGATTGTCAAAAAACTTTTTTTTAATTTTTCGGGCTTATAATTAAACTTATTGATTTGTACTTTTGGAACAATGTTTGGAACAACTAGAACAATCTATATCAGTATCGGAATGCTTTATTTTCAAAAAATGGGGTGCCAGGTCAAAAACATTTTTTTCATTTTTTGGATTTATAGTTCAACTTACGGATTTGTCCTTTTGGAACAATGTTTGGAACAATCTATTGCGGTATCAGAATGTTCGATTTTCGAAAAGTGGGGTGCCAGCTCAAAAAATCATTTTTTTTTGTTTTATTCGAAAACCGTTTCGAATGAAGCAATATCACTTTGGAACAATGTGGTACAAAGTCGGAACAATCTGGAACAACTTTCAAAATTATAAATTTCAAAAAGTGGGGTGCCAACTTCATACACTCGAACTCCAAGGCGAAGGATCTCTCCGCCATGTCATGCTGATCCGATTAAAATTTCGATTTTCTCCTCCGTTAATGGATCGTTCAAGAATATTTCGTCGTAAGAAATTATCCGTGGTAGAAATGTACGCAGTTTGCGTAGATACCCGCTCAATTTTTGCATGGTATTAAGGTTCTTGATAAGTCTGCCGAGAACTCCACACTCCACAGAGAGATTACCCGATAAAAAATTAACAAACTGATATTTCCGATCAAAATACCAATGAATTCCGATCAGGAAACGTCTGATGGGAGATATCAGTTCTTAATTTTTTGACCGGTTTATCTGATGAAATGCCATTATGATCGGAAGTATCTAATTAAATTTAATCGGATATCCTAATTGGATGTAAAAATTGGTCGGAAAAATTTTCATTAAAATTGCCGGATTTCTCGCTCGGTTTGGGCGAGATTTGAACCATTTTTTACTAATTTAGTACGGATTTGAAATATTTCGGTTAGAATCTCGGCTAAAGAAATTTAGAATGGTTCGCGTCTCAGCTATACCGATTTTGTTAAAATTATTAACTATATTTTATATTAAATTTGATTTTTTATGAATTTTTTGTGCTTGTTGATGATAGGAGTGAGATCATTAAAAATCTATAAACTGCCTGTGAAACTCAAAGTAGGCCAAAATAAAAAAA
Source organism: Odontomachus brunneus (assembly GCF_010583005.1). NCBI lineage: Eukaryota > Metazoa > Arthropoda > Insecta > Hymenoptera > Formicidae > Odontomachus > Odontomachus brunneus. The sequence goes on along the minus strand of NW_022639513.1, from coordinate 109,142 downwards.
TATGACCTAAATATTTTTTGTACTTCTACGTTTGTGCCAAATTAGAAAGAAATTGGAGTATACCTTTTGGGTAAGTTTACTTGTGAGTCACTGATGTTTTGTTAAGACGATTTGTCATATTTATTTTGCGATTATGTAATAATTATTTCGGCAAGAGAGAAGCATCCGGAGCATTTCACAAGTCTGTAAAACAGATTGCGAGTGTCATAATAATAATATATCCTTTTATTTAGCTGCGGTTTGCAGGAATTTTGAGCAGGTTTCCCTCGTTTTTGACATCATCAATCCAATGTGACCGCGGTGACTGTTCAGGAGCCTTAATGCTCTTTCTTGTTTTTTTCCACGAACAATTTGCCGCTATTGTTTCACGCTATTTTGAGGACATCACGTGTAGCGATGAATGCGCGCGTAGCGCGCAAACAGAATGCGCCTCTCTGTTCTTGCGATATCAATTACGCGCTCGTCCGCTCGTAAATCATCGCGCGACAAACGCTTGCACAGATTGTTAATTGTGCAATTAACCCGCGAACACAGGCGACGGTGGAGTCGCCGACGTTTCGCCTCGTTTCGTCCTCGGGAAACCGCTGGAAAACTCTCCTGCGGTTAATCTCGCTGCAATTATTCCGTGTGTATCGTCGCGGAGCCAGCCGAAAGCGATAAAGTCGTGTGAATAAGAAGGACGTTACCGTTCGGATTTTTATTGGCGTGCGTTACGTGACGACGCGTCGTCGACGTGACTACGCAAGACCGTTATCGAAAACATATACGTGCGACGTAACGTCAAATATTAACAATGACTAATGCGAGGCGAGTAACGTTTTAAGAGGATACCTTGAAATATGTCACGCTGATGATGCATTAATTACGATTGCCGAGAATATTGCCGAGCTTAATGAACTTTCCTACGCACGCATTACTCATTTATTCATTCACAAAATAGCACCGAAATAAAGGTTTCAGTTCATGCAATTGAATCGGGGACTGAGTGAAAATTCGGCGACGAGAAATGATATTTCCGTTACCGGAAACATTAGCCTGAACATTTAATTGTATTAAAGCTTGAATGCAGTAACTGAGATTATCTGACTGAGCAAGCTAAGAGAAAAAATATCTAAATATTGATGAATATTTATCTGGTGAGAGTACTAACAGCATGTTTACTTAAATCCTTTTATTTAAATAGAATAAATAATTGCTTTCATGAAAAAATAAGGGGTTTTCTTAAGATTTTAAAAATAATTTTTTATTTAAAAAGTATTTTGTATTAGTATGTATTAGTAATGAAAAAAATAATACACTGAGAGAAATTACCTGATGAAAAATTAAAAAAATGGATTTCCCGTTAAGATTTCAATAAATTTTTATATCCAATCAGGATATCCGATTAAATTTAATGGGATACTTTCGATCAAAATAGCATTTCACCAGATAACTGATCAAAAAATTATGAATCGATATCTTTGAATATTTTATCGAATGTTTCATCGAATATTTCCTAATCGAATACAAAAATTTATTGAAATCTTGATGGGAAATCCGATTTTTAATTTTTTATCAGGTAATTTCTCTCAGTGTATTATTTTTTTCGTGTGAATATTGAATATTATCCTCAACTCTTTTCTCTCAGTGTGTGTTGAAAAATTAGCAATATAAAATAATAATTCGAGAGATTATCTCGATATTCGGATCTTACTATTATGACTTTTCAGGCAACTCCCTCTCCCACATTTTGCGTTTTTTCTCGCATCTCCATCTTTTTCATCACTGATGAAAAAGATCCGACTCCCTATTTAGTTACACGGACTGACATTTCTTTTCTCTTTTAGTCCCGACTCTGAATGCTGCACTGAGAAAAGAAAATATTTAAAAATTAACAAATATTTATTAGGTTGGTAACACATATTTGCTTGAACCGAATAAACATTACTCATTACATTACGGTTTAAGCGAAAAGAATTTTGACTCAAGTAAATATGTCAACAAATATTTGTTAATTTTTACATATTTTTTTTCAGTGGGCTGCATCGATGCCGCGTAGCGATAGCGGTCGTATTTCCTCGCGATCGAACGTCGCCAGAGAAAATGCATTAGACTCATTACCTTTTAGAGCACGGTGTCCTTCCTCAGCCGGTCCGAGGCTGATGCCAAAAGCGCTAGCCAGGCGTTGAGCGAATGCCAATTGTCCTTGGTACTTCTGATTACGATCGCGTCGGTATATTCCCCGGTAGCGTCGCCGGTGTTTCATTTCCAGCGGAAATTACCCGATGGAATTTGTTTACTCAGCGGCTAACGTCTCGCAGACGCAAGCGAGAACGATGCCGATTCGCCTGACGACAATTCGTAACGCGAATGTCTCCGCTTTGTCGGGCCAGCTGATGCTGGGCCTCTGCATGTGCTCTCCTCCCGACGGATGTCTCGTGATTTTCCACGCGAGAGGCGCGATTTTCTCGCGATAAATCACGCAGCGTAATTGAGCGATAAACGGCGAGTACGTCGAGCGCGCGTTGTAAGTCGGCCCGTAAAACCGGCGCGTAAATCAGCATCGCGGGGCTATCAAGCGAATTTATTCTCGCCAGTAGTGATATGTCTATTCTCTATAAAGCGATCGGTAAAAGTAGACCTGAAAAAAAGAGCACTTGAGTGAAGAGAAAGGAGACGAAATTATGCGAACTGCGCGCGGTGACGGCCGGTTACGCAAAGGAATGAGACGGATTGCGCGTACATACTGGGTCACGGAGATTTATATTTAAAGGGATTTAGAAAAAGCGTCACGTAGATCCGCCGCGCGCACCTTGTACGGCATAAATATCGGGACGAGCGTCTCGTGCCAATAAATCGGACGAAACCAAGCGGATGGACGCGCGTGTGTGATGCTGGAGAAAAGTCACGAAACATCTCGAATCGCGCAAACGTAGATGTAACGTGAGACATCATGATGTGAGAGATCCTATAATGATCGTGAAGGAGAAGAAGGCAATTTAGTTCGTTCAACTGAATAGGGAGAGTAGCGATCACGTAATTTTTTGCTAAAAGCGAAAAAGAGAGAGCGAGAAGTTCCACGCGAACTCGACTTTTGCGATCATGTAACTTCTCAAGCAATGAAAGTGTAAAAATTTTCACGTGAAACTTTTCATTTTACACGAGTTCATGCTAGAGAAAAAGATACACGATCGATACCTAGGTGAAAATTCTTGGAAAATATCTTGGAAATATCGGTTCACATATTGTGCAGTAAATTGCTTCAACCATTAAGTTAAACTCTATCAAGTTCTTGTGCAGTTCCTACGCAGCATTTCTGCATCTAATGAGAATACATTAACACTAATAACTGGACGGATGTCTACGTAATCTACATGCACTTCCACCAGGATCCTTTTATTCGAATAGAATAAACAATTGCTTTCATGAAAAGCGGCAGTTAAAAAAAATGCATATTTCTTCAATTAAAAAAATATTTCCTTAATGTAAAAATACATATATTAATGTAAGTGAATATATCGTTAATGTCCACCGAACAGATCTCATTCTTTACATTTGTTTCTGTCTTGGTGTAAAAATGCGGAAGAGAAAAAAATAACTTTTTATTTATTATATTTCTGCGATTGAGTCGAAAGGTCAAGATATCTTGACGCAGAAATTAAAAAAAACAAGACGTAGAAAAAGTACGAGAAATTCCCGTCACGGATATACGACGTGCCACAAACAAACGGACAACAGCTGAAATTTGCAAGCGCGTACGCGCACACACACAACACACACACACACACATTGTGACGCAACGCGTGCGCTTACCTGCAGCACAGTACAAAGCGCGAAGTTATATTATTTATGCAACAGATGTTGCGTGCCCCGTTAGTCACGCTTCATTAATGCAATCGAGGAAGTTTTTCAGCGGGGCGCCACGCCGAGAGGGAGGAAGGGGGGAGGGAATTGCACAGCACGTATGTGAAATCATGTGAGCCTGCGCGGCCCGACGGTAAATGCCGGGTCAAAGTGAAGACCCTCACGTTCACCCGGACAATTAAAGCTACATTTGAGACGATGACGAATACTCCGGGACGGCCTCCTGTTTACTCGCCTCGTCCGCACGTGTCGCTAAGACGGCGTAATTTCTCTACACGGAGAATCAATCCCCTCGAGAAAAGATCCGAGACGCGAGAACTCGGCAGGACCAAACGAGCGACCATCAGTCACACGTTACATCAACCAAACGATGATTAAACTATCGAGTCACTCGCAATCATCCCAACCGGACCGTAACTGGGCTGTTAATAATTAGCACAACGTCACTCCGTTGTGTCATGCCGGTGTCGCAACGTTACGCGGTTTTTTGAGTCAGTTAGACAGGTCTAACGTTCATTAATCGGTTGTAATTAGCGTTTTCTTACGTCACTTTGCGGATCGAAAAAGAGAGGAAAAAGTCAATTAGTCGCTAAATGTGTCGAGTGTCGTTATTAAATCGGATTCCGTCCGAAATTAGCGAGACGCCACGTTCAATATTTTACTTTTGTTGAGAGAGAGAGAGAGAGAGAGAGAGAGAGAGAGAGAGAGAGAG
>NW_022639513.1:77978-104259 GCF_010583005.1 Odontomachus brunneus | reverse complement strand
GGGGGGGGAGAGAGAGAGAGAGAGAGAGAGAGAGAGAGAGAGAGAGAGAGAGAGAGAGAGAGATCGCGCGAAGATACGCGAAATTGTTCAGATACGTTTTTGTTTTTCTTGTCTCCGTTTTTATTTTTGTCAGGAGAAGCGAGACGTAGGACGTTTGCGATAAGAATCTGACGTTAATTAAAACTGAATCTGAATGGAGCTCGGCTTCGGGTGCAAATAACGATAAGCGATAATTTTAGTTCGCGATTTGCATTTCGTATCGTCGCCACGCTGAACACGCTTGTCGGAACTCCGAGTTTGATTTGCGGCATAGGATGGATCGCGCGTACACTCGGTCGCGAAACAGTTTAGATACAATATTTTCCCGATGAAATTAAGAGCGCATCAAGCGGCAACGACATTTACGAGTCACGGATTTGCGCGGTAATCCGTCATTACAAGAACTGAAATGACACTATACTTAGGACGGATTTTGCAGTGGCTCAAACAAATCAAACACATTGTTTTAGAACGGAATATGAAGTTAAATCTAACAAGTTTAAAGTATTAAATTATACTGTAAATTGACTCCAGCTGCAAAATATCTCAGACGTAATGAAGTCGAGAGCTCACCAAAATGACAAAATTGAGTCATTAGCGACGGACTTAGTAACAATATAACTATATAATTATAAGTAATAATAAGTAATAACATACAATAATAGTTAACAATATAATTACTGCGCAGGCCTAGCGTAAGCTTGTCAGTTTTAAGCTTGTCGAGTTTGACGAGGTCTCAATCTTTTTGTATCTAAATCGTTTTTGCAAATAACTGTACATAATGTAACTGTTAGTTTTTTTGTCATACTCTTGTCCGACAGATGAAAATATTATGTACACACAGAAGGAAAATAATTTGGTTCGTGTAACTAAATTTTTTGTTATCTGGCAACTAAGTAAAAACATAGGAGCTTCCTATTCAGTCAATTGCTCTCGGTTACCTCAACTGAATCTTAATGTAGCTGTTTATACGAATGTTTTCACGAATATCCGTTCATGAACTGAAAATTTTTTTCTACTATCTATAATAATATAATACAATAAATGTTTTATATCAAAATATAACAATATCTGATAGATAGGAATATAACAAAGATATTTACGTTTTTCCCCCGAGTCCTTGTTGCTTTGTAACGTCGGATATCTTATTTTTATTTCAATCACTGTCACAACACATTGTCGCGTATGCGCAGAAACATATCATTCCGCTGCTAAAGAAAGCGACTACTCAGTTTATCTTCGTTCTTTTACGTAAAAGTTATTTTCAACAAAGAATATTTTTTTCATAATTTTAAAATATGCACATCACAAATTTTGTCAAAGTTCATTATCATAATCATATATTCAAAAGGAGAATTTATTCGCAAGAATATTATAAAATTTTTTTGAAGAAAAAGTTTTGGTCTGTTTTTATGTACATGAGACTCTATGTATATGAGAGAAAAAATATATTTTGTAGGAAAAACTGATAGAAAAAAAATAATAGAAAATATTTAGATGTAGGAATAGGAAATATTTACTCTTTTAGATATTCTCTTTCTTCTCTCTCTCTCTCTCTCTCTCTCTCTCTCTCTCTCTCTCTCTCTTTCTCTTCCTCTCCTCCATTATCTCCCCTCTTTTTGCCCCTTTTTTTGTTTCTTTCTGTTTAATAACATATTTATATTAATATAAAATTATTTTTCCAATAAGGAAATACATATTTTCTTAAAACCTCCAGAAAATTCTAGTTTTACAAAGTAATGTTTCTTCTATTTAAATAACAGAATTTAGATTTAAATAGATATTAATATTCACCAAATCAATATTTACTATTTTTTAGATATTTTTCTCCCATTGTAGTAAGCAAACCAAATTTTTGTTTGAATATTCTTGATCGAAATGCTAAATTTGCTAAGGTTCAGAATATATTTTAAATTAATTTGACGCTTATAATGAACTTATAGTAATTTTGTATATATAAGTTTATGAAATACTTGAAGCAAGTAACATTTGCTTGAATACAATATACAATATTTTTCAGATAAGAACATGTGCTGCATGTTTTCTTAGTTGTTCATGAAAGCAATCACTTACCCTATTTAAATAAAAGGATTTAGATTTAAGTATGTTATTAATACTCACTGAATAAATATTTTTTAGGTATTTTTTCTCTTAGTCTACGCGGGATCCGCATATAAATTCGTGAAAACTGACTTGTGATCATTTAATTCGCTTCTTTATCAGGAAAGACGCGTTTAAGCCGTTTTACAACTCGTTTTGCAAACGAGTGTACATTATCTCGGAGCGCCGGTCCCGTCGTTCAATAAAAGCCGGCAAAGACCGCAGAATAGCTTTGTCTCTATGCAAATAACCGGCTTACCGTTGTTGACACGCGAGTCTGATTTTCAATATAGTCATTTAACGGCGTTCAACATTGTTGGCTTTGCACATGCCGCGAAAGACAGCCTCCTAATCGAATCCCGTGACATTCGTCATTATAAAGGATTTCCGGGTGCGGTGTATAATTATGTCAGCGAATGTGCAAAAAGTAGAAGTGCGACGACTACTATAATTCCAACACGTGATCGTGACGTCACGGTGTCGCCAATAATGTATTTCAGAAAGACCAGTGACGAGTCATTTTCTGCATGGAAATTTTCCCGCCTTCTTCCGCTTCTTTTTCCTCTAAAGTCTCTGCGTTAAAATGACAGGCGTTGTGCGTTAGAATGACAGTCGAACGTGCACATTGTTGATCGCACAAACTTAATCTGATCTTATTACTTCGTGATACCGGAATTCTTAAGGGGACTGGAAGGTCAGATTGCTTGAAAATTGTGCTTGTTTTTTCACAATTTTTTATGACAAACTGAATGAATATGCGAAAGTGTTATTTTGGCGTGTATTTATACAACATATAAAGACAAGAAAAATATAATTTTGATGATCAAATATATATATATATGGTACATACAGTTAAAATATATTTCGTTTTTCTTTTCAAGGTCGTTATTTTGCAGTAATATCTTGACTCTCGGTGGTTCAATTAAGCTGAATTTTAGATAGAAAAATTCCGTAAGCTTATCGTTATCGGGTGAACTACTGACAAACTCGTGAAAATATTTAATTTTGAAATATTAATTTTTTTAATATAAAAGAACTGAAAATTTAATAATATTCCATTAAGATATTTGCAATTTTGTTAACTTTTACTCAATTTCTATTATAGTAGTTCACACCTTTATGACATGGTTAACTTCAAGATAATCGAATTAAAAGTTAATAGTTACCGATAAAATGTAACTAAGTTAAAAGTTAAAAGTATAAACTAAGTTAAAAGTTAAAAGTATAAACTAAGTTAAAAGTTAAAAGTGTAAACTAAGTTAAGTTAAAGCTATTTAACTTTTTAACTTTTAACTTTTTTAACTAGTTACTACTCAACCCTGATTTTAACTGCAATTTTGTACCATGCATTTATATTGAGTATTTGATCATCAAAATTATATTTTTCTTTTCTTTATATATTGTATAAATACACGTCAAAATAACATTTTCGCATGTTTATTTAGTTCGTCATAAAAAATTGTGAAAAAACAAGCATGATTTTCAGGCAATCTGACCCTCCAGTCCCCTTAAGAAATTTTTCGAAATAGGTATAATTCGATTTATGCAATATATGGCTTTGTTCCAAAGATCTTAGAATATCTAAATACTTGGACAAACCGAATTTGAAGCGTCACATTTATCCGCTATTTGTACTGTAAATTATTAGGATTAATCTTAGATTCGGACGAATCTTAAAATCTTATCAAATAAATACCAATACAAGGGAGTAATTAACATTTCGGCAACATAATTCTATAAACTGATTGATTTCGCGATTGATTTCAATCGCGAGTTGACACTCACATCCCGATACACATCCGACAGTATCAATGGGCCCGGCAAAACGCGTGCTCCATATACACCACGAGGCAGACGACGACACGGTTAAGCGTGTCGCGTAGATCATTCGACCGTGTCGTGCGTGCATGAGATACACATGAGAGAATGCGTGAAGGAAGACTCACCTCTATCAAGAGAGTCTTTATTCTGCTCCTCAGTGTCGCACACTATCGTAACCCACTTATACTCCTCGTGTGTACACGCACAAAAACTACATGTTGCATTCGAATAAATTATTTCAAATATTATTTCACGAGTTTATATAACCGCAAATCTATTATAAATTTATTATAAACCTCAAATTTGTTCGAAATACATTTTGAGCAAGTTTAAGCATTGCAATCAAGAATGTTACATTAAAACACAAATTTAATTTGCTTAGAGTCGAATCAACTTTTTCATTGACAAAGTTATAACAATATATTCTTGTTAAGAAAATATATTCTTTTTTCGTGTACATGATAAAAAATGAGCTTTCCTAAAATTTGTGATGAATATATTTTAATACAATGATCAAGAAAATGTTCTTTCTTGCAGATAACTATTACTTAAAAAAAGAAAAGTAAACAGAGTGATCGCTTTTTTAGCAGTAGCATATTTTTCTGTGTGCACATACACAGGACAATACATATTATATTCAAGTAAACGTTATTTGTTTCAAATATCCCGTAAGTTTATATATTCATAAGTCTATCATATAAGAGTTCATCATAAGCATTAAATTTATTTAAAAGACAGTCTGAATCCTAGTAAGTTTATTTAATTCAAGAATATTAAATCAAGACAAAAAATCAATTTGCTAACATAATAATAAACTTTTTTAAAATTTGTGAGTATATTTTAATTATGATAAACTATAATAAGTATATTTTGACTGTGATCAAAAAAATATTCTTTGTTGAAGGTAACCATTACTTCAATGAAGGAAAATAAATTAAATAATCGCTTTTCTTAGCAGTAGAACGATATTTTTCTGTGTGTACAATGTGTGTGTGTGATGTCTACTTATAAGTACGTAACTCTTCACTTGCATTAAAAAAAAGTTTTGCTGATACAAATAGAATTCTAACTCCCGTATTAATAACAGTTACTTGAAACTTGTCTTACGTGGGATACTCAGATTTGAATTTAGAGTTAGGTAAGAGTTTTTTATATGAATTATATAATGACATTACATTCGCAATCGTGATTCAGCTAAAAACTCACGTCTAATTCTAAATTAAAATCTGCGTGTCTCACCTGAGGCGAGTTTCAAGTAACGACTATTAATACGGACCTACGTGTCACAGTTAAAATCTATCACTACTTTTGTATCTGTTAGAAAATTGCTTGTGATACGTAGAATTTACATCAGCATTCTAGCAATATTTGCAAGCGAATTTAGGTGTTTGAGGATTATACATTTGTTCGTCTCGTCACGAGACAAGTCTTTTTGTCTATCACAGTCAATTTTTATAAGAAGTGTGAGTAGCATTAATCTAGATGGGAACAGATAGACTTTCTTGTCTAATTTCACAAACAGTTCAGATAGGAATTTTGTCTCTGTCTTTTGTATCGGTTAAATAGAAAACGTGTGCAATATCGCGATGTTTGCCAATTATTTATCTTTGGTCTCCTTGTCCTTATGTCGGCTAACTTCTCTTATCTAAATAATTTTCACTGCGTGACTACAAGACTATGTTTTTAAGTGTTGTTACTTCCTTACGTACATATTCAAAATTTTTGTACATTGTTGTATATATTCAAAATTTTTCAGAGAAAAAAAGTGGAATCGAAAGAGAGTTAATTCAGCCGAATGTTTTCGATCGCGGTAACAGAGATATCGTTTCTTGTCAATGAGTTTCCGTCTCGGTTCCAGTTACGCGAACTATGATTTTTTCGTATACGTGCTTTTCAAATGAGATGTGTCTCGCGAGTGCATTTCCAGCTTTGAACCGCGTGGCCTCGTGCGCAATCCGGAGTCCGAGACGAGATATTGGCGGAAGTAACGGGAAATAATGGGATGAGATAATCGCTCGTCTGAGAAGATGGCTCATAAAGGTGGACGCGAATGCCAAGAGCCAGAATAAACGTCGAAACGCCTTCCAAACGACCCAATCAAAGTCCAATTGGAGGCAATTGATTGCGCTTGATTCTTGTTATTAATTAGTCATCCGATCGATATGGATTGTATTATGCAAAATTGATTCTTCGGAAACGTATTCACTTTAATCATAAAATTAACATGAGGAAAGAAAACAATGAGGAAATGTAAGTTAATGAGTAAATTAAGAAGTTAAGAAGTTAAGAAGGAAGACATGTTAATTTTATGATTATTTATTGATTGTTAGAACACAAGGAAAGGAAAGTGCTCGGAATATCTTAGAGGTGTGCTTAATCGTTTGCAAGTATTATTGTTTATTTATATATATTTTTTTTATTTCGATGTACTTTGTTGGAATTTTGAACATGCATTTCCTCGTATATTTAACGTCATTAATCAAGAGCTTCGCAGTGAATAGCCAGCCTTAAAGTCTTAAAGTACTATCAATATTAAGGATTTCCCATAAAAGATCTCTCCATTCAAGCAATATATTTGTCTATAAAAATTCATTAAGATCAATGATTTCATCTTTTACGCGATTTTCTCCAATTAAACACAAGATATATTAAAAACTAATACGACATTTTTATTTTTAAAGAAGACACATAAGTTAAATATAATAAGAAATTACTAACTTCTGCATTTTAAAGGTCCATCTAATGGGATTGGCAGTAGGCAGTAAGATCTAAGTAGTAAGCAAATTGACCAACCACAGTCGATTATTCCTGTAATAATTGAATTTGCTTACCGTTTACGACTTGCCAATCCTATTGTAGATGGCCTTTAAATCGGGCAAGCCATGTTTGTGTATATAAAACAAATAAATTTTTTAGAAATTTAAAAATTGTATCATACCACACACAGATTGCATACATAGGAAAATATCATTCTATTGTTTAAAAAACCGATTACTCAGTTTATTTTCCTTCTTTTGGGTAATAGTTATCTTCAACAAGGAATATTTTCTTGATAATAGTCTTAAAATATATTCATCACAAATTTTAGAAAAGCTCATTATCATGTGATCAAAATTTTAGAAAAGATCATTATCATATGATCAAAAGAGAAACTTATTCTGTTTTCAAGAACAATATGAAACTTTATCTTTAACGAAAAGTTTGACTTCTATATAGTAAAAACAAACCGTTTTTTTTTTAGTATTTTTGACTAAAATGCTAAACTTGTTAGGAATGAAATTGTATTTTGAATAAATTTGACATTTATTATAGGCTTATGATAGATTTGCAAATGTATAAACTCTTGTGAGAAATACTTGAAACAAGTTAACATTTACCTGAATGTAGTATATATTTTTTGTGTATGAAAAGTCACGTAAATAATAGAAAAAATCTCTTTTCATTTAACTCATAAATATCATATATAGATTACTTAATGCCATTCATGTGACGCTAAATCTTTTTTTGCAGACTTTTTTTGCAGTATTATTTATCTTCTAAGGTTTTCCTCTAAGGCTTCCACAAACGTTTCCGCGAAGCTAATTCGTCAATAATCGATAATGTCAACACCTCTCGAACGGAAAAGTCATGTTCTTTTTAGAAGCAATGTCGCAAGCGCGCTTCCAGCTTCCGAGTGAGCGACCTCGCGTGTTCGCGAGGTCGTTTCTCGCACGTGCAATTATTCGCGGAGAGTTCCTCAACATCGAGCAGCGCGCGGCGTATGAGCTTGCGAGACGTCAGTTACGTAAATCGTTAGTCTTCATTGGCCGATTGGCGACCCTTCCTGCAGACCAGAATCACCTTCAATGCCTCCTTCGATAATCGCCTCTAAATTCCGATTTAGAGGCGTTCAAGAGGGTCAGCTTGTTCGCTTACAAGTGCGGTTCCTCTCGATGATCATCGACTGACTTGCACCCATGAAAACACCGTGAAAGCAGCATCATGCTGCTCTTCCTCTCTTTCGTCGAGTGAAAGACTCGTCTAATAAATCTGACATCCCATCTGGAAAAAATCATTCGTTTAGAGTCCTGGCCTTGAAGCCTCTCGCCACGTCAATTACCCATCGGATTAATGAAGACATCATCCTGACGTGCTAGCATAATTTCTCGCATAATTACGCGCAAGCCTCGTTCGGATCCTTTATGCAGACGATTACGTGATACGCGATGTGCATGGAAAAGCAGTCACGTCTCGCGATCGTGCTGCGACCTCTCTCGATGGCGCGAGTTGCAGCACCTCGGGAAAGTTCTCTGAAGTCAAGACTTCCTGCAGATACATCCGGTAGATCTTCCTCTTTCTTCGTTGACGATACAACTGTTGATGCACCTGGCTTATAAGAGCCACAGTCGATTTTACGGCAAAGTTTATTTATTTAAAAATGACTATTTTGTCAGACACGCTTAATAATGAAATATTTCGCCTATGTTGGCGATCCTCTTTAACAATAATAGTACTTGATTGCAAATAGAAGTACTTGATAGTACTTGATTTCCCAAATTGCATATTTTTGATAGGACTTAATCATAGCTGTCAACTTTTGTGCACCAATTCTTGACATATTTTCGATCTTAATTATATTTGTAATCTATCGTGGTAATTGTTTTTTATACCTAATAAAGTTAACAGCAACAACAATAATAAAATGATACTAATATCTCTTTACTTTTCTGTCTTCTTCCCTCTTCTTGCTTGCGAATAGTATTTCTTTTGTGCACTGAGAAAAAATATTTAAAAATTTACATTGTGGAATATAGAAAGTTGATCTTTATTAAAGCTTTCTCCTGTGAATAAACTTTATATTATTCCACAAATAAATTTTCAAGTGTTTCTTTTTCTCAGTTTGAGGGAGGGGGAAGCTGTGATGCACGTTTCGTTTACAATGAGTGAAATCGCTTATCGATTAGTGAGTTTATCTGACGAACGATTTGTCCCTAGGGCTCAGGCTCGCATACCTTGACCATCCCGCATGTGAAACCCACGTCAGCTGGCGTGAAATTCGGATGGATCCAAGGAGTGCTGATGCGATGTCTCCTCAACATCTGGGGTGTGATGCTCTTCTTGCGGCTGTCCTGGGTCGTAGCGCAAACCGGAGTCGGTAAGTGCCGCGTCTCGTTGAGTCATCTCGTTTCTCGGCTTAATTAAATTCTTGAGACTCCTAACGTCGATATTTGCAGGCCAAGGTATTTTATTGATCCTCACAACGACAGTAGTCACGACGATCACGTCCTTGTCGATGTCGGCTATCAGCACGAACGGTCTCATCAAAGGAGGTACGAAGTATTGAAATATGTAATGTATAAACAATGAAAAGAACATATTGCGCACCGTATTATATCCGAGGTAAATTTCCACAAGAAGAAAGGTGAAAGTTATTCGCCTCTCCTTATCAATTTCTCCGCGCGTCCGACAATATGACGCGCGTATCGGGCTAATTAATATTTTCATGAGTGAAACAATTGTTCACACATAACATAAATCGTCCCGACGAATTGTCGCGTTGACGCGACGGCGGCCAGTGTGGTAGATTATATCGTCTTATTTCTTTCTTTTCACAGGTGGAACATATTACATGATTTCCAGATCATTGGGGCCCGAGTTCGGCGGCTCCATAGGTCTCATCTTTTCCTTGGCGAACGCCGTCGCTTGCTCTATGTATGTGGTGGGTTTTTGCGAGAGCATGGTGGACTGTCTCAAGTCTTACGGCCTCTGCATAGTCGACTGTCACACTTCCGACATTAGAATCATAGGTTTGTGTCATATTGAGTTTAGAATTTTACTTCTCAAGTTTCTTCTAATATTGCAGGTGGATTTATTTACAACAGTAGAAGTGTTATAATTTGTTGAATTAAAATGTTGTAATTATGACTTCCTCGTCATGTAACTCTTGATTGATGATGTTAGAAGCAAAAAGATACACGTTAAAAATTCTTGCAGAATATGTTGAAATAAAAAGATATATTCATGAAATGACAATCGATCGGGCACATTTGTAAGATAGTCCTTTCCTTTTGCTCTAACAGTACTAAATTACCGTAAAATTAGCGTGATATATAACTTATCCCTCAAACCTATATTTTTTAGGATTTTATCACGTTAATGTTACGATTATTTATTGATTGTTAGAATAAGAGGAAAGTATTCGGATTATTTTACAAATTTGCTCGATTGCAAGTGTCATTTTGTGAACATATCATTTTATCACAAATAAAGAGCAAAAGGGTCTGAGCACGATCATGTAGTACAATTAACTAAAAATAATTTATTTATCCAAATTCAAATTGGTTTTCTTTAAATAAATGCAATTATCTCTTTATAATATAAATTAATTTATCTGATAAAACTTAAATTGATTATTTTTTTAGTTAATTGTACGACAACGTTTGTGAAATCATAATTTGTTTTCCATTTGTGATTAAATATCAGAGTTTTTTATTTTTCTGTTTCTTATATTATTTAATTTCAACATACTTTGCAAGAATTTTTAGCGTATATTTTCTCGCTTTTGACATCATGAATCAAAATGACTGCGGTGAGGAAACAGGAGCTTCCGCGATTTAGAGAAATGCTTGATTTGTCTTCCAAGTGCCGTTCTTTATAGATTTCTGATGTTTCGTGAACAAATTTATGAAAGGCACGACACTAAACTGGAAGCCAAATTAAGCAATTATGGAGCTTGTAATTTCTGTTTCAGAATTTGCGAAGGCGATACGAATAACGTATTGTTGCATTGAACTTTTGCAGGTTGCATAACAATTGTCGTGCTTCTATTAATCGTGATAGTGGGCCTGGAATGGGAGGCGAAGGCTCAAGTAGGTTTGCTGATGATCCTCCTCGTAGCTATTGGCGACTTCATGATCGGCACTTTCATAGGTCCCAAAAGCGTAGAGGAGAGAGCTAAAGGTTTCATCGGATACAACGGTAAGATCTCCGATATTCGGATGCGTCGCGTATCAACTTCTGCAGTTGTTACAGTAAATGCGAGATATTTAATTGTATTAATTACGTCGTCTTGCCACTTGCAGGTCAACTGTTTAAGGAGAATTTCTATTCGGACTACAGATACAAAGACGGCGTGGAACATAATTTTTTTTCAGTCTTGGCCATTTTCTTCCCGGCGGCAACAGGTATCCTGGCAGGTGCGAATATATCCGGTGACTTGAAGGTAATTTAATCCTTTTGTTTGTAGGAGATACTTAGATTTAAATATCGTTATCGCGTCTTTCACGTAGCGTAATTACCGCCTGTCTGATTATTCATCCACTTTGCATGCTCGATTGAAACTCCTCACAATGTGATAAATTTTCCCGTCTGATGTCTGATAACGAAACTTATGCTTGGTATCTCTTGATCAATGATCATTATCATTGTTGCCATGTAACACGCAGACATCTGCGGGAATTGCGAAGCGAGTGCTTCCGCTTCTGAAGTTTGTTTTGGGTTCGGTAGGATCCGCAAACGGCGATACCGAAGGGCACGCTGCTGGCGATTCTCTTGACGTCACTGTCGTATCTGATAATGGCGCTTATGGTCGGCGGTACCATAATGCGAGACGCAACTGGTGACGTTAATGATTTGTGGACGGTGTATAACAGTTCTCTTATGCGCGGCATAGTCAACGATACTGTGATCGAAAATAGTACGGTTCTCGCTGACGAGAGTATCAACCGCACTTCCTGGAGCATATACGGAACGGATTTCAACTGTACTGCAGGATGTCAGTACGGTAGCCAAAATAGCGCTGAGGTATTTGCACAACTATTAATTGAGATATCAGTCAAATAGTTAACCCTTATAGTCCAGGCGATCGCCCAGTTTTGAGCGATTTTTGTAGTTTGTAAATCAAAACCTTTTCGTATGTATCAAAGAGTAGATTAGTAAGAAAAATCCAACTGTATCATTTTAGTGATGTAAATTGGCTTTTTTCAATCATACAGAAACCATTTTTTTATATTAGAAAAGTTCTGGAAGAATATAAATTGATTTATTTTTGGCAAAAAATTATGCACAACTATATATGATAATAAAAAAGTCAAAATATAAAACAAAATGTCCATTATTATTTGCATAAACATGAAAGTCTATTATTAGTAAAATGTTAAAGTAAAATTTATATATATTTGTATTTGCATAAATATATTTGTATATCTATTTATTTCACTTTTTGAATTTTTTATTTAAAAAAATTTTGAAGTTTTTATATTTTTAAATTTCTGTTTTACTAATTCGTGTGGAAAAGGTGGATAATGATAATAATAAAAATTGTAGTTTTATTTCATAAAATCGCTGTCATGCCATTATAGTAGCTAATCGGATTATAAAAGGTTAACTATCAATTGATCTATACTTGAAGATCACTATAATATTATTAGCCCCTTAAGTGGTACATGTCCGGAAAAGTTTCGCTAAAATATTAAATTCCTTTTGACTTATTTCAACTATCTTTTTTAACTCATAGTAAATACAAATTAGATACATTTTATAACGTGTTTTCCAAAAATTTTCATGGAAAATAGCAATAAAGAGAAAATAAATTTAGATATACTTAAAAAATACTTGAAGGGAAAATCACTGTCATTTGAAATCATCACTAAAGAGATTGATGTTAACAATACTTAATTGATAATAATGGTTTCATTAAAAAAATCCCATTAAAATTTCTCATAAAACTCGTAAAAACAAAATGTTGCAACGGCGCTTTGCAGCTTTTAAATAAAAATTTAAACCATCTATTGCTAGTTTGAAAACGATGTCGTGGCATTTCCCGAGAAAACTTCGTATAGCGCGGCTCTATTCGAGCGCGCGCAAAGAGTTAAGAATTATAACTAACCAGGAAACAGTATTGAACGTGAACATTGGAATAGATTAGTGATGTTATCATTTGTATTGTAGGTAATCCAATTGGTTTCCGGCTTCGGTCCATTCATCTATGCCGGTTGCTTCGCTGCAACGCTCTCAAGTGCCTTAGCATCGTTGGTCTCAGCTCCGAAGGTGTTTCAAGCGCTGTGTCTGGATAAGCTGTATCCGGGAATCACGTGGTTTAGCGGCGAGAAAGATAAGGAGCCAATTCGCGGTTATTTCCTCACTTTCGTTATTGCCGTTGGCTTCATTCTAATCGGTAAGTGACAAACGAGCTTCACCGAAAAACCGAGAGAAATTAGTCTCTTTCAGAGATATTAAATTCCTTCATGCATCGACTTCTTTTCTCAGGTGAATTGGACGCGATCGCGCCTCTCATCTCCAACTTCTTCTTGGCTGCGTACACTCTCATCAATTTCAGTACCTTCCACGCTTCTTTAGCTAAGCCGATCGGATGGCGACCGACTTTCAAGGTACACCACACCCGCGTCACTGTCGCGTCGTTGTGTTCCCGCGTTGTCCATTTTGTAGCAATTGTCATCGTTACTGTATCGTTACATATTGTTTCAGTATTACAACATGTGGCTCAGTCTCGCTGGTGCTATCCTCTGTGTTTCTGTGATGTTTCTGATCTCATGGTGGACGGCTTTGATAACGTTATGCGTAGTTTTAGCACTGTACCTAATAGTTCAATACAGGAAGCCCGGTAATTTCAATAATAAGAATATTCGTCTTTATGCACTATACTCGAGAACCGAATTCACTCTACTCTTTTGTCAAAATATCTCTTACAGATGTCAATTGGGGTTCGACCACGCAAGCCCAGACATACAACAATGCGTTGACCGCCGTGCAGCAACTGGACCGAGTGGAGGAGCACGTGAAGAATTACAGGCCACAACTCCTAGTGCTTACTGGCGCGCCCAACGCGAGGTCGTCGCTCGTCGATTTCGCTCATCACATTACTAAGCATCAGAGCTTATTTATTTGCGGTCACATTATCGAGGTATCGTCATCTCGCTTCTTACTAGCACGAGTTTTTTCAGCTTTATGTTCGGCGTGTATATTCGAGTCTTTGCACCGCATATTTTAGACACCTATTTCGTACAAGACGCGCAGCAGCATGGTGGCGAACTGCAACTCCTGGTTCAGAGCAAACAAGGTCAAGGCGTTCTACTCGCTGGTGGACGGCGCGAGTTTCCAAGACGGTGCTACTTCTCTCTTACAGGCCGCCGGGTTGGGCAAAATGAGACCAAACATCCTGCTGATGGGCTACAAGCAAAATTGGGCTTCCTGTCCCCGCGAGAATCTGAATATGTACTTCAACGTCATGCAGTAAGTTATCCCTTCCGTGCGGTTTATACCGTACTTTAGTGAATTTGTCGAGAGAAATAGTAGTTTGTAGTTCCGCGGAGAAGATTACAGTTTTCATCAATTTTTCTCTTCGTCTTGCAGCAAAGCTTTGGATATGCACATAGCAGTAGCACTTCTGCGGATCCAAGATGGCTTAGATTGCAGCATCGCTATTGGAGACGCGGAAGACCCGAAGAAACTTGCGCCCACATCAATACCGGGAAATCAGAGCTTTTCTCAGCTTAGCCAAGGTTCATAAAAAAAGAGAAACAGTTTCACTCCTCCTTGTTCTTCTCACCTCTTTTCTTAGAAGTAATCAAGAAAAGTAATCATATCTAATAAATGGTAATCTTTGCAGCTAGTAGTACTTCGGACATATCGATACCTGGCAGTCCCGCGCCAAGGCGTTCGAAGACGATCAATGAGTATCCCAATGCGTCGTCCGAGGAGCAACGCGAACCTCGACCGTACATAGTGCCGATCGCGAAAGACATAATTAACGTGGTTACGAAGTTCCAACGGAAACACAAGAAAGGTACTATCGACGTATGGTGGCTGTATGATGACGGCGGCTTGACCCTCTTGTTGCCTTACATCATCAGCACGAGGCGCAATTGGTCCAACAGCAAACTAAGGGTCTTCGCTCTTGCCAATAAGAATTCTGAGTTAGAATACGAGCAGAGGAGGTACGTTGTCTCGCCGTATCCAATAGCGCAATATTGTCCACGGTAATTAACGTCTGCCTGAATTCCCACAGTATGGCGAGTCTCCTATCGAAATTTCGAATAGACTATTCCGCTCTGAAGGTGATACCGGATATCTCCAAGCCGGCGCAACCCAGCACAAAAACCTTCTTTGACTCGCTAATAGCTGACTTCCAACAATCAGCCGATCCGAATAATTCTGAGGACGGTATGAATTCTTTTCTCAACGGATTTGTTTTTTTATATGATGATGTAGTTGGCGATGAAATATTTATCTATGCGTGTATCGTGTGCTAATATTGCAATCTTTTTATTGCAGACATTATTAAAGATTCGGAACTCATGGCGATGAAGGAGAAAACCAACAGACATCTTCGTCTACGAGAGCTGTTGCTGGAGAATTCTATGGAGGCCAACTTAGTTGTTATGTGAGTATACGCGTCTACATCGCCTTATTATTGCACGCGGGTATTGTTCGTAATTAATGTTATTAATGTTAATAGGACACTACCGATGCCACGGAAAGGTGCAGTATCAGCGCCCCTTTACATGGCATGGTTAGAGACGCTGACACGCGATATGCCGCCATTCCTATTGGTGCGGGGTAACCACACGTCAGTTTTAACGTTTTATTCATAATGATGTGAGAAGTGGATTGAAATTAAAAAAAACATACACACACAAGGATACATAGACACTGGCTCATAGTTAGCTACGACAACAGTGCCGCAGTATTACAATCGATTGTTCAAAAAGTAAGACTTAATCACTTGTATACGCGGAAAACTGACTCGACTATTGCAGAACGAAAGATTCGGTAACATATCTTTAATTGTCTCTTTTTAATGACGCCAGAAGCAAAAAATTCTTGCAACATACGTTAAAATAAAAATATACATCCATAAAATAACACTTGCACAATCACGATTAAACAAACTTGTAGGATATTCCGTGCGCTCCCCTTTTGCTCTAACAATCAATAATTTACTATAGATTAACCTGAATAGAAATAGGCGAAGAAATAGGTTAAGAAGATGATTTGTATGTCACGTTAATTTACGATAAATTATTGATTGTTACAGCAAAAGGGGAGTGCGCGAAATATCTTACAAATTTGTTTGATCGATTGCAAGAGTTATGGATATATTAATGGATATAAGGATATAAGGATATATATATATATATATATATATATATATATATATATATATTTATTTATTTATTTTAACATATTTTGCAAGAATTTTTTGCATGTTTCGTATTTTTTCGTTTCTAATGTCACTAAAAAGAGATAAACAATGCGAGGGGCCAGCAGCCTTAATGTTATTGATGAACATACTTTTCGTTATGCATGAGTAAATGCTTAGATTGTAAATGAATCGCTGTTAAGGAATGTGTGCCTATAATAAGTAATTTTCATATCTCTGAAAAATATTCGGACATTATAGCAACATTATTTTTTAACATTTAAGAAGTAGGATATTATATAATTTTAAAGGAACTTTAATGTGAATCTCTACGGCGTAAAAAGATAAACTATAATGTGTATAAATACTTAAAATAAATAATGATAAGAGAGAAAAAGAGCTCTAAATGTGACAATTGCAATCTGTAGCATTAATTTTATTCGTTCGTCATGCAACAATATTTTCCCTCGTTCGTGTCTTACCTTAAATCGTCATATTTTATGCGTAAAAACGTTTGAAAAAATTTCTAGGAGGAACAATTTTATTATAAACTTTAGAAGATCGATACCTTCTCACGAGTCGATACACTTAAGAAGGTCACATATCTTTTATTAAAAAATTTAATATTTCTATGTGAACTTATATAAATTCGACGATCGTCGAATATAAAGAACCTATGTGTATCCTATAAATACTGCGCTATAACTAACGGAATTAAAAGATTCGTCTATTTCTCATTAATCTTATAATCTTAATACAATGTTTGTTACAAAAGCGGTTTTATCCGTCGTTACGTTTCGTCGTGAAAAATAGTATAAAAACTAAACGCTGACGTTTAAAATGCAGATCGAACACGTACAGAAGTTGTAACAGCACTACAGAGAGCATTATGGTTACGAGATTGATACGTTGTTATTGTTGTATAAAATACTAAATCGTCATAGCAACGCTTTTTAGCGTTAATACAGAGCAAGACAGAGAGATAAGATAGATCTCTCGTGTGTAATTCTATATACTATATATATATATATATATTTTTTTTTAATTACTACGATACACTTGGTCGCACACGTATCGTGATCCAAGAACAGCCCAAGCGTGTTACACAGCGTCTCGTACGTGTATTAAATTTTATCATACAGAAATTTCGCGTCGATTTCTGTTTAAACTTTTAATTGCGTAACTTCGTTATAACGTGTGACACCACAATAACAACTATCAGTGCTCTTACATACGAGTAACGTTGCGATACATTATTAGGTGATAGATATTTATTTGAATGTTTCGTGAACACGTTTCAGACTAGTTGCAGTAGATGCATTGCAGGAGTCGGAATACTGATAGTCTATAATCACATATGTCTTCCTCTAATTATGTGGAAGTTTCGCAAGTTACAAACAATCTATCAATGCTACCAGTGCGTTCTTGATTAATGTATTGTTTATATAACTATATAATCCTCTTAATTATATAGTTTGAATTACAAGTTAATTTTGATTCAGTTCTGCATTATTAATAGATCAATATTCCAACCCCTTAAATATATGTATATATATATTTTTTTTTATTTATATATAAAATTGAATTTGTGCCATATCATGGTATGTGCCCTAATCGTAAAGTTCAATCACGTCGAGGAGATTACGGGCTGTAAATGTAGTCTTATCGTTATAGTATATTTTTTGAAATATCGCAGAAAGGAGTATAGCTGCATAAAATAGGAAAATAAAATACGAGAAAATTCCGGTACATAAATTTTTAAACAGATCCACAGCTGCCGTCGAAAATAAAAATTATGTGTACAAAAGAACGAGAAATTTAAATAAATGGCAAGCATAGAGCTCGTCCTTGCAAAAGCATAGATATAAATAAATCTGATATAAAAAATCTGAAAATATATATTACTCTTAATCTAAACATATATAAAAAGATTATATATGTGTAATATATTATATATTAATCTCTTCACAAATACTGTATCTTTTTCTTTCAAAATATTAATATAGAAACTCAATATTAATATGGAAACTCTTTGAAATAATCACTTAAGGAAATATTTGTCAAATTGTCGGAATATATTATACGTTAATACCACATCGTCATGTGTTTTGTATAAAACGAAAAAAAAAGAGAGCTCGATTTTACATCTCGTCTTCGCGAGTAACGTAATTAATCGCGAAGTATAGATCTCGCTTCCCTGTCATCGCTTAAATGCTGCGAATATGCCGCGGTCTACGCACCAATAAGCAACATGAGGACAAACCTGAGCTGACTTTCGCCAATTCGGACATACGCAGCGATCTGGTCGGGAACTCCACCTTCTCGGCGAACACCTTACTCGACTGTGGGATTTCGTTTTCCGATCGATGAATGAGCGTGCCGTTCACGTAGAGCACGTTTGCAGCTACATCCTCAGGCACAGTTAACGTTTGATAACTGTACGTCGCTTCTCGTTCGATCCTCTACATCCCGTAACAGAGAAAATAAGAGTATCTTGATACTGAGTGGTTTATTTCTTAAAAAGACTATTATCTGCAAAACGGGATTGAAAATGATCTTGTTATATGAATAGTATTAATAAATAAAAACTGACCTTGAGAACTTCCTGAGATTCTTTTCCAGCTCCTACGCATATAACATCCGGCCCGGCCATTGTAACCAGCGCTTTCAAGCGTTTAGATTCGGCCACCTAGACAGAAAAATATCTGAGTTATTATCTAAAAAATTATGTACGAGAATATAATCGTTAAACAAGTATTGCAATGCACTGAATAAACAATGCGTAGTCATTTTGCCATCATATTTTGTACATTATATTCTGAAGCATTGTCATATTGCTTAAAAGTTGTAAAGATAGAAATTCATATCATATTTAGTTGATCCCATAAAAAACGAGGGAATTATTTTTGGAATTGAATAGCTCTTGTTTTCAAATACATACAGATCTATTTTTATATTGACTAAATAGTCTCTATGTACATGTAAAATATTTAAACTAATATTATCTTCTCATTAATACATTATTGTAGTGTTCATGATGGTTTTTAATATGTCAGCAAAACGTGCATACTGATTTGTGTAATGTACAGACAAGTGCAAATGTGTAATCTAAAGGGTGCATACACTTATACACACACATATATATATACAACTCATATTTAATTACATAATGTTTGTATAGCAATGATTAGAATAAAATAAGGAACGCCCTTTTATTTAAAAGTAAGTAAAACCGTGTGCATGCTAAGGTGAGTGAATAAGTTTGCTGTGGAGTAAGTATTGTCATAGAGTGCACGGTAGTGCTGAGCTAGAACTTGTGTAACTTGTCTTGATTCCAAAAAGCGTTTTATAAAATTTCGAAATACATATTATCACATATGAACAGAATATTCTTAAAAATCGTGCAAGTTTGAGCCTCTATGTAACTTGTGTAAGTTATTTTGTCTCTTTTTCTTTCTTTCTTTAATCAATGAAATATTAAGAGGGTCAGTTTAATGCACCCAAACCTGAAGAGGGGCTGAGGTAAGACTCTCCACTATCACCTCTTCGCCACCATCACCCACCTTAAACGAACATTAGAAAAGTAAGGTGAGTGAGCATGATAAGTCTCTCTATTGAGGTTTGAAGCAAATCCAAGGCGTACATTATTTATATGTTCTATAAACATACAATGTGCTGTGAATAAACACACGAAATGGGTCCCACTAATAAATAAAACATGCTGTATACATATAATGTAAGATGTAAAATGTTTTTAGAAATGGACACATGAATTACATTACAGAGTTAATATCCAATGTGAAGATTTGCTGCTTTGTAAGAATGATATCGAATGAAACATGTAAGGTATGGAATATTTAGAGATGAAACATCTTTTGTCTCAATTTTGACATACATCTAAAGTTGTTATCTTTATGCATAAAGTGGCACATCAAGTAAGTGTCGTTATGACTCTAACATCAATTGTTCAAGACAATCTAATGAGACATTGATACACATGCGGTATATATGATTTTTTAGTAAATTACGAGATATTTGTGATTGTTTGACATCTAGAACAGAATATCAGTAGTTCCCAGATATCAGATGATATGAATGCATCAATTTGTGAGATCCACATAATTACAAACCTTGATAGGTACACAAGGGTATTCTGGAAATGCTGCAGCGACTGCTCGTGCTCCTGCCTCGTTGGTAAAGTGAGATAGTCCAACAAAGAATTCTCTACCTGTAACAAGTTATTTATGACAGTTTAAGGAAGCAAAATTCTAAGAAGCTTTCAATAGTTACAAAAAGAGTATTATCCTTATATACTTAAAAAAAAAAGGTGTCATATATTTTAGTAAAAACTTATATATTGGGACTAAACTAGAAAATACTAAATATATAAAATATATTTAGCAGGAACACAGTGAAACTTACCAGTGAAAAGGACATCTCCACCATCTAGGCGAGCATTCTTGTCGCTTATTTCGATGAGTGGTATTTCTAGTTCTTTTTTCAAGACAGTTCTTATGGTGTCAAGCTGGAAGAAAGATGTCATGATTGAATTTTATTGTGACATCTAGAATATAGTTGTGGTCGTTACCATTCGATTATGATTGCTGTCAGTTATTGGCTCTATAGTTTTGGACATACCTCCTTAAGACGTGACGGCTCGTTCGGCCGTGCAATCAGAGCGATGCCGTTGCAGACGACGGCGACGTCCTCGACGAAGACGCAGAGCGGCGAATTCTCGTCCGGCGGCATCTCAACGACGTCAATGTCGAGCTCGCGCAAGAGCTGTGCCAAGGCCAGGTGCTGCGTCCTAGCTTCGTCCAAGGTTACTTCACCCCGCGTGCGTAACGACAACGGGATCCTGCACAGGATAGCATGTGTGTACCGGTGTAGCGGCATCCTCGAAGGGACCGTTCTCGCGTTCTTTTCGGGTCCGTTTAGCGCGCGCTGCTTCGTCGACAAGTAACACGGAAGAGAAGGCGCACGCCCGGAATTGCAGTTTTATGCGAAATAACTAGATCAGATCTGTCAGTCGCGCGCGCCCGGCTGGTGATCTCGAGAAGCAAATTATCGCAAGGGAATTTGTTTCGGGGTATCTAGTGATAAAGTTGCGTTCGAAAGGATTGAAATGGAATCCAAATAAGGATAATTATATAATTGGCCTGTTCCTTTTAGCTGCACTACTGATCTCATGGTGCAATAAATTATGGCTCTTACACACAGGCCGCGCGGCGGAAGACCGCGCGACAGCCAATCAAGTTGTTTTTCCGTGAGAGCTAGAAGGTTATTACGGAAAGCAGTATATTAATTGGCTGTCGCGCGAACTCCACCACGCGGCAAGCATTACCGCGTCCTGTGTGCAGGAGCCATTAAAGTAAGAAAAAATATATTTGTCGTATAGCATGTTCGACAGACTCTGGGTTAACCCACTCTGGATTATTCAGCCTACGTTTATTGATCGAATAAGTACTTATAAGCTTTATGATTGGCTAGTAAAGACTTATGACGTCATTAATCGCTCTCGGAGCAATTAATCCAGGGTCAGTCGAACACGCTATTACTTTAATTTATTGCAACAATTCAGCAGTGTAAAAAGAACAGACCAATTATTACTACAATTATTAGTACTACCAGAAAGAAGCCTGATGGCTCCTGCACACAGGACGCGGTAATGCTTGCCGCGCGGCGGAAGTTCGCACGACAGCCAATCAATATGCTGTATTCCGTAACAACCTTCTAGCTCTTACGGAAAAACAACATATTGATTGGCTGTCGCACGGATTTCTGCCGCGCGGGAAGCATTACCGCGTTCTGTGTGCAGGAGCCATGACTTCTTATGGTTGGGCGCCATTTGTAAAGCGAGATAAGATATACTTGTCTCACTCTTACTGCACCAATTCAATGCAGCTCTTGTGAGACAAGTATATCTTATCTCGCTCTAATTTATTGTTATAAGAAGTTATTCTTTTCAACGGATTTCTTCTCAATTTGGGGACACGAATCAGGACCACTTTCTCTATTCGCGCCCTATCAAGTTCGGTTTCCTTATCTTTTACTTCATGGATACCACGATAAGTTCTTTTTTGAAACTGCTGCCAACTGTTGAACTTGACATGTAAAATCGCTAGATACAAATTTATTCAAATGCCGACGACAAGATGCGCAGGGGAGGGAAGTCAAGGACGGACTCGTTTAGCAATTGTGTTAATTTTCAGAACGAGGTCAATTGCCTTACTAACCGCGGTAGATTCCCGCCGTTACGTCAACTCGCACTTTTAACACGAGGACGTAATCTGCGAATGACTTAACCTAGCTTCGTGGGTATGCGCAATACCCTCTCCTCTGCTGTGCACGTTGAAATTAAAAGTCCGTCTGTTCGAAAGAATGAGACCTGTCGTGTCGTTCCGTCGTAGCTGATGCACATGTCATTATATATCATAACCAGTACGTCGAAGTTACGGCGACACGACGAAATCGTTGATCAGATTTGATTAACAAAGAGCACCGACATACTTAACCTCAAAAGCTGCTTCCAACGCTTCGTAGGCGGTCGCCTACATCTCAAGGGAAACAGATTCACGTACCGGTGCCGCTTGAGCTGGTAATTGCGCGAGATTTTGCTAAATTGAGCGAAGCGACCGTTGTGTGCGTACATCTGATATTCACGATCTTGATATGACAGAAATTTCACGAACTGTCAAACGCTCAGCTGAGTTCGACATCGGGACAGTGTAGACGTTCGCGCACCGTTGACATAAAATGCGTTTGCATCGAGTGCCGTAACAATGCGCGTCAGGTTCGTTAGGGCGGTCCTGGTGCTCGCGCTGTTGGGAAACATTATCGTCTGGCACAAGATATGGCGATTGTTCACGGCGCAAAATACTCTGCGTCTGCTGACGCCGAGCGTCACCACGAGCGAGCCGCCGCAGAAGTTGCACCACCACCTGGCCCGGCTGGTCACCATCGTCATCAGGCAGTTCGAAAGCTTCGAGAACGACGTCGCGTCCGTGGTGGAGTCCGTACTGAACTCCTTCCCGGCGATACCGATCCTCATAGTCTGCGACGAGCTGCCCTATCCACCTTTGGAGCTGGACTTTGCCAATGAAAGCATGAGGAATGTCAGATTGATCAGCTTGAGACCTGAATTTAACAAGTCCTTCGAGGAGAGGAATCCACTGTACTATATACGCACTAAATTTGTCATGTTCTTGCCTGATGCAACGAGACTGTCGACTAAGCAGACCATTCAGGTAAAGCCATTTTTTATACAATGTAAAAGCAAGATTGAGTAAGTTAACCTCTTTTTAACCAAGTTGAGTTTAAAAAATGGTTTATAAAATTTATTTTGTTAAGATAGAAGCTATATAAACAAAAAACACATTAAGAGTTAAGTTAAAATGAAGTTAAGATAAAATTAAAAGTTGATTGTGCAAATCAATGTGTTTTTTGCATAATTAATTCCTTAATTATAGATTAAATTTAGGTGATAAAAAGTAGTCTTTTACTAGGAAACTTTACTCAGGATTTTATACAAGAAAAGAATTGGTGCTCAGAGAGATGAAAGAAATTCTGCTGGCATTATTTTTTATTTTTCTTACTCTACATTGTTGGCAGCCTGCAGTGGTTTTAGTATTCTCTGATAAATATTATTTTAATTTATATCAAAGTTAAAATAAAGTTAAAATTAAAAAAGTTAATTAAAAGTTAACAAATTAAAGGTTGTTAACTTTTTAACTGGTTAACTCAACTCTGCATAAAGGAAAATGTGACCCTATATTATTTGCTGAGTAATGTTGCTCTCTTTGCAGGAAACCATCTCGCAGGTGCCAAAGTTAGGAATAATTATTGTGCCAGTGGGAAAGATTACTTTGCATTGTCTTAAGTTAGATCTGAGGGTGAAAGAGTGGACTTTGAAAGTGACACGAGTTTCAGGAACAGAATGTGATAGTGTGATGGGCAAACATGTGACTATAATCGATACTAAGATCTTGAGGAAACTCTCAGATCCTTTCTTGCTACCCTTCACAGATGCACTGTACATCCAAACAACAGCTGTAGGTGCAAAGGTTTGTTATTTTCATTGATTTATTGTCTCTTATTCTTGCATTTGTGGCAGTAAAATGCAATTGCTTATTTTTCTTATGTAGCATTGACATGGTTTTGCAATGACTAATTATTAACCAAATATTTTCTAACCTGTTCTTTTGCACACAATCCTGATTTTGTGAATATTTTGTGTTTCGTGTCAATGATTATTAACTAGTGATTACTTTGTAATAATTTTTGCATTTATGGTGATAAAATTAATTCATTTTTCTTATGTAGCATTGACACAGTTTTGCAATGACTGCAAATGCCTTTAAACTTTGTTCTTTTATATATAGTCGTGATTATTTTGTGAAAATTTTGTGTTACATGTCAGTGATTATTAGCCAGTGATTACTTTGTGTTTGAAGACCTTTTTTATTTGGATGGTAAGTATTTCTCTCTCTCTCTCTCTCTCTCTCTCTCTCTCTCTCTCTCTCTCTCTCTTCTTCACATAATGTTTTCTAATATTTTAAAAGTATACAGGTTGCATACTTTTCTCTTATGCATTTTTATATTAATATTTGCAATTACCTTAGAGTCACCAGCCAAGCGAGTACTCATGATGTTTATCGTATTTTCAGATACATATATTGAAGGGTTATCAATTTAACGAGGGGAAACCATTGTACAGAAACCAGCAGGCGCAGTTCAAGGTGCAGCAGTTGCATCGCACGCGAGAACGGCTGATGTTCGAGAAATTGGGGATAAAGAAGATCACGAGAGCTTCCGGTTCCGTGGAGTCGTACGGCTGTTCGCGGGAAACCGCGAGGTGTTTCGGCTCTGTGATAAACGGCGTACCGTCGTATCTCTACCAGGGTCGTTACACGCCGCCTTGTTGCTTAGCCGGATTAAGAAGGGTGACCCACCACGTGATTGACAAGCTTGAGGAAGTGGGCATTCGCTTTTGGTTGGAGGGTCAGTCGCTGTTAGGCGCGATGACGAGCGGCGACATTCTACCTTGGGATCATGAGGTACAAATCGGACTGAATCGAGATGACCTGGCGAGGTCGCCGTGGTTGGTCAGAGCCAAAAACAAACCGGTGGTTGACGACGACGGCTTCGTCTGGGAGAAGGCGACAGAGGGCGAGTTCTTCAAGGTGCAGTACTCCAAGGTGAACCGTCTGCACGTGAATTTGCTGCCGTTCTACGCGCACAACGGATCTATGACGAAGGACGCGTGGTTCCTGAGAAACGGCGACTTCCCGGAGCAGTTTCTCCACCCAATGTCGAGCATTGAGTTCGCCGGTAGACAAGTACCGTGTCCGAATAATATCAGGGACTTTCTTGAGCTCAAGTACTTCAAGGGTGTGATAGAGAATCCGGAGTTGCCTGGCAAATTTATCCTCGATTAGTCCATTCTGATTAATTGCTCGTGAATCGCTCATAGATAGCGACGTGGTGATCGTTACTTCACTTTACACGTCAGATGATACTTCAGGAGCTAAGTCGCATTTAGTGCTGTCGAATTGATAAACGTATCTAACGATACTAGGAATTCCTATCTACGCGCATGAAGACATTAACATCCGAGTAAAGATTACAACTTGACATTTTTGCAACGTTTCCTCGTGTATGGGAACCGACATTTCTATTTGCCTTATTTAGCGTCACCTTCAGTGAGAAGTCACGACAAATAATTGTTATCGAGGTCGTTATCTTTATATCTCTCTGAGTAATTCGGCTTAGAATAGGAGGATTTTCGCGATCTTCTTCCTTGCATGGATCGACCTGTTAACATTGTGCCAAATGAATTTGGTATTTTCAATTAGATCTCGCGGATATAAATGCTAACATCTTTGCAGTGTATATACACACACATGCACACACCCTTCCATTATGTGTATTAACTTTTTACTAGCTTTTCTATTGTCTTTCAATAGAGGTGCTATAGTCTATATTAGAGACTTAAATATTTAATATTAACGATTTAAATTAGAGACCTAGACTCATAATATTTTGAAAATATATTTTGTTTGATATAGAGATATGATGCATTATATTTCGAATAATTATGCAAGATGTCGGAAACAGTTCGTAAATACACACACACACACACACACACACACACACACACACACACACACACACACACACACA
>NW_022639513.1:26895-77899 GCF_010583005.1 Odontomachus brunneus | reverse complement strand
ACACACACACACACACACACACACACACACACACACACACACACACACACACATAGAGAGAGAGAGGGAAAGGGAGAGAGGGAGAGAGAGAGAGAGAGTAGAAATTCGATTATTCAAGTTACGCTCAATCAAAAGTCGTAATTTTAAGAAGTGGGGAAAGTTTGTGAGAATAAAATTTTTCCTCTTGGATGTTTTTTGATGAAATCGATTTGTTTAGTTTATCACATACATTGATCGTTTATATATTGTTCTATTTTTACAATCATGTTTTTAGCCAATGTAAGTCTAGATACACAAATTACTACTTCGTAGAATTATTTGAACTCTATTGCATAATTAGTGCCAATTTATTTGTAAAAATATAGATATATATATGTGTATCCATCTGTTATAGCAAATATTAATAAAATACTGTTGTTTATAAAAGATTAATATCTACGTACACGCGTTTAATGTGTTGCGCTACTTTTCATTTACTTAGCTCGTTGTTCTCACGTCTTTAGGTGGTGCCAACACTGGTGGCTCTCGCACAAAACTGAGCAACTTCTCCAATTTCATAGATTCTAATTCCGCCTGCGACAAATGCTGTTGCTTTTTCGTTGGTTTTAGTTTCACCCTCAAATTTGGAGACAGTTTTAGCGTGTTTACAGTACCTCTGAAAATGGATATCTCGTATAAAGTGAACAATTATGAACCAGTCACGCACACAAAGAGAGAACAGCTTCTTTTTTATATTTCTACAAAATGTTATTTACAAAATATTTTATATTTTTACAAAATATTACTTACTTATCGTCACCGACTATTATAAATGGCAGCGCATTGTTGAAAGCCAATCGGGTTAATTTGCTCTTTCGCTTACTGACGACCGGTTGATTACAAATAGGTCTGTATTTGTTAACATTCAAATCGAATATCGTAACTTTTCCATCGTTTGTTACGCAAGCAAACACCGTCGAACTGTACGGTGCCCATTGAACGTCCCCGATCGGAACACCCAAGTCAAACATGAACAAAGGTTCCCTGTAAATAATATAACATGTTGCGGTATGTGATGTAAATCAATCGATTCACCATTTTGCACTTTCGACTCACGGTCTTTCGTCTTCCCAGATTTTAATTCGCCAGTCGCCCGAGCAGCTGGCGAAAATGCTGGAGTTGAACTTGTTGAAGACTATTCGATACACCGGCATAGTGTGCGCCTCATGATATGTCCTCATGTAAATACTACTGTACGCCGTATTGCATTTATATATGGTACCCTCCTCCGTCCCTACCAGGAAAACATTCTGATCCGCGGGATGGAATGCGATACACGTCCCGCATCCTGCATGCAAACGGGCACACATAATCGTCACTCTTAACGAGACGCGATTTCTCCGGTTACCCTTTATTATTATCTCCCTGACATTACCTTTGAGCGTAATCATCGTGCCATCTGGTCCCGGTATAGGTGGTCGATCCAGGAACAATGTCATAACGGTAGTGAGACCGAGATCGTTCTGGTTTAACACCCAATGATTTATCTTGCCGTCGATACTCACGCTGAAGAACGCCAGGTTCCCCTCTTCGGTGTCGGGTGCCCAGCGAATCTAGAATCCACATGGTTTATTTGTTCTATTGAGAAAAACCTTCTGGAGATTGTTACTTGTTGAAACTCTCTTGCAGGAGCACACTGAGAAAAAATACTTTGCTTGAAAAGTTTATTCTACAGAAATAAACTTTAACTCATCGATATATGATAATGGACTTTATATCCTACAAATTTTTTAGTATTTTTTTTCTCAGTGTACATAGAAAGAGAATATTGAAGTTGAAAAGTTCAACAGACCTCCCATACTAACCCTCCATGCTTCTGCACGACGTCGTTGCTCTTGTATTGCGGTACAGACGGTGGCAACATTATATTATAAACCGCAACTGTTCCGTCCATGGTACCTTGATTGTTATTAATTAACATTAAGCGACATACATACGATATTATTGAGCAACATAATCGTTTGTGAATCACCACTTTATATTGTCATACAAAGTGATTTTATTATTTCATAATGTTATCGTTTAAATCGACATTTCTAAGAAGAGATATATTTGTATAATATTGCTTGATTATATATACCGATAACTAAAAGATGAGGATGTTGGGCGTTAAAATCCAAGCACATCACCGGAGACTCCGTCGGACAGATCCATTCTGGGTACGATGGATTTTTCAAGCTGAACAAGCACACCGTGCCGTTTGTTACTGTACTATTAAACAACACTAAAATACACAGGCTCTCATTTACTTTCTTGAAAGTTGCGAGAAACGAAATACGCCATGAGCAATTCTACCAACGTGTTCCGTAGGCGACTGCGAAGAGATCGTAATATCTGCTGTTAAAGCACATGTCTGTGATGTCGTGTTTTTTAGTTTTCTCGTAAGAGAATTTCCACAGTGGTAATAAGGAGCCCTCGCCGTCCTTGAATTCATCGCTCGGATCGTCCCAATATCTATAATCTAATGTTAATTAAAACAAGTATATATGTATCTTCTTTCTCTCGAGTTTCACCGACGCAGATCGCTTACCTTGCGATATATCGTCGAAGATGTTTTGGTTCACCATTCGCTCCAGTGTTTTCGCGGCTTGTAGCATTCTATATGTCATTGCTGAGGTCTCGATCTGAGCCTTCTTCTTCACATCCTCTTTCTTTGGTTGCGTCAGCGGTGCTTTTTTCTCTTTTTCTTTCTCGCGCTGCTGTTGAGCGAAGTCTTCCTGTCCGCAAAATAACGAAATTGAAATATTGCATATTGTACTGTTGAATATTGTTGTATAATTGAAAAAAAATTCAATATACCTGATATTCGTCAAAAATAGTCCATTGGAAAACGTGCGTATTGAAAGTTGCGGTCGGTGGAGGTATAGTTTGAGTGCTCATATCCTGTAAAGTATTTGATTCTTTATTCTACCTGGTTATCCTAATGGCTCAACTTTATTTTACTTGCATCGCGCAGAACACCTTAATGTTTTAAATCTGAATAGAAGTTTCTGACATTTATATTACAATATGTTGTTTTGCAGGAAAAAAAAATATGTTATACATACCCTCATAGGATTATCATACGTCAACGCCGCCCTTTCACAATAATTAAATTGATTAGGCAATTTCTTAGGCTTTGCCTTTTCCACTTCATCTTCCTCAGGTTCTGGCTCAGCTTCCAATTCTTGCTCGTACTCAGCCTCGGTTTCTATCATTTTATCCATTTCGTCTGCTGTTCTTATAGGAAGAACATATATGATTTATATTTTCATTTAAGAATACAGATAAAAGTAGATATAATTCGTTAAATAGTTATATGTTATACGACATTATCTTCTATGCCTACCTTCTTGCTCTTCTTCTTCAAGTTCTACCTCTTCTACAACTTCAACGTCAGGCTTCAATTTCTCATCTGCTAGTTCATTTTCATCGTCAGCTGCATACACGAGGATGCAAATGTAAAATATATCGCTTTAATTATTTTGTTTAGCGTGTTAATGGTTGCGTTAGAGAGCACAGATAAAGAACTTACCGGTATCTTCTCCTGTCAATTGCAGTTTGGCCTCTTCAGAGTCTTTGTGCAGTATAGTGCCAGCTACATTCAAAAGAGTCACTAAATGTGGTGGGCTGGGTAATCTCACAAATTCACGTAATTTCCATGACCATTCCACCAATGAGTCTGGTATTCTGGTGTTATGTACAGTTAATACTCTGGCAAATTCCTCTTGTAATTCCTACAGCACAATTTCAATTATAGAATTATCCTATAATATCAAGGAAAGATGCAAGAGTTTTAGATCAAACATACTGCTTCTGTTAATTGTAATTGGTCATCTGGTTTCAACCAAACTTTTCCTTTCATCCAATCCATGTCACCAGCAGCCAAATCTTGTCGTGATATATGACTCTTGGTTAGTGCTAAATGCTGCAGGATTATAAAGAGTATGAGATATTTTTTATACTTAGCTCTATGGGTGCATAATGTGATATTGTCATCTAAATGTTATCTGAAAAATAATCTTTCTTTTTCTAATTTATAATAGGAGACAATAAATACATACCTCTCTACTTATGTCTGATATTTTGGGGATTGATTTTTTGGGGATTGTTGGTGCCATTGTTTGTATCGTATTATAAGATTTTCTGAAAGCAATTGCAATGACTTGTCAATTAGCTGGGGATAGATCACTCTACTTTATCTTGTAAGACGCAATGATGAAAAGATGCTCAAAGTGAGTCTACTTTATCTGTGTATAGTTCAATAAGAGAGTCTTTAAAAATTTACAAATATAATTAAGATACACAATGGAACAAATTAGATAAAAGCTCCAAATGCTGTCATATCATTCAATACTAGTTATGGTTTCCTAGGATACGTTAGGCACATTGATAGTAATGTCAGTTGATGTTAGTATGCGTGTGAGACTTGAATATATAAAATAATGTCTATAGATATCAATTTTGAAAAATTAAATTTTCATTGTATGAACATAAACATGAACAGATTTGTATCATCATTTTATAGTTTATTTAATATTTATATGTATTATTATGTAACAGATATATAACAAGATGTGAAATCCAATGTGTACAATAAAATCAAGTGCATATATGAAATCATGTATGAAATCATGCATGAAACTTATGTAATGCTGTTTGTATACATCGTATCTTGAGCGTCGTTGTATTAGTCTTCCGCTTAGTAATATCGAGACAAGCACGCTTATCTCTTTGGGGTTATTCCGGTAGGAGGAAAATCAATAATGGACTATACCATGGTAATGTGAACATTCCAACAAGTTGCAGGGCAGTTATTGTACAGAATCGCGCAAATATTATCAACTAAGCTTTGTCCATCGTATTGTTTAAGTAGTTTTCACGATAAAGAATGACATGTGCTATTAAGCTCTTCTGATCCTAGAATGATACACATGAAATATTACATGTGAAACTGTGATGAGTAAAGAAACATTCAGTCAACCTCTGCATCTCTGTGTGGATAAATATGAATATTTGTGAATGTTGTTAATTATAACGGATATTGTGCATTGTTGTTGTGTTCTGAGATTGTGTTATCTCAGATTCCATCTTAACCTCTTTCTTTCTCTCTCTTGTATTTGAGCTTTTGATAAGACAAGGTAGAGATGGTGCAAACATTACCTTCTGTTACAGATGGATTAAAAAGCTGGATTTCTGCCTCCATAAATGTGTTGAAGCATGGAAGATAGCGGTATTGACAGTGATCCTAAAACTGTTAGCCATGTGGAAGATGAAAGACCCTTCTTGGTAAGTATTACTCCGGTACTGTGTTGAGGAGATACTGACAGTTAGACTTACCTAGAATTTCTATCATATGGTGCATCATATGGTAATTATATAATCTTTTATGCATAAAAACAAATTCATGTGCACATACAAAACAAAATTGTGCAATGATGTAATATTCTATTCCTTGCAGGGCAGTGATAGTAGTTCCAGTAGTAATCATACCCAAGTACCTCAACGAAACACCACTAAGCAGTTGCAAAAGAAACTTGGTATTGAAACACAATTTTGCCTTGCATATTAACTTTCTACAAGACTACAATGTTGCTTGTAACGATTATTTAATTCATGTAATCTCCATGTGTTGTTATAATGTCTCCTTATATATGCAATTTCGTTTTCTAGAGACACGTATTGAGCAGGCAAAGCGAATTCAACGCAGTTCCGATTACATAAAGCTTCCAAAATATGACAACGAGAATACAAGTAGTTCCAGTTCCGCCGGATTGATATCAATCCAAAGATTGCCTATACCACACAAGAATAAGGAACACCTTCCTCTAGTCGAATATAGTGAAAGCGAAAGGTATTGAATAATTACATATAAAGAATTGGCAGATGACACTGATGTATCATTATACTTAAAGATTAATTGTAATTGGTAGGCTATTTCTTTTTATTAAATATAGCAATGTTTTATTATTATATCATCCGTAAAGAGTATGTTTAGATATAAGCAATGATATAATTTACCTAATTTGTGATATTAAATTGATAATTACAGTGAGGACGAGATGACGCTCTTCCCGACGAAGTCTAAGGATTCCTCAAAGCACAAACAAGATCTCACTGACACGTTCAGCATTGAGGAATTGAGCGACGAAAGCGAGGACTCTTTGAATCTGGATCCAGCACAGCCACCGCATCCTTTTATGCGGACTTATGTACCTACCGGATGTTTCGCTTGCCAGTGTCATATACTGTAAAGTAACATAGCCTACCGATGGATACGCCACCAATTACCAACTAAAAAGTTATTATTTGGAAATTCAATTAATTTGAATATATTTGCATAAAGTGTTTGCAAACATTTCTAGCAGATGCGTCAAAAATTATGTGATTGACATAAAACGAAACTCACGTTCTCCAGTGGAGTAAAACTGAAGATTTTGTTACTTAATTACTACGCGAGATAAGAGATGTTAAAGATATTATTATATCAATTTCCTTGATTTATATTGCTTTTTTATGTTTATCTTATGTTACAAGAGTATTGTATCACATCGAATTGTGTATATTGTTTACAGAACGATCTTAAATGATTAAAATTATTTTGTTAAACCGTTGTGCACACGCTCACCTAGCTTCCCACCGCCGACGTCTCTAAACGTCAGCCACTTTGTGGAGGATCGTAATTGTGCATAGACGTCCAAGCGGGACGTTAATCGGTCCCGTTGAATGCAGCAATTCATTGTGGGGACAACGCTCTCTTCTTCGTGACCGAAGCAATTATTGCTAAGGATATTATTCAAACGGCGTTTCCCAACGCTCACGAGTCATTGGTAACATTCGCAATACCTAGTTTGCATGAGATCGCGACAGGTAATGTTCGCTGGGCTTTGTGCAGAGCATTGCTCAAGTGCACTCTTATTAAAGAAAATCATACATTGATAGAAATGTTAAATAATTTTCTGTCTTTCTTTTTTTTTCCTATCAAGATTTATGAGATAATTTTAACATGAATATTTCAGGATTTATATTTCAGGAAGAAATAAATTATGAGAAATATTTAACAAGTAAATTATATAAGGAAAATTTTCTCTTCATATCATTGTATAAAATAATTTCTACTGCTTAATACGCTGTCTCTCTACGTTCGATTTTCCGGTGATGTAATACATTACGAGGTCATTACGTGAATGAGCACGTGCGATAGTAAATAATAGAAATAGTATCGTCCGCGGAAACTTTCAGGCGTAGAGCTGTAATTTTTTTTCTTTCGTAAGTTCGCTCCCTTCGATTATTCCGCGCAGTGCCGCATTACGAGAGGATATGAAAAAAGAGAGAGGGGGAAAAGACTGACGGTGAATTTTGAAAGAGTCGCCGACATGTGGGACACGAAATTACAAGTTCACCGTACACTTTGATTAACTTGCGATGTACTGCGTAGGGCTTCGCGGATCGAGAAGAAGCGCGCTATCGTGAGCGCGCAATACAGGAAGACGTTTCGCGCACAACCGACGGAACAATAACCGCGATTGAGCGCTATAATTGAACGCGTAAACACGTAACCGACATTTTTCTACGGTGCCCCAGGATCGCATGGAAACACTCCTCCAGCGATCTTGTCGCTAATTAACGTGGCCTTGCGGAATCTGATTTTTAAGTCACGAGAAATTGCGGACTCGACTCGAGGATCCTCGAATAATTGAAGACTTCCTTGGCGAAACGCGCGCCGGGTCGTCTGCGGATTAAGTAACGCTCACTAAAGACCAATTACTCAGTTTTTGCGCAGGACAATATCTTCTTGCGCAATATGCACGTGCAATTTAGCGCAACGGGAAGAATAGTTCACCTCTGATAATTTTAAGAATTTTTGCGCATCGTATGTGCGCTTAGGCACCTTGTTGAGGTCGACAAAGTCAAATGGACTGCAGAAAAGTCAAGTAGGGGAGACAGGACTATATGGCCCAAAGGATATGTTGCTAATGTACGTTTTTTAATATTTTTCTTGAGAGGAAACAGATCGTCATTTGTAAGTAATCTTCTCGTTTCTCCTCGCGGTATATGTAAGGTGATCAGATTTTCCTGCCCCGAATTTGGAACACTTCATAAATGAAGCGGGGGGAGGGGGTAAAAAAATCCGAAAGTTATTTGATAATCATTGAAAATGATGACAAATCGGTGTCCCGAATAGCACTCGGAAAAATTTGGGACAAAGGGTGAAAAATCGGGACGTCTGGATCGAGGTGACTGGATAGGAGAAAAATTAGTAATGGATTATACCATGGTAATGTGAACATTCCAACAAGAATTGTTGCAAGGCAGTTATTGTACAGAATAGCGTAAATACCCGATGAAAAATTGTTTATATATAATTATATATAAAATTTGTCCATACATAATTATACATAATCATATAAAATAATCATAATAATATAAAATACATAATCATATAAAATTATATATAATTATATATAATTATACAAAATTATGTATAGTTATACATACATTATCACATATAATCACATATAATTGTATGCATAATTATGTAAAATTATGTATGAAATTATATATATCATTATACATGATTATATGTAACATGTATTAACATGTATGGACAAATTTCATACATAATTATACATAATGTAAAATTATATATAATTTTACATAATTTTACATAATTATGTATGAAACATTTTTCGTTGGGTATTATCAACTAAGCTCCATTCCAGTGGATCCTATCGGATCATCTTAGCTGTATGTGTCGAGAAGGGAGGAAATTACTTGCAGGCGCGTCAATCACGTACACCAAAAGTTCATTAGCGCGCCGAAAGTGCCAAAAGTGGATGAATGTAAACGCGCCAATGATGCGAACGAGGTCGCGCGTCTATAACGACGCGATCTGTACGACGCGCCGCGGCGGACGTCTTAACTCCTTGTTCGAGTTATTAACCACTCCACATCAATCGCGTATTCGTTTCGCACTATGAGGTTGTCATCGTGGTTATTCGATCTAGGTGTTGGTAATGAATCGCGCGAAATGCTCGATCTTTTCGCGCCAAGCAGCAGCCAGGGGCACGCATCGATTCACATCGCTCCGCGTTTCTCGCGTCTTTTATCTGTCGAAAATGAGTCTCGTGCGTTAATAAGTCTCGGAAGTGTCGAGAATAGCGATGTGCGATCGTCATGGCGTATCGTGAAGACGTCGTTTGTAAGTAATCTTCTCGTTTCTCATCGTGGTATATGCGGCCGGTGCTTTTCGCGCCGACATCCCTTACATTTGCTAATAATATCGACTCGCTCAAGTAGCAATAGAATCGGGCGATCGTCGGATTTATTGAACGGGAATTAGAAATGCGATGACAATCAGAGAGAAAGAGAGGGAGATGCGGAATATTCGGGTGGTTGCGTCAACTTGTTAGGAAAAGAGATACGTAGAGAAAAGTATTTCATAGAACGCGTTCTTTTCGGCCGCGGCGCCATTCATATATTGGCGTATATTTTCAGTGCGATTCAACAATCGCGCGACCATCTTGATTCTCGATCTTTCTGCATCGGGCAACCGCCGTGGATACATCGATCGACATCGCTACGCATTTTACGCGTCTTTAACTCGTCGAAAGTAAGTCTCGCGCGGAAATAAGTATCGGGAGTGTCGAGAATAGCGATGTGCGATCGTCGGGGACGTCATTTGTAAGTAATCTTCTCGTTTCTCCTCGCGGTATGTGTAAGGTGACCAGATTTCCTAACCCTAAATTCGGGACATTTCATAAATGTGTGAAGCGGGAGGTAAAAAGATCCGAAAATTATTTGATAATCATTGAAAATGATGACAAATCGATGTCCCGATAATAGCACTCGAAAAAATTCGGGGAAAAATCAGGACTGTCCTGAAAACATCGGGACTGTCTCGAAAACATCGGGACGTCTGGTCACCTTACTTTTCGTGTGTATCAAAACGTTGGCGGGAAAGACAATGCCGTGCACGCTTAGAAGAGGCACGCACAATGTGCGCCAGATCGTAGCAGCGAGATAACGTATGCGGAGAATACCGGTGCGAAATACACCGTCGTAAAACACGCTCCGTTGCGGAACCGCGAGAAACGGAATGGCCGTCGTCCTTTTTCTCGCTCGATCTCGACATCGAAAAAAAAGTCCGGTAATACTTAACAAATGTATTTAAATGAGCAATATTTTTCAGTGCAATATTTGGTAATTAGTATCAAGTGTAATAATAGTTACCAGGATTGCGAATAATTAATCACTTTTTTCAATTAATTATCGTGTTTAATTGACGATTAATATGAGCCAATTTACTTGAAGACCGTTTAATAGACAATCGATTTCAACAACTTCAATCAAAAATCGTTTGACTGATGATTGGTTTCAACGAATTTTATTAAAAACCGTTCAATTAACGATTAATATGAACGAAGAGAATTAAAGTTCGTTCAGTTAATATTTGAAATTAGCAAATTTAATTAAAGGACGTTTAATTGACGATTGATGTGAGCAAATTCAATCGATTCAATCGAAGATTGCTTGGTGACGATAGATATGCTCGGAACGTCTTTCAAGGTCCTATTCAAACATCGACATTTTCCACAATGCCGTGATGCTCTGAGAATGAATATTATCCACAAAACTAATTGTAATTAAATAATTGGGCGCTTTTCTATTAAATCGAGATTTTTTGAATCGATTAAATTTACTTATGTCAATCATCAATATTTTTAAACAACATGATCCTATTTAATAAATTGTTTTATGATATGTAGTACATGAATTAACAATAATC
Organism: Odontomachus brunneus; assembly: GCF_010583005.1. NCBI lineage: Eukaryota > Metazoa > Arthropoda > Insecta > Hymenoptera > Formicidae > Odontomachus > Odontomachus brunneus. Next base: position 67,092 of record NW_022639513.1, on the reverse strand, counting down.
ACTAAATTTTGGAAGTTTGATGATCACTAAAGTTTGCAACAGATATCAAGGCTTGCTATAATTATTTTTGTTAATACTTACCAAATGAGTGAAATATATTCACTTACACGTGTTTAGTCGAAACTATCTCATCAGAACATCTAGTAATTATTATCTAGACTTGATTTATTTATTTATTACCAAACTTTTATTATTATATTATTATATATATTTATTTATTATATTATTATATATATTATTTATATTTATTATTATATATATTATTATTATATTATTATATTACTAAATCTTTATTATTGTATTATTTATTTTATTATCACATATTTTTTCTCAGTGTAAGACACAGTTACAGTGTGTGTTTTATGCCGGGATTATCGTTAATGTTGTCATACGATTGTTTTTGTAAATTCTACCGTGCAACGACGCCGATACTCGTACACATCGTCTGTAAAGCACGTCACGTTTATCTGAAGTTTCATCGCCGGCATCACATACGTGTATGACAAACACGCTTCCTGTGTCTCTTTAAAGAGCTCTCTTTGATCTTAAATACGAACACGAAAATGCGCGTCGTGGAGGTAGCGCGATAGCGCTCTAATTAATGGCTCGTGTACCTGAAATTTATTCCACCTCTCCGGTATTCCGGCGAACTCGATTTTTAATTAAGTCTCTACCCGGCAGGTATATACGACGTACGTGCATTAACAAGCCGCCGGGTCGCTTGCTGCGAGGATATAAACATTTGTTGCGCTAAATTTTCATATCTGTGCGCTGCGCAGCGCGGTGCAACGCATGATGCATCGCGTATGAATATTTAGATGCGCACCTCTTGCGCCCTCGTATATTCCGCGTATCTACAGAGTGGCCCGTGTGTTCCAGGTGTCTGCTTCCAGTTATATGAATTCCTAGATGAATGTAAAGTCTGTATAATCACAGCGAGTTTCAATAACCGCGGAGAAAAGTCTCCTTTTTGCTACTTTTTGTGCTTATTTCGATAGACATCCACTTTTAATACTATTTAATTATATTTATTGTAAAGAGAGAGAAAGTAATGCTCGCTCAATTTCATCTGAATTATATAAAATAGCTGCGGGGAAGCGTTAACGAGGAAATTACTAATGCGTTCAAAATTGCCTTGTACTCTTTAAATTTCTTGGAGTAATAAAATTTCACTCGAATAACCACCAAGTCACTCGAATTCGAGTGATTTTCCACTTATATAACTCTTATATGAGTGAAAAATCACTCGAATTATTTATCGTTGAATTTTGATACACTGAGAAAAAATACTTGAAAATATATTTGTGGAATATCAAGTTTATTTCTATGAAATAGAGAGCTTATTTTTGTGAAATAAAATTTATTTCTGTGTAAATGAACTTTATATACCACAAATAATTTTCTAAATTTTTTCAGTGTACATATTAAGTTACATATTCAGTGTAACAAAATATTCATATTAACAACATATTCAGTGTAAAATTAATACTAAGAAAAAATACTTAAAAACTTATTTACTGAAATAAACTTTACATGCCACAAATGAATTTTCAAGCATTTTCGCAGAGATTGTACACTGAGAGAGAAAATACCTAAGAGATAAGAAATATTTATTCAATGGGTAATAATGTCATATTTATACATATATTAATATATATATTTTTACATCGAGAAAAAATTTCTCTCAAATGAGAAAATATATGCTTTCCTAAAACACTATTGCTTTTCATGAAAACAGTTCTTTATTCTATATTTAAACTTAAAAATATTAATTTATGTAAACATGTTATTAACATCCACCGAATAAATATTTTTTCTTTTGCAGCTTCTTTTTCTTTTAGTGTAATATATTCACTCTAATCGATTGAAATATTTGCTGATAGTTTACTGTGAGCTGTGAGTGAAACGCTCTTGCGATTTCGAGTGACAGTATTTTCACTATTGCTTCGAGGGAAAATACACTCTTCACTCGTTTTGAGTGAGATTGCATTCTAAGAAATTTAGAGAGTATATCATTAATTTTTGCTTGCTTTCTAGTCAATGAGATGGTGAATTTGGAACACCCTGTGTAATGATACGAAGGGTCGTGTTGTCGACGCCATCGGTGCGGTCGTAAATCGAGTGAGAGTTACGGCATATTTTGTAACTGATTCGACGCAATAAATTTCGTTCCCTTTCGACGAAGAGTCGCAGTAAGCGGGCAATGTGAGCGCCGCTAATGTCTTTTCATTTATTCGTAGACTCGACGGAAGGTGAATCGGCGAACGGAAACGAGGAAACGCGCGGAGCTTCCTCGGCGATTGAATATCGGGTAATGCTCGTATCGTGATAAAAGACAGGAATAAGTGGCGACTTCGGCATCTGTTTCCTTGTCGTTTTTTGACAATTGCATTTGCGAATCATTATTTTACACAAATTTTATTTGATTTAGCAAAGATTGTTGATTGAACGTTATACACAGAAAAATACATACTGCATTCCAGTAAATGTTACTTGTTTCAAGTATTTCATAAATTTATATATCTACAAATATATCCTAAGTTTTCATCAAAGCAAAGCTTCAGATTTATTCAAAATGCATTCTGAATTCTAATAAGTTTAGCATTTCAATCGAGAATATTAAATTAAAGCAAAAATTTAATTTGCTCACTGTATAGAGTCAACTTTTCTTTCGGTCAATATTATATTTTATCATATTCTTGTAAAAAAAATAAGTTTTTCTTTTGAGTATATGATAATGAGTTCTTTTAAAATTTGTGATGTTTTTTAAGACTTTTATCAAGAAAATACACTTTGTTGAAAGACTATTGATAGAAAGAAAGTACACTGAATATTCGCTTTCCTTAGCAGTAGAATAATCTTTTTCTGTGTGTTTAAGAACGTGTCATGTTAAGGACGCGTCAGTGTGCGAAAATAACACACGTCGACGGCGGATTTGGTTTGGGGGTGTAATCGGCGATCTTACAAGCGAAATCACGTTCTCGGAGATAATACAGTGGCGACAGTCGATAAAAGTGTCGAATTCTCGTGCTACCGAGGCAACATTGTCCGCGAATATAACCTGGAAACCAGTAAAACCGGCTCCCGTGAGAATCCGTTTCTCGTGTGGGTACGGGAAAAAAGAAGCGACAGCATGCGAGTCGGCGAGAAAAGTAGAGAAGCATAGGGGCGGAATTGGATTTACATACATGCTAATCGGCTTAGCGCCTCGCTTTGCAAAGAACATTGCGCCACTAAACTTGAAAGAGGTCGCTACTTTGCAGAGTTGCAAAAATATCAATCAAAATTTTCTTATTTTAATAATTGATTTGAACAAAAATGTTTTAATTCAACTAATTTATCCTACAAATCCGACAGGAGAATTGATGGATTTTGACGATTGACATTAATTTGACATTTGATTGATTTCAATGAATTCAATTAAATACCGTTCAACGATTGATATGAGCGAAGAAAAGGTTATACAATTCAAATGTTATATAATTGGCTTTGTGGATAATATTTATTCTCAGAGCATCGTGCAAAATATCGATGATTAGATCGATGAAGTAGAACAAGCATTGAAAGAGACACTAAGCATATAAATCGTCTTCAAGTAATTTTCGATGAAATTGATTGTATTTGTTCATATCAATCATTAATTAAATGTCTTTTAATTAAATTTGCTAAGTTCAATTATGCACTGAACGATCTTTAATTCTCTTTATTTATATTAATCGATAATTGAGTTCGTTGAAACTAATCGTCAGTCAAACGGTTTTTGATTGAAGTTGTTGAAATCGCTTGTCCATTAAGCAGTTTTCAATTAAATTGACTCATACTAATCGTCAATTAAAAACGCAAATTAATTATTCGCAACCCTGTCACATATTGAGCAATATTTCAATTCATTATTGCACGTACTTTCAGTATATAAAAGCACTTGTGATTCTATGCGACCAGGACGACGCGTAAACGTTGCAGAAAAAGTCAGCCCTTGTACAGCACCGGTGAAGCTTTCAAGTATGGCATCCCCTTAACCGCGGGAGTCTTGCTACGGGACGCGTATAGCGTTTAGATATCACTGCAGATTCTCGCGCACGATATTTCGAATATGTACGAGCCGTCCGCCGTCCCGCAGATTAGCCGACACGGACGACGTTGTTTTCGAGTCGCGCGGTGTTGGATCGTGTTTCGCGAAATGCCGTCGAATGTATTTACGAGGGTTCTGCGGCTCGTGCGCGCGATGTTGCTTTTTCGGGGTTCCATAAAGTGCGGTAATATATTCGCGATCGCGACGGAATTAAGAGATCGTTCCGACGGCGATCTATCGCGTTAACCTTGGGTGGCGGTATCCCGTTGGTGACTTCGAAATTTGTACACCTTACTTGTATAATTTCGTGTCTTCATTTCGGAAGTGTCACTTAGAAGCGACGATAAGAAAATTTTAGACACACACATTTAATCGAGTGTTTAATGGAAACTTAATGCAGTTTTCGAACAATCACTGGACAGTTATGTTAAGTTTTGTCTTGTTATTCAAGAGTAAAACTACTTGAAATCCCAATCAAGATGTAACACTTTTTTTACAGTTACGTTGAGAAAAAATATTTAAAAAAAATTTATATGTGGGATATAAAGTTTATTTCCGTGTGAAATAAGGTTTGTTTTTGTAAATAAACTTTATATTCCACAAATAAATTTTCAAGTATTTTTTTCTCAATTAAGAAAAATACTTGAAAGATGCGCAAAATCTGAAGACATTTAATGAACAAAAACAAGACAGAAAATACTTAATTGACAAGAAACTATTCAATTGATAAATAATCAAATCTGCTGCTCGCGAACTGGGTAGATTTGCTCTTGTGATATTTTTACGCATGCTTTCTAATTAAAAAATTTTAGAAAGAATCATAGCGTAGGAAATCTTTTTAGGTAAATATATAGGTTGAGTTAATATAACTATTGAATATCTTTGAAGCAAGAAACAAAGATAAATTTCAGAACTTTGAAGTTACTCTACTTTAAGAAAAGTTATCATTATAATACTTTTTCTTCTAAGTAAAGTAGTTGAAGATAAACTTCGTTTTTTATTTTGAAGATATTCCAGGTATCTATAGTTACTGACTCATCCCGTATATTTTTATATTTTTTGTCTTCTACGTAACATATTTCACAACTATCATAAATGACATATGTTTTTTTTTGACTTGTAGTATTTGAGTAATACAGAATTTTATTGTGATGAAAACACATCAGATTATTTTAATGATAGTGATACAAGTTCATATAATTTCTATAAGGATAGTCTGATATTTTGTCAAAGCAATGAAATTTTATATTATGAACACATCCTCCATTTATGTCTTTCACTTATTTTCATTTCTCGATAATTTTGCGGTGCGAACCGCGCGACGCAAGATATCTATTCCGCGAGTTCCACAAAAATCATAAATATCATCAATAATGACAAATATCATCAATGATAGTGTTGTGCTTATTATCTTTATTACAGGGCTTCATATTATCGAATGCAGTATTTTCTCTAATCTCCTTTTTCTTGTTCTATATTTTTCTACACGTTCAATTATTGTTTTCTGCAATTTTAAGTTTTTTTATAACAATGTAAATAAATATATTTCAAGTTTACTCACGATATATATTATACCATGTGTACATTATGATTAATATTACTGATATTACTGTATTAATATTACTGATACTACATTTTGAAAAAAAAAATTGTTCTCCTTTAGTTTTTTGGATCTGCCAAAAATAAAGGGTTAATATTACTGATATTATGTCTTGAAAAGAATTGATCCACATAACATAGAGCTCCAACTAGTCAACATCAAACAGTCTCAAACTGCTTCAACTATTGAATTCCAGTCCTAAACTTTATTAAGTTCTCCAGTTTCTACGTAGTATTTTTACAATTAGTGAGAATGTATTAATACTAGTCAATAATCGGACGGATGTCTATGCAAACTGCATACATTTTTATCAGAGTTATTTCGCGTAGAATTTCGACTAGAGTCATGCATATCGTACTGTAATAACTAACATCCTAAATTAAAATCTCATAATTATATATATTTCTATATTAGATGATAAAGTGAGATGCGTTATTAAGGCTAAACATGACGACTCATGATAACTCATGGCCAACAAAATCAAATCGTTGAAGCCGATTATTTATTTCGTCATTTTCCACACAATATTATGGCATCTTAAAATTTCTAAGACGTCTTAAAAAATCATTGGAAAGACATCTTTATGACGTTTTTAAAACGTTTTATGTCCCGATTTAAGATGTCTTAAAGACATTGTTTTAAGACGTCTTAGAGACGTTGTCTCTATGAGACAACTTTAAAACATATGCCAGCAACGTCTGAAATAAAATGATATTGATGATATTTGTTATCATTGATGATATTTATGATTTTTGCGGAACGAAATATAGATATCTTGCGTCGCGCAGTTCGCACCGCGAAGTTACCAACGGGCTAACGACTGCCGCGCAGCTTCGGAGCAAATATCGCGCTGCCGCGATTGACCCGCGATCTCCAGGTGCATCGACCGCTCGTTTCTTCCTCGGGATGAAAAACCGCAGACCACTTGTCCGTTTGCTGCCGACGAAGAGGGTGACGGTAGAGAGAAAGAGAAGAAGAGAGGAAGAAAGGGAGACCGATAAGTTAAACGCGATACACCGATGAGTCCATTACATTTGCGGCACGTATCGAAAATTTTTTACAAGTAGATATAATCTAGAGATAGAAATAGGAACATCATTTTCCTGAGAAAAACGATTACTTAACTTACTTTCTCTTTTTATAAGTAATAGTTATATTCAACAAAAAATATTTTGTGTGTTGATAATATTATCTTAAAATGTATTCCTCACAAATTTGAGAAGCTCATTATCATACACTCAAAAGAAGAATTTATTCTTTTTGTAAGAATTTCGTGGAACTTTTCATCGAAGAAAGTTAGTTCAATTCTGTATAGTAAGCAAATCAAATTTTTGCTTTAATTTAATATTCTTTATTAGTATGATGAACTTGTTAAGATTCCGAATGCATTTTGGATAAATTTGATGAACATATAGATTTGCGGATATGAAATACTTGAAACAAGTAACATTTGCTTGAATTTAGTATGTATGTTTATATGTGCATGATCCAAGAGTATCAAACCCAGACAACATGGGCGTGTCTAAGAGGCATCTTAATTAACACATTTTTAAGACGTTATCTAAAGATATCTTATAGCCTCGTATTAACAGTCGTTACTTGAAACTTGTCCTACGTGAGACACTCAGATCTGAATTTAGAGTTAGATGTGTGAGTATTTCATTTAAATTATATAATATACGCACACATTTACAATCGCGATTTAGTTGAAATATTCGCATCTAACTCTAAATTAAAATCTAAGTATCTCATCTGAGGCAAGTTTCAATTAATAACTATTGATACGGACCTTACATATCTTATTTCAGACGTTGCTAGCATATGTTTTAAAGTTGTCTCATAGAGACAACGTCTCTAAAACGTCTTAAAACAATGTCTTTAAGACGTCTTAAATCGGGACATAAGGCGTTTTAAAAACGTCATAAAGATGTCTTTCCAACGATTTTTTAAGACGTCTTAGAAATTTTAAGATGCCATAATGTTGTGTGGGAAATTTAATGACGAAATAAATAATCGGCTTTAACGATTTGATTTTGTTGGCCATTAATTATCATGAGTCGTCATGTTTAGCCTTAATAACGCATCTTACTCTCTATCATGTAATATAAAAACATATATAATTATAAGATTTTAATTTAGGATGTTAGTTTGACAATATAATATAGTTTTAGCATATATATATATATAGTCTAGTATATATATACTTATATATAGTTTAATATATATATGGCTATATATAGTAATTAGATAATATAACATAGGATAATAAATAAGAGAGAATCATAGACGTTTTTATCAGGCAAAAGAAGTTTTATCAGGTTTAATGTATAGATTCGATTTCGAAAAGTATCGATTATGAAAAGTCAAATCTCTCTCTCTCTCTCTCTCTCTCTCTCTCTCTCTCTCTCTCTTTCTTTTATTTGAAAGTATAGAGTTGAATTTGACAGATGACGCAAAAGTAAAAGTTGGAAAAAGAATACAACTTATTGAAATTGTTAAAACATAGCGAGGTAGGCACAATTGGTAAAATTACGCCAAGACACTTGTCTAAAATACATGAACTTTGAAACACAGGGATCAGATTCGATATCTCGAATCGATCGATCGCGTGGGCGATCGATTCGCCTGGCTACGCCAATGTCGCGTAACGGTCCGCTGGCTGCACACTCGAAACCCATCGCTTCCTGTACCAACGGCTTTTTTCTCCCGAACGACCGGGCTTAATTAAATACCGGTAAGCGTGCCTGCGAGTCCTCCACGTCTGCCTCGGGCTGTTGCATCGCGCGAGTCCCGTTTGCCATCGCATTCGCGAATCGACACGGTGCGTTCTGAAAATTCGTAGAGGTAACTTCCTACGCGGTTATGTTTCGATGGGGTTAGGATCCTTAGATGCGGATCGCAGAGCATCGATCATGTATTTCACGCGAGAGAAAAGAATATATGATTGATACTCTGAAATAGTAAAAACGAATCGCAAGTCAGAAAACTTTTGTTCTTTTCAGATGTACTGTTGCACTGGTGCAATAAGTTAGAGTGAGACAAATATATTTTATCTCACTTTAACTTATTGCACCAGTATAGCAGTGCAGCTGAAAAGAATGGGCCACTTTTCAATTCTGCATCACTCGGATCACCGTCGAGAATCCCATTAAGTCTAATTTTTGCTTTTAGTAAACAGATAATATCGATAATATTACATCAATAATATAAAATTTCCCACTCAGCGATATGCAACGATTTTTACAAATAACGCATGTTACATGTTAACATCGCACTTATTGTGTGCGTTGAGAAGGAAATTGTACATTGAGAAAAATATTTCAAAGTTAATTTGTGGGGTATAAAATTGATTTCTGTGAAATAAAGTTTGTTTCTGTAAAATAAACTTTCATCTTAAAAATAAATTTTTAAGTACTTTTTTCTCAGTCTAACATTGATGTAAAATTAGTTAATCTAACCTAAATTGATTTTGAAATGTTGATTTTGGACGTTTTCGTGCTGAGCATCGTTTTCTCTTTCTTCGGCATATAATGAGCAATTAAGAAAGAATGACGCAATCAGCGAAAATATTCAAAGTGAATACTGCCTTGACTGTTGTTTACCGAATTATATACACAGAAAAATACATTACGCAGACTGTTTATGTATTTTCTACGTGATGTAGACACGGTTATTTTTCACGTAGACAATGTAAATTGTCGGTAGAATATTGCAAGTTATATTAAAATATATAAAAAACGGTAATAACTTTATGAGACAGTATCTGTTTTGGATATTAATTATAAATGTAATATTTAAAAGAGATAAATTGCATGTGATTTTCCGTTCATTATGTGACAGAAAGAGGTAGATTGTAAATTTTTCGATAGATTGATATATTTAACTATCCGTAAGTAAAAATGTCACAGGAGAATTCCGTGGGTCCTAACTTATTTAGGAAACAACGTTCATAAATTCATGTGAGGAAAAGTTGAACCGAAACATAAACTTCTCTCGATTAATTTTTGGGCAAGTCGTTTTTTACGATATCCATAGATTACTCATTGTCTATACAGATGACATCTGCATAGTCACGTTGACCACACACGGACGTGGAGTATCATAACTTACGTGGATAAGCGACCCAACCCTGGCTCAATGTCCCAAGATCGTTATGCTTCGCCTCACTGTGCGCGCGGCGACGGCCGCGGCGGTGTGTGTCCCCATGAATGAAATCCATGGGGACCCGCGGGGCGCGAGGGCGGGGTGAGTAAGCGCGCGTAGAGCGACGACTCACGTGACCGAGCAGCAGCTGTGAACGGCAGCGCGCGCTGTCTCGACAAGCGCCGGGAGATGTCGCCACAGTCGCGTAGCGGCTGCTCGAAACACCTGACCGCAGCGTGGCAGTAGAGTATGGGCCGGTGTGGCGGGCGCACAGTTCTTTCAAAACAGGTAGCTCGCGCTACCGATTGACAAACCGCGTGGCTGCCTTCCGCACCCCCCTTCCCCGCCGCCGCCGCCGTCGTCACCGTTGCGCCCACCTGTTTCCGCGTCGCGGTCCGAGGTGTACCACAACAACAATAACAAACGTCACTCGCTCGACACCCGCGGCGGACGACAGTTTTCTTTTCGCGCGCGTCGACAGACACATGGAGGAGCGGCGCGTCGTACGACGCAGACGTCGGCCGCGACACGGAATCGAAGTCGTCGCTTCTCGCGCGCGGTGAAGCGACGCGAGACATCGGTGCGATTCGACGAAGCGAGCGCGCGGTTTTTGGGCCGCCGAATCGGCCGCCCCCGCGAACGAGAAGATGTGACCGCGAGATTGCGCGCGGTGACAGCGGCGCGACGAGAGCAGTATATTTTACACAGTGTCGAAAAAAGTGCGGTTATAAGTGAGCGAGTGTGACAGAGACGGGGAAGGAAAATGACTCTCTGCGGTGGTGGCCAGTGTTCCGCGAGGACAGTGCTGTTGACATCGTTCCTGCTGACTTCCGTGCTGCTGGTGTTGGCGATCGAGGATGCCGCGACCTTGGAGTACGATGAGCCCCTTCCGGCAACCGGCGATCGTCTGCGTGTTGATTCAGGTGAGTGCGAGATGTTCTCTTTTAATTCGCTCTCGATTACTGCGCGAATCGTTTCGTCTGAATTGCTCTACGGAGAGAAGTGACATTTCTCTGCTGCAATTAGAGAAAAAGCGAACAAGATGACCTTGTTGTACTGAGAAAAAAAATACTTGAAAATTTATTTCTGGAAAAGATGTTTATTTCATGGAAACTTTACTTTGCAGAAATGTTTAACGCTCGAATGTTAAATCACGTTAAATAATAAATCGATATCGCTTCTTTGTAGTTTCGTTTTCTATTACTTTCTCATCAGTAATTGTAATCATAGCGACATCCAGTCACGGTTTGTTATTCCCGTTATTGAACAATTTTTAGGACAGATGTTTATTTCATAGAAATAAACTTTGCTTCACGGAAATAAACTTTATTTCACAGAATTAAACTTTATATATATATATCTCTCTCTCACAAATAAATTTTTAAGTATTTCTTTCTCAGTATTTACGGAGAAAATATTGTCGTGAAAATTACATAAATTTTTTTCTTTTTACTATGTTTTTTGCAAAGCTGAACTATACTGGAACTGTAATATAAATTACTGTAGAAATAATCAATTTGACGATCTGCCTGATAAACGATATATAAAAAAGTTTAAATAATTATATATATATATACAATAATTTTGTAGTAAGATGTCAAATGTGCATAATATTTTTAAACAAATATATAGTAATTTATAATAATTTATGCATAATTCTGTATGTATCCCAAATCACAAAAAATTTTGTGGTGACTTTTACTGCAATATTTTCTCCGTAGGTCATAATTTTTCAATCTGCAAGTGTGCAATTGCACTATTTGACAATTTCATGTTGCGTTTAGTCTGATGCAAATTAAATATATTTGGTACGCCATACAATGAAATAAAACATTGAGAAATTATATGAAAATGGGAACGACTAAAATGAAGATGAAAAAATTAAGGGAAAATACGAGGAAATTATTACAGTTATTGTCCGGGAAATTATTACGGGGGGAATGTGTCGACATTTTAATTCTCATACTATCGGTGGAGCGTGGCGCGCTTTGTTTACATTGATATAGTGGAGCATGAGATTGAGAGGAGCAATAAAAAAAGAAACCCGACACACCATAACATTGTGATCGCGCGATGTTGAGTGCGTGAAAAACGCGGACGTTAAATCATGCGATAACAGATCGATATCGGAGAATAAATAGATCGCGATTTTGTTTTCTATTATTTTCTCATCAGCAATTACAATAATAGCGACCTCCAGTCGCGGTTTGTTGTCCCCTTCATTGAACGATTTCATGATACAAAATGACACGCCCGTGTAAAAATATAACGTAGAAAGGTGAAAGGATATGCGTTCTCATCCACCGATCGTTCTTCCTCTCTTATTCTCGCGCAGAGACTGCACTGTCCGGAGATCATTGCAGTGACGGTGAATGCCTGAACTTTGTTGCTCGTCTCAGCTTTGCCGATGAAGAACGACCTTTGCTCTCGGTCGCTTCTGTGAAAGTACGCTCGCGCATCCGCCATCGCTTCGCGGCAAGATACTACGTAGAATTCCCTGCGAATCGCGAAAATAGCAAAATTTATCATACAGCATTTATCAAATATTCCATTTGCTCCTTTAAATTTTAGATTTTTATCAAAATTTCGATTTTGAATTTCGATTTCGGATTTAAATATTTGTATTTATATGCCTTTATGTTAAAATACTTTTATCGTATCTCGAAATATTATCTCTTTTAATTTTATTAATATTTTCTATATGTAAATATTATCTTATATTTATCAATAATATTCATTATTATAGATAATATTCACATATATTCACATATATAGAAAATATTAATAAAATTAGAAGAGATAATATTTCGAGATAGGATAAAAGTATTTAAATTAAAACAATGTATAATACTTACATATTATAATATCAAATATTATCTCTTTTCTATTTTCATTTTAATATTTAATAATATTTAATATTTCATATTTTTATTTAAATATTTTTATCATATTTCTCGAAATATTATCTTTTCTAATGCTTATATTCTTATATACTCTTATATTCAAAATGTCAAGATATTGAGTTATTTTTAAAATATCGAGAAAATTAATTAAGCATCACACGATTAGATATACGGTGCATCACCATTTCATCGCTTCGCGGCAAGATACTACGTAGAATCCCTTATGAATCGCGAAAATTTGTCATATTTTCCACAACAAGTTTATCAAATTCCATTTGCTTTTAGTGAAAGTATAATAAAAATCTATTTCAATATTTTCATCAAAATTCGAATTTAAATATTTTTATTTAAAGGCTTCTTTTTAAAATACTTTTGTCGTATCGCGAAACATTATTCCTTTTAATTTTATTTATATTTTCTACATGTTACTTATAATATATCATCTACACACATATGCACACACATATTATAATATTATCTCTTCTACTTTTATTTAAATATTTTTATCATATCGAAATATTATCTTTTTTAATTTTTATACTCAGAATATCAAGATATTGAAGTATTTTTGTAACATATTGAGAAAATGAATGAAGCTTCGCAACGAATTAAGTATACGATAAAGGTGAATCACGGTTTCACCTTTACGATCTCCTTTATTATCGCGTTTGCGAATTTATTACAAACATTCCAAACTTAATTCTCTATTTTCACTTTTCAATCTCGATGTCTTATAAGATACGTATGATAAATATTCATCAATCGCGGTTTCACTGGAATCGCACCGGGCGCTATTAATTTCGCGACGCGCTAGCCACGACAGCTCCTCGAGCTGCGCCTCTACGTCGCTTCTACGTGCGTGGTGTCGTAATTAAACGTCCGATAATAGACTTCGGGTCGATTTCCCATGGTGTTTAGGAATGCGCTCATTGTCGTATGCGCCGCATGTGTCGGCCTCCCTCGATCAAGCCGATTAATTCGCATGCGCTTAGAAAGGCGGAAGCGCGTCGTCGCGCGCGCGTGTCGATCACAGAGCCGATGAGCCTTCGTCGAGATCCCGCCGGGAGAGCGCAGATTATCGTGGCGCAGAGACCGCGCTTTCTATCGGCGGCCGGGGACGCGACAAATGCGAGCGAATTTTGACACGGCCGGCCGGTTTCTCCGCGACGATTGCATTTCGCATTAGATCATCGTCAGCGGCACCGATTAGCACACTCGGACGCGTCGCGGCGTCAGAAAAAGTATCGGAACTGTCGCCTCGCGAGCCCCGCGTCGTCGCGGTTAATGAATCGCGCGGCTCCCAGAAATGACAAACGACGGCTCGTTAGATCCATTTCGCCCGTTACGCTCCCGCGCGGCCGAGTGATATTTAATATTTAGCGAGAGCAAGAAGGAACAGCTCGTTCACAGCTCATTGAGCTTATCGCGCCGCGCGTTAGTAATAGTCCGGCTTACTTACCGTCAAGTTTACACGACATTTTCCCGAAAACTAGATGGAAAAATGTTAGTACCAACAAAAACCCTTACCAACACAATTTTAATTTCGTAATTAGTGACAATTTGTTATTTGACACATACACACGCATATGTCAAAACGACTCCGCAAAATTCATGGACTTGCTACTTCAACAATGTCACTAATCCGCAGAAATTAAAATTGTTGCTTAGGGTTTTTTGTTGGTACCACCATTTTCCCATCTAGTTTTCGAGAAAATGTGTAACCGTCAAGTTTCGTGGAGAAAAACATGGGGATGTGCGATTTATGAAATTGCGAGTCGCGACGCGATCTTTTTTAAAAATCGATATATCGTATTACAATTGTGTATCGCAAATATGATTTTAAGTCGCGCACAATTTTTAATTATAAGGGAATCTAGGAAATAATGGGAACCGTAATATTTAAATAAATGTTAAATATATTAAAAATAAATAGATCAAATCTCTCTCTTCGTACTGCATCAAAATAATCTTTGAAATGTCAACTATAAGAAAATACAAGTTTTATTGTGAAAGATTAATTAAAAATGAAAGCATAATGAAGTTAAATGTTAAAAGTTGATGTTTTTTTAAAAACATTTTTAAGAAAACATCAACTTTATTCGATTTTGAATCGCAGTCGTAATGTTACGACAAAGATGCAACTTTGTATCGCATTGCGATTCGAAAAAAGAAAATCGCAGTGCTTGCCATATATCGCACATTCCTACATAAACGGTGCTGTTGCATTTAATGTATATTTCTTTTTCTACGAGAAAATCTCTCATTACAAAAAGAATTTTTGTAGGAAAATATTCTTAGGATACACACACAGAAAAATATCATTCTATTTTCAAGAAAAGTGATTATTCAGTTTGTTTTCCTTTTTCTTAAGTAAATTCTTTAGGTTATCTTCAACAAAGAATATTTTCTTGTCAATAGTCCCAAAATATATTTGTCATATAATATTTATAAACAATATATACTTGTCATAAATTTTAAAAAAGTTCATTACAAGTATTCAAAAGATTATTCTTTTTATAAGAATATTACAAAACTTTATCAAAGAAAAAGTTGGTTCGACTCTAAAGTAAGCAAGTCGAATTTTTATTTTAATTTGCTATTCTTTTTTATTTTTATTTTTATTTTAATTTGCTATTCTTGATTGAAATGTTAAATTTGTTAAAATTTAGAATGTATTTTGTGTCAAGTTGACGATCTCTGGTAGAAATTTAGTGCAATTTTCGAGTACTTACTAGACAATTATGTTAGTTTTTGTTTACCAAATGAAAAGTAAAACTACTTAAGAGAGTGAAGGCATAAAGTTTTTGCAGTTGTACTGCAGTATGCGCAAAGTTTGATACCAAAATAAAGGGATAATATTGTTGATACTATATCTTGGAAAAAATCGGCTCACATATCGCACAGTAAACTGTTTCATTGAATGCTGGTCCTAAACTGCGTCGAGTTCTCGTTCAGTTCCTACGCGATATTTTTACAGCTAATGAGAATGCATTAATACTGGAAAATAACTGGGCGGATGTTTGCACAAACTGCATACATTTCTACCAGAGTAACCTTTACTTGAAGCGCGTGTTTTTCTGTGTGAATGCTTTTCCTCGAGATTGAAACAGCTGAAGTGGAGAATATATCAGGAGAATATTCCCGATGCATCTGTCTATCTCGCCCGAATAACTTTCCGCGAATCGATGGCGGCCCGCGCTGCGACGGTATGTCGTACGGCGAATGCATATGCATGCGTTCAGGGTGCGCGGGAAACGTTCCTGACATCGGTCCGCGTAGAGTCCTCCAAGTGACCAACCTTGATGTGCAAATGGTACGTGTCGAGGCTGCTGTTAAAAGGTGGGACTCCGTGCGAACGTGGCCTGCGGATAACTGTTCGCGCGACGAACGCGAGCGTTTACTTAACGACCGCGGGATTTACGATTGCCTAATGTTATTTACAGCTCGTAAGGTTATCCCTAATGAATCACGCGATACCGATTTCGTGCAGTCGGCCGGTCCGTAAGAGCTCGGTGCATCCGCGAAATTTAACGATCGCACGCCGTAATTGTTTCTCTCTTTGCGCCATCTCGCAGACTCGCATCGACGACGTCGTCGTGTCTCTCTTTGATGTTTTCGAGAGGTGCGCGTCGTTAAGCCGCATTGCACTTGTGTTAATGATGCTTTACTACACTTTTACGATGATGCTCTTACGACTCTTTTATTGTATCAATAATTGGAGGGAAACAATATTGCTTCCCTCCAATCTATTTGCATGAAATTGTCAGTTCTTTCTTTAATGACACGTGACGAAAACCTACCATCTATCTGTATGAAGTTTTGATGAAAATCTACATTGTTACTACACTAAAAAAAAAATACTTGAACATTCATTTGTGGGATGTAAAGTTTATGTGCGCAGAAATAAACTTTATATCTCACAGTTAAGTTTTCAAGTATCTTTTTCTCATTGTCATATTAAATAAAATTAGTCGATCAATAAATAAGATCTCCATCAATTTGAAAAAATTACAATTCTGATCGTCACGATGCAGAAGATAATTGCACTTAATCTCTGATAGTCAGTCATGAATGAGTCGAAACGCTCCGAAAACATTCGCGGGAATATACTTTTATTAGAATATTAATTGACGTATCGGTATTAATTAGAAAGACGCGTTCTGAGGGCAGGGTAGAGGCAGAGAAGCAGGTAAAGGGATATAATCGTGTAACGACGGGAATTCAATTTATCTCGGACGAGACGCGCGTTTCGTCTCGAGTTGCAAGTGCAACGCGTGGTTGCCTTTCACGGCTTTCGATAGCAGGATTTATTTTATGCGATACACAGTCGAGAGGCGCGGAGTCTTATCAGGACTACCGCGTCGGCATTCGCTCGCGTGGCTCAGCAGGGTCGCCGCGAGAGAATAGATCGCTATAAGGATGCAATCTTCTAGGAAGATCCAGGATACCTGGCGCACACGCAATGTTAGATAATCGTGGGAGATTTAATTAAGATTAAACTACTCGGCCCTAATCGTGGCTGCCAAGTAATATATACTTTTATTCGTTTCCAACGCAACTTCGTTATCAAAAGTGTCGCGTGAGAGGTCATTCCTTGCGAGAGCGATTTTTCAGAATGGCAATTGTACACGTACAAACGAACAAGTATTGGACATCGATCGAGTAAAATATTGATTGACTAAAATAGTCGGCAAATCGGCAAATCAATAGTTAAAATTAATCAGTCGTCATATGGAAAATTACGAATAATTTAGTCGATTGATGAAATTAATTATTGATCAAAATTTGATTTGATTAATTATATATTAATTGAACTATTTTCATCAGTGATTTTCAAGTCTGAGTTATTCGTGATTACATATATAACGATTGATTTATCTTGATAATTGATTTGCCGATTATTTTGGTTAGAGAAAATTTTAGTCGATTAGGGCAACATTTTGAAATGCATTTGTCTATCTGCACTATACGATTGATCGAATGGACAGACAAAAGTAGAGGCGAGTTTCTTAGAAATATAAAGTGTAGATATAAAGTATAAAAGAGAAAGGATACAGATATAAAAGATCTAAAATATAAAATATAGATTTCGGATCAAAATTAGATTCTCGTATTTCAACAAATGAAACACTCAGCAGCCGAAATAATATGAGTTTTTCTGCAAAACTTTCGTACATTTTTAAGTTTCTAAATTTACTTACAAATGTACAGCGATGTGTCCTTTAAAATTTCTACGCTGAAAATTTATTTATTAAGTTTGTATGAAATCTATATATACAAGAAATACGAAAAGGGTAACATGATTGTGTTAGTACTTATCTGACGTTTTGACGTTCGCCTCTATGTTATTGATATTTTTGGATTTTGTCATTTATTTTGGTATTCCCTTAAGTGAATTAAAGCCGTAGCTTATAGCCAACAACGCATACGCTGAAAGGAAAATGGTTAATCTAATTTAAATTATAGTTATTTTTGGCTCCAATTATATTTTTTGATTGTTTTAACACGAAAATGATAATAGTAACATGTATATGAGGTTATTATTATTAGAAGGGGTTATAAGTATACTGAGAGGCAAAATATCTAAGAAATAAAGTAAATATTTATTTGTGGTAGGTTCACTATAACAGCATATTTAGTTATGCTAATATAAAATATTTTTCAAATAAGAAAATATACATTTTCACGAAAGTTTTTCACGAAAGAAATTATTTATTCTATTTAAATAAAAGAATTCAAATTTAAATAAATATGCTGTTAAGAAATATTCACGACCAAATAAGTTATTTATTAATCTTTAGATATTTTTCTCTCTCAATATAGTAACATGCATATAAAGGATTATTATTACCATAGAAAAATTATAATAGAATTTAATAATACTATAGTAGGATTTAATAAAAAAAAGTTTCTAGAACATAATTTCTAGCAATTATTTCTCTGTTATTATGTGTTTATAGTTACAAATACCAAACATTTTTTCTCAGTATATGCGACGAAATTTCGGGTGTTAGGTATAAAAATCGACAAAAATTTGTTCACTATCTCTCGATGTAGGATAATAGGATCTCACTATCGGTAAAATTTTGCCGACCTACATTCGCTGATTTACGATAGCGTTGCAAAATTACACTGCGCTTTTTCGAAGATAACACTTTTTTTCCAATCGCTTGCCTCTTTCGCAATACCGTGTTCTTTATTGCCGACGCTAAGTGCCTCACACTACGGTTTTCAAGGCCTCGTTCCGAGGAGGAACCGAGACGAAAATTCGCGTATTGATTTACGCCCGGCGGACTGCCGGCGATTTAGAGGCTGATAATCTGTTCGCGTTGCAAAGCGTACCTGAAATTCCGGCGGCGGCGGCTGCGGCGGGCCACCGTCTTCGTTTTTGAAGAAAATTTACGATCTGACCAGAACGCGTTCGGTCACTCCTACCCGGTGCGAAGGGTGTAATTTTATAACCGGTCATAATTAGAGACATTAAACTCGCTTAGGATCCTCCACTCGTCCGCGTTCCATCGGTCCGCGCGAGGCCTCCTTCAGCGTTGCGCGGCCATTTCGCTCCCATTATTATGCCAGAACAATGAATAGTTAAAATCTCTTTACTGCCGCGCGAACCGGGCGAGAGAGCCTCCTCCGAGCGAGCGAACTGCCAGCAGATTTCATGGAAGGAGATCCCTTCCTTTTTGCCTCCTTTCTTTACGGTTCAGCATGTCGAAACGTTGTCGCGTTGCATTGTTATTGTTGCGTTTGTGCTGTGACCGAAAACGTGGATATTAGCGGCGTAACTAAAGAAAAAATAAAAGTGCCAATTCCATGCAGCCAATTCTGGACATTCTTATTGTTTTGGCCTTTAAATGCGAATATTTAAACTTTCAACATCGAATATATGTATATTTTCAATATCAGAGAGTATATTTTCCTTCGGTTTACCAATAGCCAAGAGAGAGCTTGGTTTACAATTCCTTAACTACACACATCTATCTATTCTTTATTTCTTCCTAAGTTACTAATATCTGTACAGTTACATTGACTTTCTCTAATTGACTTTATAATATCATCGTCATTATCTATATTGTAATCTCCCTTTACACAATCTCCTTAACTTCTAATCTTCTAACTTTTACATTATCCACACTTTCTTTCTATCTATTATATCTAATTATACTTCCCTATTTGTCTTAACATACACCATATCATATCCAATTACTCCAATCTTTATCCTTTCCTATAGCTGTACACATCTATATTCCTCTATCTTTCCTCTTCACTGTAATATTCATTTTCTTTTCTCCTTCAATTTTCTCCCATATCTCGTTCATTTCATTATTCAACTCTATATTTCCTACTAACTCCATGAAATGATGCCTACGCATTTTCCTTCATTTCCCATGTTTCCTTCAGCTTAGCCAAGGAGGAATTCTCTGTATCCTGCAACCTTCTTCTTTTATTTTTGTACTTCCTCTTCCCCCCCCCTTTCTTTCTTATGCAGCACCTGTACCACCAGTTCTTGTGTCAACCTTTCTCTGTATCTCTTTATATTGCTTCCTTATTCCATCAGATGATCAAACAATTCTTCGTTTTTGTCCTTTTCTTCCTCTATTTCTCTTTTCTTTTTTGCTATCTTTTACTACGTACTGTACACACATTTCCTCTACTGATATAATTTCCTTTAATATTATTCTTTAATATTATATTTCCCTAAAACTTAGTTAACATTTATATTTTTTAATCACATGTATTCATTCATTCCTTCATATATATTTAATATATATGTATATTCTATGTTGAAATTCTAAATATTCGTATGTAAAGGTTAAAACAATGAAAATGATCAAAAGTAAATGTATCTAGCCATCAGTTAAATTTCTTCAACGTAAAAAAAAAAAATAAAATAGGAAACCAGAATCATTCGGACGACTTTGTTTTTGTTAGTATGAGTAATACACCTTTTATTGTTTTTACGATCACGTCGTTGGCTAAGAAAGATTGCCTTAATTCACTTAAGGGAATGCCGAAGTGAATGATGAAATTCAGAAATGTCAATAATGTAGAGACGGTCGTCTGATCACGTTGCGCTTTTTGTATTTTTTGTATATTTAGACCTTATGTAGGACAAATTGAGAAATTTTTCGAGTAAAAATTTTAAAGCATATTACTGCATTTTTATCACTAAGTTTAGAATTTTAAAAATATACGTGTTGTCAATTTTAATAATTTTTATTATTTTTGACATATATTGAGTAACGTTCTAATGAATTTTTGCACGTACTCTCATCTTTATAATAAAAGACCAATATTTTGTTGGTAAAGTTTTCATGTAACTTGTGCAACTTAAATCTGAGACCGTTTCGGTATAGAAAAATATTTGTCGACGTGAATCGCGGAATTTCTCAACATAAAAAACGAACTGCAAACAATGCAAGTAAATATCAGACGAATGAATCAACACCTAAGTGCGGAATTTCCTGTCTTTCGTGACTGTCGTCGAAAGGATCTTTTGAGAACTCTCAGTTACTGAATGAGAGTAATCGAGCGCGAAAACCAGGCCATACCTCTACGGGCGCGGAATTATTGGAATTTGAGATCGCGTCACCTCGCGCCACTTTCGAGTCACGAGACACGAGACGAGATATCAATATTTTTTTCGACAGCTATCAGCTGCGACGGAGGAAACGACTATTTAGATCATGCGAACGACAAACAAGATCTCCCCCTTTTTCGCATAATAGCGGGATTTCGATAGCGCCGCGAGCGCGAAAAAAGGCAGCACGGTAATCAACTACGCAGTACCTTGTCATCTAGTAATTATTCGTCTTGCGAGCCTTTTCCGTTCTTCGCGCGGTGCGGTCGTTTACCTGGAGGCTGGAACGCGTTTTCTTACGCGCGGGGTTATTTCGACCGGCTTAAATAATGCTCGTTACTTCGCACGCCGTTAAAAGTATTCCATCGGCGGCACAATGGCGCATAACCGGTGGCAGTAAACGCATTCCCGCGTCGGCGTTAAAAGCCGTAATAAGGGTATCCGCGGGGCAGGAAAAACGCGCGAGTCGCGCGTTCGAGATGTTGAACTTAACCGAAACTTGCTCGCGGAAGAAAAGAATTGGGTGACACAATTGAAAATCTAGCTTAGCAAATCAGTAGCCGTAATTAGAGATGAAAAGTCTCATGGTAATTTACTTGATAAATTACGGTAAACTATTCGGTGACATCAAAAAGCTGGTAAAATGATAATTTAAAAAAGAATTACAGAAATAAAATGTTATAAAGTTCAAAAAGAGCTCATTTAGCCTTCAAAATAAGTAAGGCAGTTTATTTAACTCATATCTTCCATTAAATATTATAGAGATTTGAAGAATTAACTAAACCATCTTTTTCCGTGCTTGCTCACTCGCCTGGAGGGAGGAAGTTCGAAAGTGTTTCAAGGCGCGGGAATACTTCCCAGTGCTTCATTTGTGCCGGCAACTGTTGCTATAATCACATAATTATTGAATTTATGAAGATTGAATCGAAGTGATTTTAACTCTCTCTCACAAGAGAGCTCAAAGTTCCAGTCGCGCGATCCCGCCGGATACGCACCTCATTGCTCCTCTTAATACACGCTTCTCGTGAATTTTTCGTTTTACACGCGGGATTTAATCATAAGAAGCAATTGCGTTACCACTGACAAAAACTCAGAGCAAGCGATTATTATCCAATGAAGGATGAGCGTCTTCCTGAGGCTTTTTAACACAGTAAATGCGCGATCTATTTTAGGCGTGTATATAGTTCGACGACGAGAGAGAAGAATCACCCGAGCGCTATTTATATGACCCTTCAATTACCTCTCTGCCATTAGAGACGTAAGTGAGCCTTTTGCGTATGACGAACGTAATAGGGACGACCGTACGCGCTAATTAAAAAAGAATGCGAGGAGTAGTGGGATGATTATCGGCTGGCAGTCGGCCATGCCACAGGTGAATGTAACCCTCGCAGCATGCTAGGCACTTATACAGAATAGAGAGAGGTGGGAGCTGTGTGCACACTCTTTCTTCTTTCCTCTCTCTCTCTCTCTTGTTCTCTCTCTTCTTTTACTATGGCAGGTCGGCTCTCTAAAGCAGAGAGGTCCTCGCTAGCGTTTCGATGAGACCCCGCAAAAGCCGCTGTGGGAACTGACCGCAGCTCGCGTAATTATAAAGTGTAATTATGAAATTCATATCAGAGCCGTATTAAGGCTGATAACTCTAGCGTTCGTAATTTCAATTCGCTCCCCCGGCGATTACCCGACGAAATAACCGCACACGCGAGTAATTAACTATTTATAGCGCCGACTATTGCACAAGACCCGCGTACGTATTCTCTTCATTAAGGAAAGAAACGGAACGCTGAAGCATCACGTAGATAGCGCGCTCTCTCAGGAATTAACGTACGGTATGTAATTGTCGTCCGAGAATTAATTTACCGCGCAAAATTAGCTCATTCAATCCTGCGAAGTCAGCAGCAGCATCTCGCGCGGCAGCAATAAATTTCTTTTTCCCATAACGACTTTTCACAACAGATCTCGTAAAACACGGTTCCCCGATTACATAATCGCTCTTGTTCGCAATGTTGCGGAACAGTATCCGCGATCGGTAATTTGTGACCACTTCAGAGATAAATTTATTAAAGTCAGAAGAAACGGATTTACTCATCGATATCTTTTGCTATTTAATTTTGAAGTGACAGTTACTTAAAATACAACGTGAATATTTAAATATGTCTTTTGAAATATTTAAATATGATTGACGAATAAGATATATGTACATTGCGAATTCAAGTGTGTTGTTTTGATTGAATTTCTTTTCACATGTTTCGTATCGGTTTAAGTCACGTCATTTAACACGTTTGAACGTGCTAAATCATAATTTACACGTCTCAAATGTGTTAAGTGACATGACTTGAAACAGTAAGAAATGTATAAAAAGAGCCTCAGTCGAATTACACGCTTATGCGTGTACAAATAACACACCTGGATTCGCAGTGTGATTTAAAATGTAAAATAATTCTTAAACACGATATAATATCATATAATTTCTTTTTTTCCTGTCGGAAAAAAAATGGAATTGGAAATGGAATTGGAAATGGAATTTTGTGGTGAATATCCCGATAGATAGGTGTACGTCAACAATTTTACTTGTTGATTTTTCACTTATATTTATTTCATAGAACAACGAAAGAAATATGAAAAAAATGATCGAGATTTACTGAAAACAATGTTATGTAAAATATAATATAAAAATCAGAGTGTAACGACTCTCAACTCATGATAATCATGAAAGTCTATTTGGATATTCATTCACATGAAGATACATAGAAATGTCTGGACATTTATGTAACTTTGGATATTGTTTTGATCTTTAAGTACGAATATTTAAATTGAATATGGAGAGAATATATGTACATATATATTGAATATATACATATATCCTATGTTAAAAGTCCAAATATATCTATTTAAAGACAAAAAAAAAAGAATATCCAAGTTGCTGGGCCAACAAATTATTTTTCTCCGTGTACACAGTACAGTGTACGTGCACGTAAAAAAAAACTCAGTTGATGCAAGGGAATAGGAACCAACTAAAAATTAGGTGATCAGAAGCAATATCTCTGTTTTGAAAATTAATATTTCTGTTGTCGCAACCGAAAATATTCGTCTGAATATTCAGCGATATTAGAACTTGATTCAAGCAACTGAGAACAATTGACTATACAGAAGCCTCATAAAGGAATTTTTCTGTTCCTACAGCCAAGTTTTCGTCTGATCCCTGAGCAACCGAAAATTCGTTTGCACCAACAGAATTGTTTTTTCCGTGTGTATACGTACGCAGAGTATCCCCGAGGGGTTGAATTTTTACAATTCGCGTCGAGAGCCTGCCTACCGACACAGGACGGCAAAGGGTTAACGGACTCGCGCGCGCGGCATATGGACGCATCGTGAGGATCGTTGCTCTAAAGTTCTCGCGGTGTGACTCGTATATGTAACAAGCCGCGCTTCGACACAGCCTGCATATGTGCACGTTGCGCAGGTAAAGCGAGACGCGGTGAACGGACGGTGTGTGCTCGATGCTCTCTCGCCATTTTATATTACAGGCGTTAGCCGCGCGTCTCTCTATCTCGCGGGACTCTCGCTTCGCGGCTCCTCTACACGGCCTGTGTCATTATCCGTCATTACGCCGTTGGACAACGGCGAGAAATAGCTCCGGTCGGATCGGCCGTGGAAAATTCCGGGCGATCGCGTCGCGCGCGCGCGATGTACCTGTAATGCGGTTGGGCCAATCGCGCCGGTAACGTGTTATTTCGCCGGGATCATCTCCGCGGATTGCACCGACTTGTCTGGGTCTCCGCGCTCTTTTTTAAATACCAACTTTGTAAGTGGATCGCGCGCGCGCGCGTTTTCTCTATCTGTCGGGATAATAGTGCCGCGAACGCGTCGGGTGGTAGTACGCGTCCGAACGCGTAATAATGATATGAAGATGTTGGTGCCGCGTGCCAACGCGAGCTATAAAATGTATATATATTTCGCTTGTGGACGTTAGGAACGTTGATATCGTCCGTTGGCAATATAATTGCAGGTGTTGGTAATATAATTGCAGGTGTCGCTTAATAATCACTTAAAAGACCAAGTTATATTCTCGGAGTACTTACGCTCTATCTCTCTCTCCTCGCTCTTTCTTTCTCTCTGCCCCTCTCTCTTTCCTCTGGAACTATCTATTTTCCAGTTGTACCGCCGGTCGCCAAGCGCTCCGTGCAAAACGCGTAGGATCTCTCTTTCTCGCGATACGGGGCATTAAAGTCCCCTCCCGATGAGATTCCTCTTCGTGTCCCTCGTTATATCGCGTCGGACGAGAGGCGGTTGTTGTATCGGTGATACCGATGATTACGTTCAAGCACATCGGGAGACGATCCGGGCTCTCGCCCGTCTCGCAGACGTTTTGTTTCCTCGGGTGAAAGTCTCTCTTTCACAGTTTTTCCCGCGCCATATAGTGTGAGAATCTAAGCAAAAACTGGATCGAAAAATCAGATTTTGGATGACCTGTACTTAAAGTAAATTTCCCAATGATTAAACTAATAAAAAAGTACGATCAGTTTTACATTTTTATTAAACAATAATTAATAGAATTACTAACAGAAATAACGTTTATGTAAAACTTTGGTTTGTCAGCGATCGAAAAACGAAAGAAAATAAAATAATCAATAAATATTAATTATAATTTTAATAAGACATTAGACGATGCTAGTAATTGAACTGAAAAATGGGTCTTTCCTTTTGTGACGAAACTATTATGTTAAAATTGTTATTTTACGATATATAGAGCTACCATGAAGAAGTAAGTTTACAATTTTCCGATGGGATTTCCAGGAATCTTTCTAATATATATTCAAAGCTTTTTTCGTGTAGTTTATTTTACAATTTACAGAAAGTTGCGAAAATTTGTTGGTTATAGAAGAAAGTCGACAATATAAGTAGTAAAATCAATCAATCTTTTTTACAAAAGAATGTTATGCAACGAAAATTTTTTCTTCTGATCTATACATATCAAGTGTTTGCAAAAAAAATTATAAAAAATTACGACTTCACCTAATAACGTCAGAGGAAATTTTTACCTGATAACTAACAAACTATTTTACTTCAATTAAGATGTTGCAAATTTTATTTTGAAACGTGGTTTCGCAAAAAATATCGAGTAAAAAATTACAAATTCATCTAATGATGTCAGAGGAGATTTTTATCAGAACCTGATTTACAACTAAATTATTTCATTTCAATTAAGATGATTAAGAATTTTATTTTCAAACGTGCTTATTAGAATATCAGTGAGGTATATTTTGAAATCTTACACTGTGCGCGTCGAGTAGCCTGGAGAATTTCCTGATCTCCACGTGCGAACGAAAGGGAAAGTTCGGAGTGCGCCTCGGATGCGCCAGGAAAACGACGATCGCCATTTTTCCGCGGCGAAATTATCATTCTCCTTTCCTTCCCTCCGGATCTGCCGGCACGGCGGAATACTGATGGAAGTGTCAGGCGAAACGAATGGCGGACGGGTGATTATTGGCGTGCAGTTTTTCCCTTCACGACGACAGTGCGGTCTGCTAGATATATGACGCTAATTCAACGGGACGACGTTAAGTGATCGCACACGAAATTGCACGAGACGTCAGTCACCTACTTTCTAACATTCATCATCGAATTTAGGTTGATGACCTCATATTGATACTTCCTTTGGGTGAGAGAAAGCTTTGCGACAAGAAAATCGAGTCTGCTCAAACGAAATTGAATTTCGTTTTTTAATTTAAAAATTTTTATTTAAAAAATTTTTAATTTAAAAATTTTCTATTAACTATAATTGTTTTAGTTGACTATACGATAAAAAGAGAGACAACTTTCCTCTATTATGTTTTCATGCTAGATACGATTTTGTAAACAGTATATTTTTTTCTTGATAATTCTAAACATCATTATGAATATCATTATGAAACTTACGTTCGCAAACAATTTAGGATAGATTAGCAATATATAAAATATATATGTTCGTGCTTGAGAAACGTTTCATCGCTTTCAAACCATTTTTTAATAAATATAGTTTGCTTGTGATATTCTAAAAATAAAATTTACAACATTTTAATTAAAATGAAATAGTTTATTATTTATATATCAGGTTTTGATAAAAATCTCCTCTGACATCATCAGGTGAATTTGTAACTTTTTACTCGATTTTTTTGTGAGAACTTGATATGTAATAATCGTCTGATCAGAAAAAATACAGAATATAGTGATATAGTTTTTTTTTAAATTTGTGTGTATTAATGTAGCATATAGTTTAGGGTTAAAGCATGGATCTGTCATTCTTTACATTGTGGTAAACTATAGTTCGTATTAAAACTTGTCTCATGTGAGATATTTAAGTCCAATATTAATAGTTAATACTTGAAACTCGTGTCGAAATATTTAGGTCTGTATTAATAGTCGTTTAAAATGCTCAGATTTGAATTTAGATTTGATTTTTTTATTTGAATCGTATGAAATATGCTACATAACATTTATAATCGCGATTTAGCTGGAAAATGCACATCTATAAATTCAAATCTGAATATTTTATGTGAGACAAGTTTCAAGTGACGATCGTTAATACGAGCCTTAGATTTGAATTTAGAGCACAGTCGACATTTTCTCAGGAAAATATGCGTGCAGGAAATGTATGCGTGCACGTACGATATCGACTTGTACCGGTGCGTTCGGGGAGGTAAATAAAAAAGACTGAATTGTAGCGCGAAAGTGAGTCGGTTGCGCCAGCCGCGTTCTCGTCTAATCTCGGAATGTCGGTTAGTAATTTGTCGGCGAGTTGCCAATCGATACTGTGCGCGCTCATAATCACGATGATCCTAAACGGGTTTCCGAGCTGCGCTGAAAAATTCGTCGCGACACCGGATCGCGCGCGTTTCTCGGATCTTGAGCGTGAGTCGAACTCGAACTTGAAATCGAAACCAGCTCTCATCGCCGCGAGCGCCTTTTTATCTCAGGACTTTCACTGCGAGTCGTTGATTGCGATAAATTTTGCAACAACGTTTCTCAAGGTTAGTCTTCTGGAAAATCGGAAAATTAAATTACAGAGAACAAGAAAACAGATTACGCATTTTTTTCGAATTAAAATTAACATCGTGTACAAAAATGAAGAATCAATGTTTCTCAACGACAATTTGATGGAAAGGATAATTCAGAGGATATTTATGAAAATTGTGTACACGGAGAAAATGTTGTAGTAAAAATTACAAGAAAATTTTTGTAATCTTGTAGACTATACAGAATTATGATCGAAATGATTACATTAAGTAAAAAATAAAAAATATTTATTCGGCGTGGGTACTAAAAAATATATTTATTTAAATCTAAATAAATAAATAAATAAATAAATAAATAAATATATATATATATATATATATATATATATATATATATAAACTCTTTATTTAATAATCGATATAAAATAAAATTAATTCTTTTATTTAAGTAGAATAAACAATTGCTTTTGAAAAGCTAAGGTTTTTAAGAAAATGTATATTTTTTCTTTGAAAAATATTTTATATATTAGTATAAATAAACATGTTATTATTATCCCCCGCGAATAAATACTTTTTAATTTTTTCTTTGCAGTGTATATATTTGTTTACTATGTGTTACATATTTTTCACTTTCACTATAAGATTATTGTAATTACTTGAATGTTTTTTCGTATTATATACCAGATAGTTTAACGAATTTACTATTTCTACAGTAATTTAATAATTTATTTTTAATTATTATTCTCCAAGGGATAGAATCCCAAAAGTGCAATACACTTTTCAACGATTACACACCGTACGCTCATTTCAATATTTTATTTATTTATTTGGCAATGGACCAAAGAACAATTACAAAAAAGATATAAGTATAAAGTAATTTATTGTACAAAATTTCAGTATAGTCCAGCTTTACAAAAAACACTGTAAAATGTGAAACATAATTTTAATTATAATATTCTTACTATAATTAACTCTTTAGTATAGATTTTCATTAAACAATTTTTTACTAAAACAATCAATTAAACAAGCAATTTTTACTACATACTATGTAGTAGTATTAAGTTAATTTTACTATGTCGCGCATCTTCTGTCATATTTCCTTAATGAGATCCAATTTCAAATATATCTCCTAATAATTGAACGAGATATTCTCTCGATGCATCATTATTTTTCTCGAGGAGAGATGGGGGAGGATATGACGTTTCGGGCGGGAAAATTTGATGAACGAGCGCACGCATGCATGCATGCCCGAGAAGAGGGCAGCCGACAAGACGGGAAAAGTGACAGCCTTGAATTCTTTTTTCGGCCGCTGTTTTGCGATCGGGGAGGTCGTTCGCTGGCCAACGAAGCGTGCGTGCGTGCGCGAATTCGAGGGAGGAGATCGAGAGCTCGGGTGGAGCGAACCGATCCGCATGCCGACTATATTACGGCCGCGGACCATCCATCAACCGGATCGGAGAGCCAGACGAGCAAAAAGCTCGCGGACTCGTCTAAACCGATCGCTACGCGCTGCTCTCTCACGGTCGTGTACGTTCGTTCGTTCGTTTCAGATAACGCCGCGTTTCGCGACCGCGTGCGTGCGTCTCATCTCTCGTCCGGTCTGTTTTCCTGTTCTTTTTTTTATTTATTTTTTTCACTGAGCGAATACGCGCCTTACGCATGCACGCGCGCGTGCGGCTACCTTGGTCTTGGGACGATGGAAATGTTGGCTTAAATAGAGGGCACGATAAATGCGGGATTAGATATGACGAGGGTTCATTTCTTAATTGGAATGAAAACTAAGCTGTTATGAGATTACATTGACAGTATTGCGAGTGCAGCCGCGTTTAGCCATTTATTTCACAGGAATTTCTAATCCTGGATTTCACTTTTTATAGATTTTATTTTATTATAGTGAAATTGTAGTCTCGCGTAATATTCTTTAATCCTTTAGCTTCTGATCTTCCTTGGAATTTTAAGTACATAGAGTGTCTGGAAATTCCAAATATATCCATCGTATGTATGTAGAACCGATCAAACTGAACGGGAAAGTCATGTGCCATTTTGCAAATTTTGCATTGATTATTGTGAAATGAGTTAATTGGGTAAATAAGACTTCACACGTGCTTATGACGTGCTTATGTCTAGTGAAGTTCTACTTACCTAAGAGTTAGTTCTACTACTTCCCATGTTCCCATTTGCTTATATTGTTCAATTAACTCCCTATTGTGACATTTGCAAAGTGATACATAACTTAATTGTTCAATTTGACTCATTGTATCTGCACACGATAGCAGTCTTAAATTTTCATATACTTTGTGTATGTATATATGTGTGTATAGGGAGATAAATTAAATAATATTAAGGTAAAAGTACTAACGTGCATATGGACCCGTATCTAACCTGAACATTCTTATCTGTGTCTTTAAATACAAATATTTAAAGTTTTAGCATAAAAAGATAATTATATATATATATTTTTTTTTATTTCCTTCAGAGTCAAAATAGGTTATTATAGGCTTCAGAATAGACGTTGAATCGAATAGTGAGGCTGAAAGTAGGATCAAAATTTTGATTCAGGATATTTTAGAATCTAATGTTAGCTAGTTCACCCTGTATGATCCAAAGCCTGTATGATCGCGAAGGTAAAATATTTGTTGTCGAAGATTCCACTATAATTTAGAATAAGCTGTTGATTTCATGAAACCAGAAACCGTTACTGCAGGTCGAGAGATGAGATTAGCGAGGAAACGATCGCGATTCTTATTACGTAGCACCGGATTTAACGTAGCATCGCTACGGCGTTTACCGCGAGGGATAAATTATATCGCGCCGGTTTCCGGAATGAGTCCTCAAGGTGGCGAACCGGGCTGATCACGGTCGACCACGTGCGCGGAACGACACAAGAGGCCGCCACCCCCATTAGATCGCCATTAATGATTCTCCGTTTAATAGACCCTTACGTAATTATGCACCGAGCCACCCACGCGCCGTCACGCACTGCTTCTCCTCAGGGTCTCCTGGACCGTATTTACCTCTCGTTCTCCTGCTCGAGACAAGTCGGCTTCTCTCTTTCTCCTCGAGAGCCGAGGACGCACGCAAGTCTGTGTCCCCTGAGTCTGTCTCATTTGTGGACTGTCGCGAAATTTAGCGGAAGCTTATCAAGACATTGTTCTTTTTTCTCGCGATTTCTTTACCCAATTGCATCATTAAAATTATGCCCATTTTACTGACTTTTTATCAGATTGACGTCGGATGTAATAAATAAAATTAAAAATTCGGGAACCCATAAGTTTTATAGTCCGATCCATCTTTAGTAAAAAAACTGATGTGTTAAATTTAACACATTTCATGTGTACCAAATCATCCACTCTCACTTATGTGTAAACTTAACACAAAACACATATGTTAAAAAGTAACACGTATAATATGGAAAAAATTAACATGAGAATTTAACATTTTAATACCGTTAGGAATCAGAGGTTGTGTTAGATTGACATCTTTAATATGTCACAGACATAGATTATGTAATTTAACATTTTCATTTTATCAAAACTATAGATTAATACTTCTCTCAAATGTTAAAATAACGTTTTATTTTAGTTAATTTAACATTATACATATGTCAATTTAACACAAACTGTGATTCCTGATGGTATTCAAGTGTTAAATTCTTGTGTTAATTTTTTACATAATATACGTGTTACTTTTTACCGTACATTTGTTTTGTATTAAATTTTATAAATGAGAGTGGATGATTTGCGACACACGAAATATTAAATTTAACACGTCAGTTTTTACAGTGTAGATATTTAACTAAAATAACGAGTGATTTTGAATCGCAGACGCATTTTTGCGATCAAGGATCTAATTGCGTATCGCATTGCGATTCAAGAAAATAAAAATCGCACATCCCCAGTCGCACTCCGTCACTTCTGACGGAGCTTGCAAGCGTGCAGCGTCGCCGAGCGAGCGCGGCGTAAATTCGCACGACGAGAGCGTGAATCGCGAGCGACGTCGGACGGGGCATTCGCGATAATGTCGTGGTTGATATTTTAACGGCGCGAACGGCCGATTGTTCTCTTTCGTTTCCCCTCGCTCTCTTCCCCGGCTTCTCGTTCCGGAAAGGTTAGTGCACGCCCGGCGGAGGGACGTAAAGCGCTCGTATTGAATCTCCGGCGCGCCACAAGCACCAAGACCTCGGTACACCGCACGCCGCCGCCGCCGCCACGTTGTCGTGCACGCCCTGGAACGAGCGACTGCACTCCGAGCTGAGTTGCACGCGCGTGCAATTACTTTTAGTGTTACAACCGCGAGCTCCTACGATGATGCATGTTGTACGAGCGCGCGGCGCGCGCGCACGATGGAATTGTCCCCGACACAAAAAGCCAGTTTACCCGGCCGAGATGTGGCGCGGGGGCACATCGCGATGCAGCTCGGCAGCCATAAAGCAAGAATTATTAAGCGGTTCTACGGCCGTACGAGGTTCGCGCGCGCGGTTAACGTTCGAGGACTTCGGAGACAAAGGGTTCTCTCTCTTTCTCCCTTTCTCCGCTCTCTAACTCACTTCTCATCTTGTCCATCTCTTGATCGCGCGGGTCGCGCAGGGAGAAAAGTGGGCGCACCTTGGGGAACATTGACGTGTCGTAAATAAGGTACCACTGCGAGCACTTTGTGTAATTACCATAACATTACCATCATCGGCTTGGAATTAATTAGTGCAATTTGCTGCACACGCGGCGATGTCGTAACGCCATAAACTGCAGAGAGTTGAATAACTTCGACTGCCCCGACGTCCACTTGAACAAATGGTGCCGGCGCCTTCTGCGATTATTCGACATCGTGCATTTAGTACCGCGATACACTGAAACGGCTTGACCAAGGTTGTGCCGTACATTTCAAGATTACGTCTGTGCGCATTTTTACTACGTGATGTACAAATATTCTACATAATCATACAACTGTCTGTTTTCATGCGAACAGTGTGGATTATATAGAATATTTGAAAAATTGTATTCAAATATATACAAAAGAGTAATGAAATTATGAGACAGTGACCGTACCAGTATTATTCTCGGGTATTAATTATGGTAGAATGAAGTATTTTTAAGAAGGATATAAATTGCTCAAAATACGAAAAAAAATTATCAAAATTTCCTCAAAACTATATGCTATGTAAAATGTAACATGAAACTTTGAGTGGATTTGTTGCTGCATCAATGTAAAAAAAATTTACATTAATATATGATATGAAATTAGTGGTTAATTTAATACAGTATATTTGCCTCATAACCATAATTTAAAAAGTGAAATTCTCATTATTTCTTGGGGAATTTTCTTTTCATCAAAACAGAAAATTGAAATTTTCTTGAAATTTTCACTTTATTATATGACAGATTAATAGGCTCAACTCTGTAAATAGAATGTATCTAAAGAGTCTTGTGGACTCTAATCTCTGTTTAGGAATACCACGTTTATAAATTCAGATTAGGATTTTGAAGATAAACGAAAGTATAAATTTTATTGGATTAATTTTTTAGCAAATCACACGCTCTTCAAACGTTCACACATGATGTCTCATACATAGTTTATATTCACTTATACATAGAGGATATACTTAGAGTATCATCCACTTTCCAGACTTTCATGATTTTCACGACGTGAGATGATCAATGGTGAGAGCTCTACAATTTTTGGAATTACTCATATGAGGCAGATATATTGTATAAAATTAAACATAAAACTTACGTCATATGATAATACAAATTTTTTGTTGCACTGAACTACAACAAGAATTCACTAAGAGTTACACTAAAATTTTCATATTACATGTTATATTATTTTAAGCAAATTTTGATTATTCTCGTTTTTTTTGTCCTTTGTTTCTTTTACGTCATTCTATATAATAAATATAAAACAAAATAAATATAAAATAAATATAAGATATAATAAATATAAGATAATGTTATATGAACCACTAGAGGATGTAATCTTTACGAATCGAGTAAAAATGGTTGTCCAATTTAGGTGCATTTTTTTCGTGAATTCAACATGGGGGGAAAATGGCTCGAGAAATACCACTCATTTAAATTAATTGATTAGTAGCAGTTTTTTCATATACATATAGGGGAAGGGTTAACAGGAGGAGCTAAGGATATCACGTGGCCGTAATATATGGAGAAAATATTCCAGCAAAACTTGCAACCAAATTTTGCAAACTTTAAACCATACAGAAATTATGACCAAAATTGCTACATATTTACCTGTCTGTCTGGGATAATTTACGCGCAAAGGCCCAAACCTGGGGACTCGTCCAACTCCTCTCGGCAGCGTCAACGTTATCGAGCGGACTAATGCATCGTCACGAACCGGTGCGCGATATCGGCGCGTTCCGTTCTTTAGGATGATTTATCAGCCGGCTCACGTACAATCCACGATGGATCCGATCTAGTAGGTTGCCTACCGGACTTTGTCCACCGCGCTTGGACTTCTCACGATCGTCTCATGGGCGTCCCGCGTTTGTTTGCATTCATTAAACGCGCTCAGCTTCCAGTATCGGTTCCCTCTTTGCTCCTTGCAAGTTCTCGTCCTGATATCGAGCCAAAGGGATCTGGAGCATGGTCCCGGTCTCGCAGTGGGAAGACCCCCGAAGGGATCGTGATCGAGCACGGCAGGGAAGAAGTGCCGAGAAAGAGCGTGGTGCGCTGAGAAAGTACGCAGAGAGAGAGAGAGAGAGAGAGAGAGAGAGAGAGAGAGAGAGAGAGAGAGAGGAGGGCGGTGAGGGAGCAGGGAGAAAAGGGAGAGAGCGATCAGATCGTAAGAGGGTCGTAAGAGGAGGACAGCGGAAAATGCTAGGAGAGGAGGATAACATCTCGTTAGACTAGTCTAGCAAGCTCTCCGGAGGAGCGCAGCCTGGTTCCACCGCTTCTTGCGCTACGCTCTCGAGATTGATCGTCTACGCGCGTTGCCGTGTACCACGTATACGTGCACATCGCCGAGCTCTTCTTCTTCCTCCTCCTCCTCCTCTTCCTCCTCCGCCTCCTCCGAGAAGCAAGAGGACGAGGAGGGTTCGGACGAATACTCAGGACAGAGTGTGAGGCCTCCGTTGCTCTCTGCCGAGAGCCGCCTCCGTGGGAAATCGCTTTATCCTTCCACTCGCGTTGCACAACTCGCCTCCTGACTTCCTCCGCGCGTTCATGAGCGTTTCGTTAGTTTCCGCGACGCGTCCAACGGCGAACACGCGAACGCGAGGGAGTTCGCAACGTGACGAGAACCTCGTGTCTTTAAGGCCGTCTCGATGCAGCGCGAGATCCTCTCGCGAATTTAACGTCGAGGAGAAATTACTGGAGAGACGTCGTTTATTTGTATTCAGCGATTTATTGCAGCTTTTTTATTAGACTGATATGCTGTATAAAATTAAACACTAAATTTACATCATATAATATTACATCATATAATACATTTTTTGTTACACTGAGATGCAGCGACAAACTTTACTGAATAAACAACTTTTTTGACATTTAGAACACAGCAGTTATCACTATACTTATTACTATTAGGACAAATATGGACCTTATCAAAAACTCTAGTAGGATATATAGTATGTTCCAGCCTTATCCTTTTGGCGCTAAACATAAAACTTTTAATATTTTTGCTAAAATCGCATATCAATATATATATATATATATATATATATATATATATATATATATTCAATGAAGTGAAAATAAAAAAATTGTACCTTTAAAAAAACAAAATTGGTAGCGAAAAGGTTAGTTTCGAGTCGGCTGCTGAGGTATAACTGACCAAGTTATTTGATTGCGTACAATTACTGCGCGGACTTTTAGGAAATTTGAATTCGCGTACAAACTAAGCTTGCCCGCTCTTCTCTCTTCTTCTATGTGGTTCATCGGTTGTACCTTTACCGTAGCTCTCGCGATAATTAAAACTTAAGTCGGGTTTATCTTCTCGCGGACGTAGAGGTCAGAGCGGACGGACGGACGGAAGGTGTGTTTCAGGGCTTTTGATTTATAGCGCGGCACGGGGGAACGCAGAATGGCGATGTAACGGCGCGCGCGGGCGCGACATGGGGAGTCCCAAATTACCGTTTCTTCTTCTGGACCTCATCCTTCATCGAGCCGGTAACCCACGCGCGTACGCCGTCGCATTGTTCGCGCGCAAAAATTACTGCGGGATTACAATCAAGCGCGCCATTCGGTCGTATCCGATGAGGTCAATGCGTCGCCTCGCGATCGAGTAATTTATACGGTGGTCGCGCCATTAACACACTACCCTTAACACCTTAACCTAATAGCGAGCGTTTCAGACATTAGATATCGCGGGACGAGAATTTCATACGATCATGCCGTCGGGAGAGCGCGACTTCTATGACAGAGTCGTTCCATAACGGCTCGATAAATTTCACGAATGCCGATACAGTCCGCGGCTTCAACATCGTCCCCGCGCCTCGCAATTACCCGCAACGAGAGGCAAAGACGATTATCGTCGACGTTTCGCGCGCTTTATTAATCGATGCCTCTCTGGAGGGGACACGCGCGGACAAGACGATATCGCGGACGCGCAATTAGCCCCCATGCTGCGTAATTAGGACGTTCGAATGAACGAGGACTGAGATTATGGCGGCATTCTTATATCGCGTTTTGTCGTGCGCGCGTAATTGCGGGTGAGGAGAGACCCCCGACCGGTTCCTGACGTCGCCTCCGTTTCATTTGTAATGTAGGCGTGTTACGTGCCGGCCCGAGCTGGCTATCAAATGCCTGAGACATTAGGTGCATTATCTGTCGACTACTCCATTACGTACGCGTGATGCAGTAAGGCGGAAAAACGGGCTCTTGTACAACTCGGGTCGGCTCGATTGCACGCGAGGACTCCCCGCATAGAAAGTAGGGGAGACCCCGGGGCTATATGACTCCAGGAGTATGTTGTTCATGTGCTTTTTTTAGTATTTATTATGAAAGGAATAATGTAAATGTATCAATGCCTGGACATGTACCAATCTCCGGACATTATTATTTTTATATTTGAATATGAATATTTCAACTTTCAACGTACAATACATACATATTGGTATACATACGTTTAATATTTATATTTAGTGTACGTTGAAAGATGAAATATTTAGAGAAATATTCAAAGTAATAAGAGTGTCCGGAATTAGGTACATGTCCGGGCATTGAGACATTTACCTTAGTGTGTGTAGGTAGAGAAAATCCTGAAATAATCCTTTTAAGAACATAATATTTATAGATCCTTATGAATTCATCCTTAAAAACATAAATATCTTTTTCCGAGTTTCATTAAAATCGAAATAATATAGTTAAGAAATAGAAAAAAAATTAATTTGATAATAGCAGAAATAATCCGAAAGAAACAAATTCTTCCGAATTATCTATTATCAAATTATTATCTATTATTTTATTCTTACGTGCGATAAATCTCTCTCGTCGCGCACCAAGACGAGATCGAGAGAGGTGAAGTAATAGGGGCGAATAATTTTTAAATTGTAAATACCAATTCACGCTTATGTTTCACGCGATTGCATCGCGTTCCGAGGACGTCGGTAATTTACATGATTACATGATTATAACGACCAGTTACATCGTGCCGAGAAACAACTGAGAATCGGATTGCTTCTCGGTAGATAAATGTTTCTTCGTAGACATTTAATAGAAATAGCAGCAATTGATATTTGAGGGAGGTTTCTTAAGTGCTCAGAAGTATTATAGCATCAGTTACGTGCGAGATATTTTTGGGAGAAAGTAACGCTGGTCAACAGATAATTCGGCGCATAGAATTTCTGACGCGTTTCTTATGTATTTTTGTATGCCCAGAATCCGAAAATCTACTCAGCTTCTCTCCATCAATCGTAACTTTCTCTTTTGTGACGGTTATATGAGATTGAATTATGTTCAAATAAAGAGAATCAATTTTCTTGAAACTTAAAAACCACATTATTGGAAAATCGCATCTTGGGCGATAGAAAAATCTGTTTGCATTTTTTTATTCAAGATAAAAAATACTATATTATATGATTTGATCCATGTATAAAAAAATCTTTGTTTAAATTTTAATTTACTTATTTTCAAATTTAATCTTAAATTAATTAAATCACAGGAATGGAATTGTTTCCGAATTGATGCAATCTTAATTTAATTCTGGCATGTAATTTATAAACGAAAGAAGATTCCTGTTTGAATATAAAACTCGCGTTTGCGTTTATCACCGTACATGAATGTGCTACGCACATCGTTTACGTCGTCGAAGAATGAATTTTTGTTAAATAACTTACACTTGTCTTCATAGCGCAATTAGAAAGAACATGACTGGGACGCTCGGGGGTCAAGTGGAGCGTAGAGAACGTTTTGCCGAGCCCGTGTCCGTCATAATCCAAAGCTCTATCATCGAATCCAATTTACGGAACATAGCAAGGCGATTACATCGCTACGCGAGTGCGCGTCTCTCTCTCTCTCCCTCTCGGAGCGCGGCTCTCTCGTTAGACTTTCGGGTCACGGGTTACGTCTATCACATTGTAATTCGAGCCTGTGCGTAGCCGCGGATGATCGTCCGTTTGTACAGTAATAAAGCCGACAGTAAGGGACTAGCGGGGGAGGGGGATGTGGAGAGGATCGTCGGAGATAAGGCCGTAACCAAACGGTCGAGAGGGAAGTCCAGACCAGGGAAAAGGGATTGCGCCGGCACCGAGAATCCTCGTCTCAAGCGACCCCATCTCGCACGGTAATCAATTAATCTCCGTTGTGTCATCGTCGTGTGACCGATTGGCTCGTTATGTGCGTAACGACGTTTGGATCCGCCGCGACGAAATGGCCTTTTAATGGGCTGCGTAATCGCTCGTCCGCGGACATATTGCCTGCCACTCTCCGCATTCTCATTGATCTCCTTGAATCGGTCGGCCGATTCTATTGAGTTATCTCTCAAGACTCACAGCTCTTTCTTTCTACGCAGCACAAATACGCGCGGATAGAGCTCGAGTACGCTTGAAGGTTAAATTAATGATCGAGATGTAATAAGTAAAAGAATAATTGAGAGGCGGAAGAGAATAATATGTCCGGTTTGTATACGGTTTCCTATCTAATCTCTATTTTACTTTTTTTAATAATATGGCAATTCCAACGTTGCTTTATCTCGTTGGCCTGGTTCACGATTTCGACACTCGGCCACGTCGTGCAGCAATTTACTCAAGTGCATTCTCGGATAGCATCGCGCCTCGCGCGCCGCCAGTCATCCTCGTGCTTTCCTCCCGCGTTGCTCCTCGTTACTTCATGTCGTCTGCGACCTTACGACCTTCAGAGTGCCGTAGCGACAAACGACCGCTGGCACCGTGGCTCGCGGGGAAATCGACTTTTTCAAGGCGGTTACGGCGCGTTCAGGTGTTTCGAACGCAGAACAGCCGTGACAGTGCTGAGAATTGAGATACGGGTCGCGATTAACCCTTCCAACGTTGAGTTCTGACTTATCAGGGGCGAAATACCAAAATTTTTTGCTTGGTAAAAAATTAACCACTGAATGTTCAGTGTAAGACAACAGACATTTTGAACCTTACGTGAGGTAATTAAAATATAGGCTACAAACTTGTAAAGGAGTTTTTTTTGGAACTTTTTTACAAAGAAATTATAAAATGCATAATCTTTTTTTCAGTACGCTTTTCTTGTATTTTTTTTAAGAAAAGTTACATGATTTTCTTTCCTAATTAAAGTCCTCGTATATTAGTTTAGTTGTAACGAGAAAACAAACAAGATTGTTGTTTTATATAAGTGCCTATTATCTGAACTAGAATTGTTGAATTAAACCAAAATTTTACAAAATAACAGGTTTAGAAAACAAATATCAATTTGTTTCTCGATTCCGCCATTTTGTAAGATTTGACACACACACACACACACACA
>NW_022639513.1:20924-24236 GCF_010583005.1 Odontomachus brunneus | reverse complement strand
TATATATATATATATATATATATATATATATATATATACATATATATTTAGATGAAGAACGTCGAATTAATCGAAAATGGCATTACGTCGAATATCTCAAAATAGTACAACACGAAATTGAAATTAGGAGAAAGGATCTCCACGGTCCTTCTCCATCGAATCGTGGTCATGCGTTGCTGAATCCGACAGACTACAATACAATTTTCCACGCTGAATGCGTGAATTCAGTGACTCTCGTTTCGCACGACGCGCCGCGAGCATTCGAGTATCTTTCGCTTTATACCAAAACGCAAAGTTCGCGCGCACTGTTAATTCGCGGGAAGTAGCACGAGCCTTCCTCGCGACTTGTTTGTCGAAAGTCAAGTAGAAGAAGAAGAAGAAGGAGGAGGAGGCCTGGTTTCGAGATCAGAGAAAGTTGCAGGCGACCCACGTAGTGCAAATTAAGTGCAACGGGTCCTGTCGAATGCTGTTTCGGGTCAAAGTGACAGAGGAGATTCCGAAACGAGCTCGCGAATCGTAAGAAGATCCTTAGAGTCCTCGAACGTTTTTAGAGACTCGCGTTTCGTGCCGCGTGCGTGCATTCAGAGAAAAAGATGTGTGAATATAATAAATTTAAATGTGTGAGAAAAGGACAATGAAATTTCAGTTAAAAAAATTTGGAGTGTGAAGACTTTTTTTAATAATTTTGGTTTATGAAGAATTTTTTAAAAAGTCGGTTATGACAACATTTTTTAAAAATTTATTGCAGACCATCAAAATATACATTGTCCTTTTTCCATTCGGAAATGTTTACAAGAGTTTATTAAGTCCACCATGAAAGAAGAGGTTTCACAGAAACGGCTAATGTTTTTCCATTATTTTGTTTTTAATTTTCTAATTTGCACAACACATTATTACTGATATATAATTTAAAAAATGCTAAAAAAGTAATATTTTACTCGCTTAATAGGTACCCGTTTTTGGTTCTTCACTGCGGAATTCTTGATTAATGATCAACAACTAGAAAATGCATGTCTAAAATTCTTGTGTGCCATTTTCAAATAAAAAGATATTTGTATGAAAGAACACTTCAAATTGCTTGAACATTGCTTGTAAAACATTTTAAAAACTATCTTATTTCCTTAATAGTCAATGAATAGCCGTGAAATCGTCGTAAATAGAAAATAGCGTGACATGCAATTTCCCCTTTAACCTACATTTCTCACGATTTTGTTGCGTTAATTCTACTACTATTTATTGACTGTTAGGGGAAACGTCAAGAGAAAAATTGTTTTTTTGATGCTTTTTATGAATATACTCAAACGATCTAAACTGTTCTTTCAGCCAAATATTTTTATGCGAGAATGGCACATAAGAATTTTTAACGTTTCATTTTTAACGTTACGATTGCCGTGGCGAATATAAAAAAACCTTAACTTTAGAACTCTATATAAATATGAACTAAAGTTTACCCAAACCAACTTCTCAAATATTGCCGTTCTTAAAAACATGTATTTCATCTTTATAACATGTATTTCATCTTTATAACATATATTTCATCTTTTCATTATAACTTTTTTTAACTTCGCTGAATCGTAGAAATATTAGTGAATTTTTGTTCCTTGATATTTTCTATATCAATTAAAAAAAAAAGTATGGAATTTTAATCATTTTTACGGAAGTTATGAAGAAATGAAGTTATGAAGTTATGAGTAAATGAAGATGCGCTCGGTAAAATTTACTCATGTTTAGGGTTTACGTAAGCTTTTGATGTTTAGGGTTCTAAGGTTAATCGTGCTTATCGTGCAATGTGATGCTGCACGCAAAAAAATAACTTAGTAATATCAGCTAAACCGCGGTAGCTGATTCAAATTTAGTCAAAAGGCTAATCGTTTCGTCACTGTTAAGAATTGGCTATGACAGCTAAAATGTATTCGCTATGAAATATATTAGGTGACATTAAAAATGCACATTATTTCAAGTAGCTAAGAAAATGGCAGTTATTCCTAAATTTCTTATCGTATGATCGTTAAAGAAGTTTGCCGCACAGCTACA
The DNA here is from genome assembly GCF_010583005.1 of Odontomachus brunneus. Taxonomy (NCBI): domain Eukaryota; kingdom Metazoa; phylum Arthropoda; class Insecta; order Hymenoptera; family Formicidae; genus Odontomachus; species Odontomachus brunneus. The sequence continues at coordinate 22,202 of NW_022639513.1, read as the reverse complement.
ATCATTTGTTACAGTCATTTATTTCTAGTAGCTAATATTTCTCGCTGTAGCGCCTAAGTTTAACAGCGAATAAATTTAGTATCGACATTAGCTATCCCTATTTTAGTGACACATCTTATCTGCCACAGCTCTGGAAGCTAGTTTTTTTTGCGTGTGCTCTCGAGTCGAGAAAGCGATGTTCTCGAGTCGCTGGCTCAATTTTTCGTCACTCTACTTCCTGCAATTTTCTCGGAAGCGCCGTCAAGCGCTTCAAGGTTCCTAAATCCTCCGTCACCTCGTAAAAGCGAGTCCTCGAGTTAGAAGAGCGAGCGCGTTGAATCGCGATGCCGGTACCCGATAAGGGCTTTGTTAATCGAGCGGCCGTAATTTTTCGTAGGTAATTAAGACCGAGCGCGTGCGCGCGCGCGTAAAGGTCGATAGCTTCGGTCGCTCATTAAAACTCGTAGACGATCGTCCCTTCAGATGCCGACGACGATCATCTTCCCCGCCCGGCTCGCATCCTCGCAATTAAAAGCTCGACCTTCGTGCCGCGCAATTAAGACGCGCCGACGGGGGGACGTTGACTACATTAATATATATCAGGCGCGACGGCGAATCGGCGCTTTTTTTTAACGCATCGCGCGATACGATAAAATATACGAGACGTCCGGGGAAATCGATTGCGACGTGAGTATCCCGCCGTGGGATAATACTTGATAAATTTACGACGAGAATATTATTTTCTTATATCGCGCAGTCCTCTTGCAAACGCATCCTTAATGCGCGCGTGCATTACCGACTGAAATGTGTTGTAAGAAGCACAGGTTGCAAAATTTGTACGAAAATGCTTCTGAAGCAGTTCTTAGTTGGAGATAGTGGCTCATAAAGAGTAATATTGAAGAAGGAGAAGACAAATAACAAGCAATATTTCTTTTATTATAAATTATTATTTCATTTTACATTTTTTACATTACTATTGTTATTATTATTTGAGTTTCGCGGGTAGTTTATAGCTTTTTAATGTTCTCACTCCTATCATCAACAAGTGCAACAAAAATACATAAAAAATAAAATTGAATACAAGATATAGATGTTTTTAGTTTGCTGATTATGAATATGAGGTCAAGTGTGTGAAATTATTTGTATAAATAATAAAATGTTTAAACAAAACATGTAAAAAGTTGAAAAAAAATTATTTTTACAAATAATTTCTCGGTTAGGCGGATATTCGAATTTTGACTAATTCAGCACAGATTTGAAATATTTCGGTTGGAATCTCGGCTAAAGAAATTTGGAATA
>NW_022639513.1:11250-20914 GCF_010583005.1 Odontomachus brunneus | reverse complement strand
ATAATAAAATGTTTAAACAAAACATGTAAAAAGTTGAAAAAAAATTATTTTTACAAATAATTTCTCGGTTAGGCGGATATTCGAATTTTGACTAATTCAGCACAGATTTGAAATATTTCGGTTGGAATCTCGGCTAAAGAAATTTGGAATAATTCGTGTCTCAGCTATGCCGATTTTGTTAAAATTTTAATTAAAATTGCCGGATTTCTTGGTTTAGCCGAGATTCGAATCATTTTTGATTAATTTAGTACAGATTTTAAATATTTCAATTGAAATCTCGGCTAAAAAAATTTAGAATGATTCGTGTCTTAGTTATGCCGATTTTATTAAAATTATTTAACTATATCTTGTATTCAATTTTACTTCTTATATATTTTTGTTGCACTTGTTGATGATAAGAGTGAGAACATTAAAAAGCTATAAACTGCCCGTGAAACTCAAAGTGGGCTAAAATGAAAAAAATATGACCAAAATATTTTTTGTACTTCTACATTTGTGCCAAATTAGAAAGAAATCGAAGTGTACTTTTTGGGTAGATTTACTTGTTAGAGTCGCAACTTTAATTTATTTGGGACGTCAGAATAAGTCCTAATTAGATTTTAATAAGAAAACCTAATAGCAGTCTAGAAATGTTTCTGCAAACTTTTCCGACATTCTTAAACTTCTGAATTCAGATGCGAAGATACAGCAATGTTCTTCAAAATTCTTCTGAACGGAGCAAAACACGTGTTCAGTATATACAAGCTACAGATCTTTGTTTTTAGGAGAATATTGACTTTAATTGATAGCGTCTGACAGGTTGATTTATATTCGAAACGTCACCTCTGAAATTTTTTATCGCTTTTGTCATACATTCGACAATGCACCAATTCATTCTCGCGCGTATTTTTATAGCGTGAAAGCATTTGTAATTCTGTGCAGTCAATACAACGTAAACGTTGCAGAAAAAATCAGTGTTCTGTGTCGGTAAAGATCTCGACTTCAGCATCCCCTTAATCGCCCGTTTCTCCCACTAGAGAACTTCGGTTTCCGCGGAAACTCGCGGATGAAACTCGCGATCGTCCTTTTGTGTTCGACCTTCTCGCGACTGTGCCTTCGGAGAAAACCACTTCCTCCGCTTGTTCGGACCGCTATAAGAACTTCAATGGAGGAACGTAAGAAAAAGCTCCGGGCCGCCCCCGGTAATCGTAGCGAAGATCATAGATCCTTTCCCTTCCTCGAGGGAAAGTAACCTAAACACAAAGAAAACGAGGGAAACGTCACTCGTCACGTAGACGGCTAAGACACGGTGGTAGTCTCACTGATCTCCACGGATAACGTATTGATCATAACTTCTCAATCTCGCTGTCTTCAAATATCTTATATATCTCTGCCTGATACATCTTCTCCTCGGAGAAGAACAAAAGGACAGCTCGAGGAACGGAGGGCTTCTCTATTGCTAGTTGCGGAGCGATATACCTCGCGCAGAGATCAGTGGCCGGCTTCCATTCCCATCTCTCGCCTTGGATATCACCTATCGAGTCTTATCGCAGAAGTCGACTCAATTGGGCGTAGGGGAGGAGGGACGGGGCAGGATAAGAAGCAGGGGAGGTAGAGGAAAGAGGTTGCGTTCGATCGGCGGGAACAGGTTGCCATCCGGCTTTTTGCAGGTGGATTATAGCCTGACGACCGGTATCACTAGACTCGCTATCACTAACGATCTCGTTACGCGGTTAGGTCGGCTTAGGTTAGCGCGTGCTCTGGAAAGTACCCGCGAAACGCAAGCGAGCGCGTAGCGCCTTATCGTGCGCGGCGCATCTTCGAGTTCGCTCTTCGATTAGGCTCCGCAGATATCTCGCGAGGAATGTCCAGGGACAGTCGGGACTAGCCGCAGGCAGAAGGAGAGAGAAAGAGCGCCGCGCTTGTGTTCTCGCGAGCATCTGTCTCGCGAGTGGTCGTTTGGCGGACGTCTTCTCGCGTTTGCATAAAGTCCGCGTAAAGTGCGCAAACAGCGCACGCCGAGTAGCCGTGTGTTCCTGTTTTTTAGCGAGAGATAATAGCGAGTGAATAAGCGGGTGGCTGCGAGCGCGTCGTCGTTTGCGTGCAGCTTCGCTAATGTATCGCTGGGTAATTGGATCTGTTTGCGGAATGATCGAGAAGCCTCGTTCATCACGCCCGATTCGACCATCGGCGAGGAGAAAGGGTGCTTTAAAGAGCCTTTTACCCTTAGAGACGAAAGATCTATGTATGTATATAAGATAGAATGCCTGTCCGTTTCCTATAAACTTAAATTTATTGACCGATCTGGACCAAATTTTATATAGTTACTCTCTGCGATCTCACGGAAAATACAGGTTACATGAAACTTGAGTACCTCAGTCTCTCCTTTTGATTTCAGTTTAAACTAATAGACTATAATGAGAAACTTCCTCGGGCAAAAAGATCCGCAGCAAAGTAGCGACTTGTAACTTGGCACATTTATTAAGGTAAATGTCCTACTAATTAAAAATAATTGATGATCTAATGATTAAAGCAATAAAATTAATATAATTATAATATATATTATAATATATTCGTATTTAATATTTCTAAAAAAGAGCTTTTGGAATTTTACTAAAAGATATTTCTTTATGCCAATATGTAATATAATATTTAATGAATATTCACTATCATTATTTGGTAATTAGGACATGATATTTTTTACTTCAATTACTGGTACAATCGGCGTTAATTAACAAATCTCATTAAAATTATAATTAATATTTATTAATTTTATTTCATATTATTTTTTAATCGCTGACAAACCTAAGTTTTATATAAACTTTAGTTAGGTTTGTTAGTAATTTTTTAAATTATTAATGAAAATTTAAATTTAATTATGCTTTCTTATTAGTTCAGTCATTGGGACATTAACCTTATACATTGAGAGAAGAAATATTTATTCTAAAGAAGTAAAAAAATATTTATTTAGTGAGTACATTAATAACATATTTATTTATATAAATATATACATATTCTTATACTGAGAAAAGAAATGTTTTTCAAATAAGAAAATATACATTTTTTTAGAAAGCTTGTGTATCGTGAAAACGATTGTTTATTCTACTTAAATCAAAGAATTTATATTTAAGTAAATATTTGTTATTAGCACCTACCGACTAAATATTTTTTATTTTTAGATTTTTTTCTCTCTGCATAAATATAAAGGGGTAGTGAAAGTACGTGTGTTCGGGGATATCTTATCTAAAATCTGAAACTAAATATCTCACACTAAAAAAATGCATTCTACTCGATACCATGTATTCAAACTCTTGATACGTGGGACGATATTTCTTTGTGTCACAAAACGGTAATGGACAAACGTGTCAGCCGATGTCGCTGACGTAAAGTCACTTTTCGCTTTCTTAAAATCACTTGTGTGGATGTGATTGCTGTCAGATTGATGAAATGATATAAACAGCGACGCGGTATCTCACGTATGTAATAACCGGTGGAACTTTCTGCGAAATTGCGGCATACCATTATTTCCCAATAACACGACGTCGTGCCTTGTTTTTCCTCGCGTGTCCTTTCACTGGCGATAGGAAACGCGATTAGCTACCTAGCTATTGTACAGATCTGTTATTTATCGTTGCACTCGTCCGCCGTATCTCGCGGTTCCATCGTTGTAGAGTCAATATCGTTATCAGGGGGAATTTATTAAAACGCGCAAGTATGCGGAAAGTGTGACTAATCCGTCTGAAACACTTTTCCAAATTGTCAGAGCGGCTCTGTGTAATTTCAGAATCGCAATTTGCAACGCGCCACGCATACCTCGTCTTAATCCATTCACGTCGCTCTAGTAACCCTGCATTTTTTTTTATAGTTTCAACACAATCCACGTTACTAAATTTTTAACATTACACTACTCAATAAGGAAAATTACAGATATTTCTTCCCATTATTATTTATATGTACTTTTGAATACACATGAACATACGCGGAGTGAATATTATAATTTTTTTTACTTATAAATTTAATTTTTTTCAATTTTACTATATTTCTAGTAAAACAGAAATAGACTGTCAGCAGGTTTAGGTAAATCAACTTTTCTTTTTGACTAACTTAAGTTTAAAGTTAGTGTGGTTTATAAAATTAAATGAATTAAATTAAAAGTTACTTATAAAAAACTAACTTAATTGTGAAAGTTAAATTAAAATTATGTAAACTTATTCATGTTAAAAGTTAACTATGCAAAGCAATATATATGTTTTTAACGTAATTAACTTTTTAATTGTAGATTAAATTTATGTGTAGAAAGGTAGTCTTATACAAAAAAAGATATCAATTGTTTTGTGTTCAGAATTCCATATACAATAAAATAATATTTCTTATTTTTCTTATATTACATTGTTAACAGCTCGTGCAATGATTTTAGTATGAACGAGAATTATTTTAATTTACATAAAAAAACTTAATAAGTTTTTTAAATTTAATAAGTAAATTATTAAAGTCAATGCACTTTAAAATAACTAGTATCCGTAAAAAGTTGACTCGTTTAAAAATAACTAAATTAATTTTGAAGTTATCAACGTTTTAATTTAACTTTTAACTGATTAACTCATTATTACCCAATCCCTTGACTGTCAGTAAAGTCTACCTTGCTCTAAGGAACATAATAAATTTCCCTAAAGAAATTTTTTGATAACACACTTCACTTTCTAGAGTAGAGGTAGGACATACGAAATGAAAAAAACAATAAATTACTGCAGAATGTCGATCTATTTCTCGGTTATGAAATTTTCTAGTAATTTCTACTGTAAAATTCTCCCCGTGCATCGATTCACTTTAAGTCTAAACGGATAAACGTGAGATATGGATGCAGGCACGAACCAATATTAGGGCTACGGCAAAGTTTTGCGCGACGCAATACCCTTGTAAACGTCTAACCCCACAAAATCGGGCGACCCTCTGAGACCTTTATGACCCACCCCCGTAGCATCTTCGCCAAGCAGGCGGTCGCCAACTGCGCGGGTCGTATCTCGCGGACCCGATATCGTAGAGCAGCTTTTTCTATGGAAATCCGAGCGTGTTCAGCGCAATAATCCAGGTCGTTTACGACGGCACCGGCGTGCAATTCTCGCCTCCTCGGGCGCGCGAAAAGCCGCTTAATTTCAATTCCGACGGTATCGTCCCTCGCACCACTTTTGCGCCACGTACGCGAGAGAACGCACGAGATATCCCTCCGCAGGATCTAGCCGACAGGATCCGAGGGATTCGGAGTCGGGATGAGTCCGGGTTGCGCATGTTCTCCCTCGACGTCGTGCCCTTTGGTGTCTTCGATACTCTTCGGTTGTCGTTATATAGGTTGCGAGGTAGCTCGTGTTAAAGAGTTTATTCACTAGGTATGTAGGTTTATTCACTAGGTAAATAGGTTTTCAGAACACTCAAGAGGCATATTTTCGGTGAAATGTCAAGGGAGCCATTCATTTATAGCCAAATTTACAATTTTTTGAACATAAAATTATGTTTTTATATACTTATTTTAGTATATAAATAACAAATTAGTATAATAAATTTGCAATATAAATAATAATTTAGTATATAAATAATAAATGTTAATTGAAACTAATTTTACGATACGACTTTGCCACGTCTTATTCACAAGTAAACCTATTCAAAAGTTACACTCCGATTTTTTTCTAATTTGGCACAAATGTAGAAGTACAAAAACATGTTTAGGTCATATTTTTTCATTTTGGCCCATTTTGAGTTTCATGAGCATTAAACACTAAAAAGAAAGTTAGTATCTGTAATTATAATCACATAGAGAAACAATTACTATAAGTTACGTTTAAGAAAACTATTTTTGACTAAATTCTACTATAATATTATTGATAATTTATACTATTTATTTTTCCTTATATATGGTTATAGTTACACGTATACCAAATATTTTTTTCTAAGTGTATCATGGAGTTATATGTGCAAAATTGCGATATTCAGTATTAAATTTTTCACGAACCGCGCAGACAAGTTGCATGAAACTTTCACTGTGAACGTGTTCTATTACGATAAATGTTGCGTTAAATTTTCATATGATTATGGTATATTATGATGAATAAACCCTTTAATTCCGTCGCGAGATGCGACTTGGACATTCCGCGCTCCCGGGAGTTGTTTTCCGCCGTGCGCTTTCCACGCCACACGCGTGCGTTCGTGAGCAATTCTTTTGCCGATCGCGCACGCAAGCGGAATTTAATTCAGATAGGGAGAAACCGTCGTCTCTTCTGCTTCTTATGGCGGAACAGCCGAGGGTGGATTATTCCGGATCGTAGCGCTACGGGAACGGCGCGCTCGGATTCTCCGTTGCGTAAGAGAATTTGCAAAGCGCACTTTTTTTCAAGCGAACTCTGCACTTTTCCATCGTTACCTGCGAGATTTACGCGCTAAATATTACGTCCGTTTACATGCTCCCGCACCCGAAGGCCGGGAATATCGCGGACACACAATGTGCATTTGATGCATCGCTCGTATAAACACGCGAACGAACCTTGAAAAGATATATCGCGGTCGATAAATCTATCGCCATTAGTGAAAGTATGCCTGAATGATGTATCGGAGTTTTCTAGTCGTCTCTGACTTTATTCGCGATCGTTATCTCTAGCGCTAAAAATGTCACACGCTGTTAACATCCAGTCACTGTCCCAGTTTGCGTTAATCTAATTATTTCTTGGTCATAGATGACTCGTCATCGCCGCAAAGTAGATCATTTCTCTCGAAGGCCCTGATCTTGACACAGTGCCGAGTTTCAATCTGTAACACTTGCCGGATTCTGAGGGTGAATGTCGAGAATCAATTTTCGCCATGTTTTCACTCAGTAAATTCTCTCTCTGTAAATTGTCGGAGCAAATTCGCAAAAATTGGCTATCAAAATTGTGTAGAGCGACTCAGTGAAAAAAATGCAAACGCGTATGCAAGTCACGTAAAGCACAGTCGCTCTTTATCTCCGCCAGAAATTTAAAGTATCTCCGTCTTACAGTGCTCGGGGCATTCTTCGGAATCATCACGCCATCAGTCTCATGAGCGAGCATATAAGTTTCCTCGTTTGAATCGCTCTCGCGAGTCAAGTTGTTTTTCCGCGGCATAGTAATCGAGGTTGCTCGCGGAATTCGCATGTCTCCACCGAGGTAGACCTGGCGCCTGACTCGAGAAGAAGGTTCGAAATAAAATTTGTCATAATGATACAAATATCGTCGTTTGTATAGAAAATTTCTTGGGATTCTCTTAGTCCGATTCTTCAAAATAATTATGAATTCTGGTCTCGTGTAGAAAATTTTCTTGGATCCAATTTGATTCTCCCAGAATTCCCCCTTTTCTCCCACCTTTGATTTTTCCATCCAGAATTGTAACTTCAATTATTTGGGAAATCGGGATAGTTTCCAATTAGGTCTCAGAAAATGTTCTACAGTTGGAATAAGAATGGGATTCCAATTGGTATCATAATACGATACATCTATTTGGAAAAAGTATGTGACAAGAATGGGATTCCCAATCGCTATTGTATTGGGATAATCAATTTCGGAACAAACCTAGGTCTTTTCATCGGAATCTACGTTTAACTGGGAAAATCTCTATGTGGGTATTTTCCGAGGTATCTCTTGATGGCCAACGGCATTTGCAAGAGGAGATACGTTTGGGACTTTCTTTTTCTCGTTAAAGTCGGTCGCCAGGTTCACGTCGGTCGTGCCTTCGCTTCTTCTTCTTCTTTTTCATCTTCTTGCTTCCCTCGCGGGTCGAAGAAACTCGATTCGCACGCAAACTCTCAAGACAAACGCGATATCGTTTCCCTCGTCCCTCGCTCGTAGGATTCTACTCGGCGAGAGAGCCGCGCGCGGCTATCCCGCTCCGGGATCTAGTCCCGCCGGCGTGGTATGCTCTCCGTGCAGGAATCTAGCCTTAATGAGTAAAGCCGAGTCCGTGGTGAGCGAGTTGTGCACTTCCCTCGGGTTTCTCCAAGATCTTCCACGGTCTCGCGAGTCGTAAAAAGAGAGTAGAGGGAACGAGTAGAGGAAAAGAGAGCCCCTTGCTCCCCATCTGGCACTTTCAGGAGCGAATTTAAGTGAAATAGCGCCTATCACCGGTGATTCTATCGATTTCCTTAAAGGTTCAGCAACGTTGGTAGACTTGATTTTTATATCACAAGAAGAAACGTTATTTGTGGAAAATTTGTGAATAATTTTAATGTAATACATATGATGGAAATTTAGAGAAGAAGAGAATCTCTCCCCTTAACTGTAAGTGGATGTTTGGGGATCACACAGACGAATAAATAAATGAATATTTTTTTAATGAGAAATATGAGATAAAATATTTTTAAGATTTTTTATTTGTAACGTTTACGATTATTATTATTATGTTTAAAATATATCTTAGCGCTTATATATAAAAATTAAAAGTTATATATGTATATACACAAAAATAATAAAAAAATTATGTGCTTACTTAAGGGGAGGTTCTAATGTAGATAGTTGAAGAAATAGTGTTTTACAAATTTTTTTTTGAAGAAATGTATCAATATTTCGACTATATTATTTATCATTGTCTTAAGAATAAAAATAATTTTTTATTAAAAAAAAATTAAAATTTCGTCGTCTAGATTTCTTGTACTGAGCGCAGTGTTATTGGACTAGAAAATTTGAAAACTGTATTAAACATGCTGGAGGATAAAGCTTTGTCATATGCAAAAAACCGAAATTTAACAAAATGGCAGCAATTACAAGTTATTTTTTCTCTTTCTTCTTCTTTTATTTACTGACCTAGGAAAAATATTAATTTTAGGAATTTTTCACAAAGGATTTAGATCCCTTCTCCAGCAAATTTAATACAGTTAATTTTTTGAAAATTTTTCGTGCCATTTGTTTCAAATTATTGCACGAACTGTAATGTCGCCCGCCAGTCAGAGAGTTTGACGACATCACGCTCAGCATAATAAACCTGAGAGAACAACGGAATTTTAATTCTTTTTTAAATAAAATAATTTTTCTTATGCTTAAAACAATGGCAGTTTATATGGTCAAAATACTATATTAATATCTCTATTTATTTCTTCGAAAAAAATTCGCGAGTTTTCCTGTTTTCCAGCTATCTGAATCAGAAATTTTCTCCTTAAAGATTAATGTTGCAAATGTCATCGTATATTTGGAGATCATTATTTTTTTTTACTTATAGATATAGGTATTTATTTTTTACTTATAGAATCGTAATTTTAGATCTTAAATAACGATCAGTCGACTTTTTCTCACGTTGCCGGACAAGATTTACATTTGCAATTCCTGCGCGAGCTTTTCAATTAAAGTAACGAAACTGCTCCTGTTAGAAACTTTTCTTGCGTTAGAAAGGTAGAGGTAGTTTACTTTACTTTGTCTCTTGCGAGCAAGGGCTCTTCCCTCTGGGTCCGACGTGCACGGCAGAGTCTCGCGGGCCCTGCGTCTAAATCCAGGTCTGAGCGCACTTACTCCTGCTGCACACGCTGAATCAGGATCTGGTGCAGAGTGCTACTGCAGCCTGCTGCACGTTGTTCTTGCGGTTCGCGGAATTGCATCGCCGTCGGCTTGTGTTAGCCCGCGAAACAGGAATTTGCGCTTAAGGCGGGGTCCGAGTTGAGAGAGAGAGAGAGAGAGAGAGAGAGAGAGAGAGAGAGAGA
>NW_022639513.1:0-10785 GCF_010583005.1 Odontomachus brunneus | reverse complement strand
AAGAGAGAGAGAGAGAGAGAGAGAGAGAGAGAGAGAGAGAGAGAGAGAAGAGAGAAAGAGAGATAGATAGAGAAAGAGTGCCCGCTTCTATCGGGATTACCGGGGTGGCCGTCGATTATCGCTTTACGCAGTTTTCTGGCGCTAGTCGGGCGAGAGAAGTCTCGCCCTCTCTTCGCCGTCGTTATCCGCCAGGTACGCGTTCTTCGACAGAAACGTTTTATCGTCCGCGCACATATAGCTACGGGGCAGCGCGGAGCCCGGAGTTTATAAGAACGTGAGTTCCGAGCGGCTCTTCGACTATCCGCACTGAGAGAAAAAGTCTCGCTAATTTAACAAAGTACCAGTACCCGCAACAAATGGTTTGTCGATATGGACAGCAGATGAGCCCGTAGTAGAAAGAAATGATTTGTTACTTTCAATTTGCTGCTCTGAACAATTTTGTGTAATGGAGGTATAACCTAAATAGATGAAAACAAATGTGATTTTTATCTCAGATAATGTATTTTAATGTAATGATTTTTATCTCAGATTTGCTTGTTTGACCCGTTAAATCAATAATTAGATAAATAGTCGTTCCGATGTGTCGATTCTTAATAGCTATAAAATGATTTTTGTCTGAGAAAAATCCTCTTTTCAGACTTTTATTTACTTATAATAACTTAACAATTAAACGTCCAAATTATTTTTTATTTATTTTTAGTTCTTTACATATCCAAGAGAATATAGTAATAATATAATCGTCTGTGATAATTCTGATAAGTTAATTAAAATCATTAAAAATGAAAAATAGATAAATGGGACTAGCATCCATTGGCTCAGAGGGTTGAAATGACAAATAATGAGAAATGATTTGCAATAATAATTCCTTAACGTTCGATTTCCTTAACGATTATCAAACAGCAAACGTGCTTTTGTTCTGATAACCAAGCGATTTTTTTCAATGCGCTCTCGTGGATCGATTAAAGATCGCGAGAGTGCAGAGCAAACGTGAATACGGCCGGTTAGGTTAATGCGCGATCAGTACTTTCCCTGTTTCGATTTAAAGCTCGGCTCGGAGGGGGCACGCAAATGAACAGGTCCTCCCGTGCTGCGCCGCAGGACGACAGCTTCCTAGGAAGTGGCGATTCCGCGTGCCCCGTAACTCACGATTTGCGGAATGCAGCGGCAATTGCACCTGACGACAAGCGGAGATACGTCCGCGGATCGTAAAACGCATCGGCCGGGCTCTAATCTCGCAATTGATAATCGCGTCCGAGTGTGGGCGTCTCTCGCCACGAGGAAACCACCGCGAATCTCCGGCCTCGCCTCCTCACCGTCGGGCGAGCTGTAACAACAGGTAAACAAACGTACAGAGGAGATCTTGGACGGCGATATTGTGCGGCGGTTTCTTTTCTTCCCCGAGACCCCGAGCGCCGCGATCTTTTTCTCAGCGCGCATCTCTACGCGCGTGAAAGTCTGCGAGACGGAACGGCGATCTCACGCTGGGTATGTTCCCTGCACGTTACTGCCCTGATATACGGGGTGTTTCGTAAGGCGCGCATGAAACTGCAGGATTATGTTTTCCGATGAATTTCGACGCGATGAATCTCGCTACGGGACTAATTTCATTTTCACCTGTGCACAGTGTTTCTAACTGTTTAACTCGATTGAAGTCTATCATTTCGTAGCTTCCTGCAATTTCTTCTTGTCTACGTTGCGTACTTGAATATTCCGGGATTCAGTGAGAGAGTGAAAAATATTGCATGAACATTTCTCAATATTTCCCAGATACAGCATATTATATTCGAAAACTTGTCTCAAAATTCGTTATTCCATTATGATATCAATTGGAAATCCCACTCTTGCCTCAAATATAAGTTTCCTATCAAGAAATGAAACAGAAATATTATAGGATCTCGCGTTTTTTTTTTTAATTTGTAATATCAATATACTTTTATGGCTCCTCGCATTGTCCATCTCTTTTTAATGACGTCAGAAGCGAGAAAATGTATGCTAGAAATTCTTGCAAAATACGTTAAAATAAATATATATATCCATAAAGTAGCACTTGCACAATCGACGAGCCTTATAGACCACTGTATGCGTACTGGGAGGGTTCTCGTCACTCTCGAGGCTCTTCGTCACGATGATGAAACGCGAAATTTCCGACATCGCGATGTTATCAGCATTTTACGAATCGTGGGCTTGAGCATCAGAAGTGGTTTGTCCGACGAGGATCGATCGGCTAATAAGTCAGCTATAACACGCAGCTCGTTAATCAAAGATGCAATCTCGCTACAATATTGCCATCTCCTAGATCTGTCGGCGTGTCGCGCGCTTTGACGTCATACAAATAGTCCCTCTTTTATGGCCGACACGACGCACGCATAATACAGCCATTTCCGACAATGTTGGGCTCTTCGCGATTTTTAAGACGGGTCGTTTCAATAGCCGCGGGATTTTGAATTGCCATGAGACGCGAATCGCTTCCCCCGAGAGCCTCGAAGAGGCGTGTATTTCATGGCGAATCGCTTTTACAACTCGCATGACGTTGATATCCCACGCAAAAGCCGTATGTAAGTAAGTATGTAGGAGCGACAGCGCGCACGGCGAAAGTAGGATGCACTTGGCGGACGCTTTTCGCTCGCTCGACGTGCAGGCCGTGCGTGTGAGAAACGCGTACGCGAGTCGTGTGCGCGCACTCGTTGCAGCAACGTGTCCTAAGAGGGAAATCTGCCGAGCCTAAGTGAACGATCTTGCCGACTCCAATTTTTATAATGAGCATAAAGCACCTTTAACGAGCCGCGATAAACAAAATCGGCGTTTGCAGGTCGAATTTCTCTCGGCGATTATTAGTCTCGTTCTTGCGAGTGGATCAGTTTGGAAGAAACAGTATATAGGACGGATTTTATAGTAACTTTTAATCCTCTAATGGGCAAAACTCTTTTTTAAAAATGGTGATTCTAACGTCTATTACATAACATATCTAGATATATGAATGTGTGAAATATAAGAAACACACACCTTATAATACTTATTATTATTATGATTACTTGACGAAATATCAATCACAATCCATTCAGGGCAAATGTTCAGTCATTCAGATTTTGCGGTCGATACTTCAACCACTTGTGAAAATTTGCTTTTTCACTAAAATATTTGTAAATAAAAATTTAAAGTTTACATAAACACAAAAAATTGTTTATTTGTACCAATTCAGTGCAGTTACACTCATGTCAAAAAAATTACAAAAATGTTACATATTACAAGTAGATATCATACTTCCATTTTTTGAGTAGCACTTTTTGTAGCAACTACTTATATGGTTATGTGTAGACCTTTTCCATTACATATCATCTCAAACCACGGTGAAATGGTTAAAATATCAAAATGGTTAAAATATAAAAATGGTGATTCTAACGTCTATTACATAACATATCTAGATATATGAATGTGTGAAATATAAGAAACACCTTATAATACTTATAATACTTATTATTATTATGATTACTTGACGAAATATCAATCACAATCCATTCAGGGCAAATGCTCAGTCATTCAGATTTTGCGGTCGATACTTCAACCACTTGTGAAAATTTGCTTTTTCATTAAAATATTTGTAAATAAAAATTTAAAGTTTACATAAACACAAAAAATTGTTTATTTGTACCAATTCGGTGCAGTTACACTCATGTCAAAAAAATTACAAAAATGTTACATATTACAAGTAGATATCATACTTCCATTTAGTATGTGTAGACCTTTTCCATTACATATCATCTCAAACCACGGTGAAGTGGTTAAAATATCGATCACAAACTTATAAAGGGTTAATGGGCCGCCGGTATCCCGCAGTACTTAGATAGAGTGGCCCTTAAAACCTCCCTTCCCGTTATTCCCGGAGATAAATTATCACCTTCAATCTCGCGTTCCTTCTCGCGAATGTGCTGCGCACACCGGCTGTTACCGCACCGGCAACAATTTTGCCGTGTTCTCAGGAGCTCCGTCGCATCCCGGCACGCAAACGCCGAGGACACGCGAGATAACGTTTACTCGTTCCAACACGTGAGAAGGAATTTCGGGAAGCGTGTTTCGGGTCGAGCCACGCGACTACCGTTTCACTTTTAATAGCGGCTTGAGAGTTCGAGTGCGCGTTATTAAGTAATTGCGTGTGCACCGCGTGTTGTTGGAGAGAAAAGTTGAGGAGCGCGGGACGGCGTGCGTGACGGCTGCTCGCGATACGTCACGCACGACCCGCACGACTCGGAGACATCCACGGGAGAGTAGGGATGTGCAATATATGAAACTGTTTATCGCAATGCGATCTTTTCTTTTAAGAACTGCAATGAATACGAAATATCACAATTTTCTACCGCAATTTTGAATCGCAAGTGTAATTTTGAATTGCGCGTAACTTTATATCGTTAACGCGATTTTTAATCGTAAGGGAATCTGGGGCATGATGGGAACTGTAATGTTTAAATATATTAAACATATTAAAACTTCTACTCGCATCGTCCATCTCTTTCTAATGACGTCAGAAGCAAGAAAACGCGAAATATGCTAAGATAAAATATATATGCACAAAATGACATTTGCAATCGATTAAGCACGCCTCTAAAATATTCCGAACACTTTCCTTTTGTTCTAACAACCCATAAAAACAATGAATAACCATAAAATTAATGTGATATACAACTTTTTTTTCAACTTAATTTCCTCATTATTCTGTCATTTTAATTTTACGATTATTTATTGATTAGAACAAAAAAGAGTGTATATTTTAGAGGTGTGTTTAATCGATCGCAATTATTTTGTAAATATATATTTTTATCTTGACGTATTTTGCAAGAATTTTTATGCGTTTTCTCGCTTCTGATGTCATTAAGCGTCAAAAGAGATGGACGATACGAGTATCCAGAAGCCTTAAAAATAAATAAATCAACTCTCTTTTTGTACCACATAAGAAAACACCAATTTTTTTATAGTATACATTTCAAAGAATATTTTGATGCAGTATGACGGAATAGCTAAAAATGAAAGCATAATGAAGTTAAATGACGTTTTCTTAATCTTATTATGCGCAGAGTAAAATGGGAGATATTTTACAAAACTTGTTTATTTCCGAATCATTAATTTTTAAACGTTTTCAAAAATGACTTATTAAGAGACATGCAATATATAAGAATGTGTTATTGCACGTTTAATTAATTATAATTATTTATCGATAACATTTTTCTCATGAAACAATAAAACTTTTCATTATCTTTTTTTATTAAAATATTAATGAGAATTAATATTATAAGTGTAGCAGTCGTTGGTAATCTTCTGAAACATATATAAAAAAAATATATATAATAATCACAAAAAAAGAAATAAAAATATAAAAAGAAATAATGCAACTTAACACTTTAAGGTTGTTATAATGGCGTAATTCCATTGCCTCAAAATATATGTGTGGATTAGATAGTATAAGATACTATAGATTGTCGCGCGATATTTGCACAGATACTTAACTAAAATGACGAATGATTTTGAATAGGCAGGCGCGATTTTGCGATAAAGATCCAATTGCGTATTGCGATTCAAGAGAAGAAAATCGCAATGCTTGCGATATATCGCAAAATCGCACGTCCCTACGGGAGAGACGACAGGTGAAAGTCTGCGGTTCTCTCCAGTCTATTAGCGGTCTCCGTTCCTACGCCCGCATAGGCGAACCGAGCGTCGCTAATTAAGCGACCGAGATCGCTCGATTTCTTCGCGGATTCGAAACGCGCGGCGAGCACTGCTTTCGATCGCGTGTCATTTGACCGGGCCGCTTCGTAGACGTCGTTGTGGAACGTATTAATCGTATCGACAGGAACGCGCATTGTCTCTCCTCGTCCTTGTGGCTCATTCCTCTCGCCAGTTTAGCTTTCTGTGACGTCTGCAACATGCATTCGCGTGTTCTGAATCTCGCAAACAAATGGCAAGACTCGATGCGCAAGATGGAATGACGGCAGCGGCGGAAACGGAATTTTATTCAAATATCCAAATAGTTTTCGCGATTTGACGTCGTACTAATGACATCCAGCGACGTTGTGATGCGTATACGGGGATGCAGAAATTTTTGTTGAATAATGTAGTATAATTTACAAGACTTGAGTATTGCACTGAGGTATTCTCATACTAAAGACAAAATTTATACAGCAACACAAACGAATATTTGGATTCATGATAATGTTCGGGTAATGAGTGTTTGTTGCGTGAAGCTCGGCTGAAATACGCTCGCGATTTTTAATAGAGATCTTTCCGCGTCGGAAGAGCAGACAGAGTGGAACATTTGTATGCTTCGTTATAAGAGACAAGCGACTTCTGCTAGACGCGATCGAGCCACAAGGACGAAAACCTATATGCGCTTCAACTAAGTCTTGTTCTCCGCGTGTGGTGGCGGTGTAATCCTCGATTTGCATTCCCGCTGCTCTCCAGAGGAAATCTTTACGAATGTCCCTCGTACAAAAGTGTCGTCCATTGAACTCCATCGGGAGTGTCTTTATGGATCGCTCGGGACAGACAAACCGGATCCCCGACGACATCGAGCCACCAGAAGTCTCCTCTCATTCATAACGCGCTGAGAAAGAACATTGACAAATCTCCCGATCTTGATGAGACTTGATGAGATACGGGGAACGAATGACAATGATCTCGACACGTTTTTCTTTCTCCCAGACATACCACAGAGATTGTCCGGAGATTCGAAGTCCGCGTTTATCCAAAGTCTTTATCCAAATATCGCGAATAAAGTATCTCCTTAATTCTCGAGCATTTCTCACCTCGCCTCTAAGGTGCTTAACCTCCGTTGATGCTGCAGAGATCGAATAAGAAACAGTTTCCATCCACGATGAGATCTCTGGCATACCTCTGGAGATTACTCTCGTTTGCTCTACCAAATTACCAAATTTCGTGGAGATTGCAGGAGGAGGAACCGTAGGGAGGAACGCGTTCGCTGTCAGTGAATCCGCCTTTCTTCTGCCTGGCAAGAGCAAAAGTTAAGCTCGCAGCCTTCTCAGAACCCTACGAGATCATCTCACGAAAATTGTAGACGTGACATGTGATAGCGTTTTGCTCGGCGCGGCTATCGCCCCTTCCCCCCTTCCTCTCCCTCTCTCTCTTTCTCTCTCTCTCTCTCTCTCTCTCTCTCTCTCTCTCTATTTCTCTTCTCTGTGCCGGTCCCTCGTCGCGATTACCGCGGGTACTCACCCGGCAATTTTGTACCAAGGTCGATTTAACTTTGAGAGATTGTGCTCGCTTGCACTTTGGCTGCAGGCCACTTCGCTCGGGCCTTATCTGAGCCTCGGACAGGCCGACAGGCTCGTTCCTCGCGATGTCGCTCGCGCGAGAGGTCGACGACGGTTAACACGACTGACGGCGATTAGCATCGCTCTCGCGTGTATGACGTTGCTGTATCGCGCCATTATCCCCATTTTTTCGTTGTATCTCGCCTTTGTGCCGTCGTCCCACTTCGTCTTCGTTGTCGTTCGTTGTCATTAGCGCGAAAACCAAGAAGAATGATGCTTATTTAAATACTGACGTTTCGCGTGTTTCATTGGATCGGCGATTTTTTGCGTGGATTTTAAAGTGAAGTTTCAAAGGTTCTTTGGAACTTGAAACTTTTGATTCGATACGCACGTCGCGGGTCTTTTCATCTCTTTCTTTCTCTTTTTCTCGCTTGACTGAGAAACTTTGGTTTCCAACTAGAAGTACAAGAGTTAGTGGGAAGCACCGTAGAACTTTATTCTTTAGTTTTAGATTGCCCGTGCTAGTAGGAATAGTTAGTTTCTTATTGCCAATATAAAGTCACTTTGACTCCTTTAATTGTTTTTTTCACTTGTAACCCCCGACTGAACGTTTTTAACTTTTTTTTTACAGAAAGAAAATGAAAAGTAATGCCAATTAAAATAATTTGAGTAAAATAAAAGTAACACCTATTAAATTAAAATTCTTTCTATTAAATTGTTTGTAAGTATAGATCAAAATAACTCCATTATCAGTCTAGAATTAACATATTCGCGGATATAAGTATTTAGTTATGGGTACTTCGATTTAAGAAACATAAAAATTAAACGAAAATTATCATAAAACTTTATTCTTTAACTCTAGATTGCTAATACTAGTAATAATTATTTCGTTATCATCAATCTGGAGTTATTTTAGTTACCTTACTTACTTGTTCATCTATAGCTTACTTGAAAGTTTCTAATAATTTTTTTAGAAAAGAAAAATAAAGTAATACTAATTAGGATAAATTAATTAAAATAAAATAACACTGATTAAACAAAACGATTTTTTTTTCAATTATTAGTTGAAATGTAGATTAAAATGTCAGTCTAAATTAACAATCTAGAATTAACACATTCGCAGATATAAACTTATTTATACGCACTAACGCATTCAATGTGTTGTAACACAGGAGATTTCAGTTGTTATACAAAAAAACCGTTATATTGATATGAGAGTAAACGTCTATGTCGTCGTTAGACGTTCTGTCGTATCGTATAAATTAGTGTGCAATGTCTGTAAGTATTCTGACTGCAAATGTCTTGTTTAAAAGTTTATTCCTGACTAAAAGTTTATGATTGACCATATCCTAGCCAGATTGCCCAATATCCTAATTAGGTTAATCCCAATCAATTATCTGGTTTGTATAAAATGATGCTATCGAACCCTAATGAGTCATGTATTAAATATATGGATGAAGATATAAGAGTATATAAGAATCTTATTAATAGTAATGTCCCGATAATATCATCTTATATAAACCAGATAATTACTTAAGATCAATCTGACTAAGCCCATGGGATTTCTAATCGGGTCGTTAATTTCGACACTCGAGATGACATTTTAGAAGAAGGAACAGAGTCTCTCTATACGATTAATGTGTATTCCATACGTGAGAGAAAAAAACATCTAAGAAATAACAAAAATATTAATTCGGTGGATACACACTGATAGCGTAATTTACTTGTCTGATATAAAATATTTTTCAAATATATAGCAAACATTTTCTCAAAAATTTGAGAAAATTTTAGTTTTTCATGAAAGCAACAGTTTATTCTATTTAAATAAAAAAATATACATTTAAATAAATATGTTATTAGTACCTAAATAAATATTTACTATTTTTTTAGATATTTTTCTCTCAGTTTACGTGGAATAGACGTTATGCTGCAATTCTAAGCAGAATCGTAAGTCTCGTAACTTGTTCTCGTAAAATTCGTTAGAACTTATGAATAGGTTTACAAGTCTATGCAATATCGTACAATTACTCGTAAATATCTACGATTTCATATAATTTACGTTATTTACAAGTGATTATACGACATATGATATTGCATGGACTTGTAAATCTACTCATAAGTTCTGACGAATTTTACGAGAACAAGTTACGAGACTTACGATTTTGCTTAGAATTGCAGCATTAGTCTCGTACGGAGACGCTCCGTTTCTTCCACTAAAATTCTCCCCGATCTAATTCGCCCGCGAGAATCGCAAAAGAAAGTTTACCGCGACCGCTCATCGACGCGCTAATCGCGGCGGTAGTGAGATTTCGCAGCGCGTAGAACGCGAAGGTTCGTCGATCGCTCTCCGTCGACCGGTCAACCACGTTTTAATACGGCCCCCGTGACCATTAATATTGTTTCAAAACACACCGGGCCGGTGTCCCCCACGTGACTGCGAACTGGTTTCGTTGTCGCCCGCGGCCCGACCGGACCCTGACACTGACATCCTTCAAGGTTCCCCCGGGACCGTCTCGCGTTTGCTTCGGGGGCCCTCGTCGTCGGACCGTGACATTGACTTCGAGATGGAAGCCTCGTGAATATGGTAATACCGCAGCCCCGCATCCGTTGCCCCGCGCTGATGGCGACGATGTTGGTGGTGGTGATGCTGGCCAGGCGGTTAGGTTATCGTTATCCTCCTCGTAACGTTCTTCCATTCGCGAGTCTCGCCACCGGATGTTGCCGTCCTTTCCGCCGGCAGGCCCTTCGCGCGTGACTTCGGCGTCGAGGCGGATTTTTCAGGGATTCGCGCCGCAGGGCGAAGAGAAGTGCTTGGCGCACACGTGTGTTAAATGTCTAATGCGGGAGGATTACCTGTGGATACTCGGTGGTTTCACAGTTACGGTTTCTTTGGCACGGAGAAAATGTTGTGGTAAAAATTACGTGAAGATTATATTTCATTTTATAAAGCTGGGTTATACTGGCGTATATTGTGGCATAAATTACTCTAAATATAGTAAATTTGACAATCTATCCGAATATAAAAGACATTCAAGTAATCACGATAATTTTGTAGTAAAAAGTCAAATGTATCCATAATATTTTTTAGATAAATGTATATTAATTTCTGTCATGATTTCTGCATGATTTAAAATTATAAAATTTTGTTGTAATTTTTACAACATTTTTACAAAATTGTAAATTTTATTTTTACAATACTGTACAATGTTGTAATTTTTACAATAAAGTTTCGTCTTGTATCTCTAGATTTTCATGAATTTCTCAAAGTAATGGAATTACACGATATCATTATTTAGGTTCACCATCTAGACGAACCTAATGTAATGATACTAATAACAATAATGACACTAATCTAAGAATTATGTAGATAATATACGGAACAAGTTATAAAGAATTTCGCACGTCTCAACATCTCCAACAGTTCTCGAGTTATGAGGGAATTAATGAACAAAGAAAAGCTTACAGGTCGAAATTTTACTTGTGTGAACTTGGCACACTATATTTAAAAATGTGACATTTTTTTTAGAGT
>NW_022639512.1:1912634-1917705 GCF_010583005.1 Odontomachus brunneus | reverse complement strand
AGTCACACGGATATTCGGACGGCATTAACGCCGGTGCGTGTACAACTTTCTCAGCGTACGAGATGATATACGACATGCGACACTTACTGTAATCGTCAATTGAGTCGTCTCGTCTCCAATCATGTTTCCGCAGTGTTACTTTTCGCGACTAATTACTCAAAATTCAAGGAGTACAACGATGCGAATCCTACAAGATACCATGCAAAGTACCGTGTGCACCTCGCACTACTCTTTCCAGGCGGTTACTTAAAATTTGAACTCAACTGCGCGTCATAGTTTGCTCGCCGCGTCACAGAGTGCGGCACTTTCTACCCGTAATCACTCGCAATATTCGCGACGTCGGTAATTCAGACTTGTCGCGGCGAAGTTACCGGCTTTTAAATGTGCGGCTTTAAAACTTATTTGTTAATTCACTCGTCGCGAGTCTCTCTATGATCCAACCGTCAGTTTTTATTTAGAGTATTAATTAATGGTTTGTTTAATTATCCGTTGCACGCGTAGATGAATTATCTCACGTGAATTTGCTTCGGAAACCATTATCCGGATCAACACTTTTGAGGTAAATTTTCGTACTTTATTAAATATTATTATTTATTATCACACAAAAGCGCCACGCCGCGCAGTATCCAGTGTTCAGGACTTTTTAGAGTCTGCAGCCAAAGTGGTGTTATTAACAACATATAAGTCCTCTTAGGTTTCTTATATACGGGACACTGTGGAAAAAAGAAGATTTAGGCTCAGTTTCACAACTTCCAGTTAACTTAACTGGCTGGTTATTCTATTGGGCTTGACCAATCGCGTTTGACATTAAGAAGAGTTAATCAGAATTAACAAATCATTATTGGGACTTAACCTATAGTTAAAATTAAACGGATGTTATGGAACTTGGCCTTATACAATTATATCGTACGATATTATAGATTTCACGTAATTATAAATTGTAGTTGAATGTTTCGTGCAAAAATTATTGGTTTAACTTTTATGTTTACTTGATACAATTTTGGGCTCTTTTCCGAGGAGTTGTACAAAGCAAAAATATGTATGACTGGCATCAGCACGTAGAGCACTTTATTTGCCGATTCGCACAAACGGTTATTTCTTCTGTCCCACCCGGCACCTTCCAAAAATAATCCGAATACGTAAACACCTTCCTGTTTTGCGAACATCGAACATCGTTAATTTTTGCACAAAATTACCTATGTACAAATTATGTAAAACAACAAGATTACAATGAATTTTTTTTTAAATGGTATATATATCATACCATCTTTTTTAATATCATTTTAATATTATAGAGAACTTTAAGACGAACTTAAGGCACTATTGGAAGTATTACTAAATGCACCTTGTGCGATTTTAATTACGTACGGAAGGCGACACCTTGACTTCCTCTGCCATATTACGTAAAACTTCATTGTGAAGTGTAACGTTGTCCAAGGACCAACCTTTCCGAGCTCGCGTTATCTCTTGCTTCATCGCCGTCAAAAATCCTGCGGATCCGTCGAGTCAATCAAATATATTGTATTTTTAATAAGAGACTTAATCACACACACACACACACACACACACACACACACACACACACACACACACACAAAAGCACAAGCGACATGTGCATGAGGAATTACGCATCGTGTAGCAGATATTAAAGTAATATTTTCTACAGCACAAAATATTGCTAAAAGATTGCAGGGATATTACAATATTACAACATATAACCTTGCAGAAATATTTCAGGAATATTGTAATTGTAATATTCTATAGGAAATATTGCAGAATATTGTTACAATGTTAATCTAACGTTATATATTTTTAATATTCTTGGAATATTGCAAAAATATATATTTGATGTGTAATAGTATTATATAATATCAATATAATAATTATAATATTAATTATAAATATATTTATCTCTACCTTTATTCTAAAAGTCTTTGTACCTTTTAATATATCCTGTATAGGAAGTTGTAT
The DNA here is from genome assembly GCF_010583005.1 of Odontomachus brunneus. NCBI lineage: Eukaryota > Metazoa > Arthropoda > Insecta > Hymenoptera > Formicidae > Odontomachus > Odontomachus brunneus. Next base: position 1,915,734 of record NW_022639512.1, on the reverse strand, counting down.
AAATTACTTTACCACTAAGTTGGTGAAATATAATTTAAATACTAGTAACTTTTCTACAACATTCTTAAAATATTGTATTAAGAGATTTTATAAATATATTTACAACATTAGTTGAAATATTTCAAGAACATTGCAGAAATAGTGTTTAACTGCGGACATAAGAATGTTGCTACAATTTTTTAAAAATATATAATATAATATTTTAATCTTACAAATAATATTCCCGAAATGCTTGAGAAATATTTTTTGCTAGGGGATATTTTTTTAGGGGATTACACAAGTGATTACAAATGCTAGATATCGATCTTCATGCAAGAATCGCGTCTTAAAAACTCGTTTAACACGGAAACGTATCATATACCTTGCGGACTGAAGAATCCAGTCATCCAAAATTTCGCTGGTCTCCCGCTCGATAACCAAATCGAGAGTTGTTGGTTTCGCTCTAACAATTCCGTGAACCAAAAACCCAACGAAGCCGATTCCCACGATCGCGCTTTCCATGTCTTCGGTATTCTGGCGTCATATATACTGTCGAGCATGTCCCGCAGTTCCTTAAATATACAGAAATTAAGTATTTACTGAAAAGAACAATTTGAAAAAATAAGTAAAGAAACCAAAATTATTCTAATAATTTTCACGTCTCTAGAATAATATTCATTCGTTCCTCTCTGCAATGCTCAATAATCAGCTTTATAATCGCAGGTAATTAGGACTTTAATGCAAACTTACTTCACACATTATAATTACACCTTCTATAGCCAGAAGAAGATCCCTCAACGAGACGCGCACTAATTTTATAACCACTTGTATTGTATCGATCTCTTGTTTCAGGAAAATATTCATCGGAGCGGTGTGTCCCATCGCGTGTAATCTACGGCATGTAACGCGTCATTCTTCTATTAGTCTGCACTGTTAAATCCGTAGTGTCAAATTATACTCAATTTGAGTTATTTTTAACCATTTCTATAAGTCGCCACTGCTCCTACTAAATATGTCGTTAATTTAACTAATGTAATGGAGTTAAATAATTTAACTTAAGAAATGTATTAAATTTGACTAAAATTTAGTTTATTTTTTATTATGTGCATGTTAATGTAACCTTTGTTTTAATAAAAAATGACTTAATATTGGTTTAAAAGGGTTGATTAGATGTTTTTTTAAACACATGTTTTGTGTTAAAATAGTAAATTTTGACACACATAATAGTTAAAAATAACTAAATATTATTTAACTCAAGAAATTGGTTTAAATTTGATCCTCCAATATTTAACAGTGTGTTATCACGAAAAAGAAGCCGATGAATAAAGGCGTTTTGCAAACCTGGCCTTCACTTCAAACATGTCGTACGTCTGTGGGACTTTCTCCAACATCTCCTTCGCTTGTCTCGTGACAACCACTTCTCGGGATTCCGCACCAGTGACGCCTGCTTCTTTCGGTTGCACGGATATTATCATATCCAGCACCGTCTGCGTGGTGTTACTCTGGTATCTGCAACACGACCCGCCCAACTCCTCAGTGCACATTTCGCCCACACTCTTTCGCGCGTTTAACGTTGCAAATGTAGAGTGTGCGAAAATACCCACGTGATATCCGCATTCGAATGCAGACCGTACACTTGCGGCGGATCTACGGTGCTCATGGCGTCTATCGCCTTCAAATAGTCGCTCACTTGTTTAAATATCAAGAGCGGATAACTCTTATGGAAGACGAAACCTTCCGCGAAAAGCGCGTCCGCGAACCACACTTTCGCGAATGTATTCAACAGTCTCTTATCGTAGTCGTCGGTAACGCGACCGCCGTATTGCACCTCGCCTATCATGTAACTGAAAATGTAAATTTATGCGCAATATAGCCGTCGTTAGGAAGAAGAGTCGAAATACTCGGGCTTTTTCGTTTACCGTACTGTCTGCCAACTTATCCCGCGCTTCGGATCGAAATCGTTCAAGTGATTATTTATGAACATGCAGGACGCCAGCCAATCCGCCAAATTAAATTCGTACGGTATATTCCATCCCAGAGGACCGAATTTTCGTCTCTCCTGAACGACGGTGTGCAGGAAAGACACAGTGTATATTAGCGGTATGTATTGCACGACGTCGCACTGATCCAGCATTTCCTGATTCATGCCGCTGTACGTCGCCATTAAACCTGCGCGTATCCCTGAAGAGCAGAGATCAAACGTTGAAACGCTTCTTCTTTGCACAAAAATATCTCTGTGTTTGAAGAAACAGAGAGAATACCTTGCGGAGCTTCGTATGTGTACTTTATGGACATTTGCAGCAAGGAGACAGGAAAATCCTTGTGCGGTTCCGTCGTGATCCAGACGCGGAAATTCGGATGAGGTGCTTCCATTTCCAAGATGAAGTTCGCTAATTCCGTCATGTACTCCAAGCCTAAGTGACAGTTTTGGCACAGAGCCCAGAAACCCTGCAAATCGCTTCGATTAATAAAGTTCGATGCTCGCAACAAACGTGCCTTGGGGGCAAGGGAGAGAATTCTTCGCGGTGTAGTGTACCTCAGTTTTCGCGCTACTGAGTAGTCGACGAGCATGAACTTCTTGACCCTGTCCCATCGATATGCTCTTACAAACGATCTCCATTCTTTTCGCGAGCTGCTCGATACTGGGTGTGGGGTCCGATCCCATGCTTAAGAAACAGATCATCGGTGTATTCGGCCTCGACTCGCTATGCATCACGTCCAAGAGCGTGATTACGGGCTCGGCATACCTTGCGCCCAGAGAAGACGCTATATATTTTCTAGATTGCGACAGCGTCCTGTCCATACACCAAGCTCTACAAATGTATCATTTACGCCATCATATCATTTGTTCTTTCCGTAATTCTCCAGTACGCGTGAGTTTGTATAAGATCCGCCAATTTTTAATTGAATTTACAAAATTCTTTATTCGCAATTCACGTCTCGCGCGTGCGAAATTTATAGGGGTGACCGGGAGCTAGATGTCCTATATTTTAGAATTTCGAAGTTACAACTTTTAAGGTAACTAATTATTGTGACTGACTGTGTGTGTGTGTGTGTGTATTTCTAACGTCAATGCAAATAATGTATAATTAATATAATCGAAATATATATATATATATAT
>NW_022639512.1:1905494-1905991 GCF_010583005.1 Odontomachus brunneus | reverse complement strand
GCAAGTGGTTTTTCGGTTTTCCTGCTGTCTTTCATTCAGTTTATGTGGAACCCATTTTCCTATCTTCTGAAACTTTCCCATGGCTTTCAAACGTATGGAGACGGCTTCTCGTGTCACATTTAATTAATCCGCGAGTTGTTGTTGCGTTTGAGTGTCATCCTCATCCAACAATGCTTGCAATTCGCTGTCTTCAAACTTTTTCGGTGGTCTTCCACGTTCTTCGTTTTTCACGTCAAAATCGCCACTTTTGAATTTTTTAAACCACTCAAAGCACTGTGATTTACCAAGAGCATACTCACCGTAAGCTTCGACAAGCATTCGATGCGATTCTGCAGCAGTTTTCTTCAAATGGTAACAGAAAATCAATGCTGTCCGCAAATCGTAGTTTCCAGGCACAAAATTCGACATGTTCAACGCTATTACAAACTATGCTGTTGTATGAAACTTGTATTGTTGTGAGTTGAAAATCTTTATCAGAGATATCAACAAGAAAATGG
>NW_022639512.1:1901181-1905331 GCF_010583005.1 Odontomachus brunneus | reverse complement strand
TATATATATATATATATATATATATATATATATATATATATATATATATATATATATATATATATATATATATATATATATATATATAAACAATAGAGGCAATTTTGTTCTATTAATACTTACCACGATCCTGTTAACAGCATATTTTATTTTGTAATAACCAAAATACGAACATGCAATAACATAGTCATCTTGCCCGTAATTATATTCTAAAAGGACTATTTCGCTATTCTGTGTACCCACAATTTCTTCCATGATAAATATTAAAAAAAGCACATAAACAACATATTCCTGAAGTCATATAGCCCTAGTCTCTCCTAAAGCACTTATGTTTTAAACACATCGGTGTCCCATTGAGTCCCAATGCTTTTTTAACGTCATTAAAAATTTTAACGTCAAAATTATACCGGAGGATTACCTTATTAAGAGCAATCGACGAAACGTGTCCAAAGTGTTGTAGCCGTCCGGTATAACTTCCTCCTCCGGCGCCTCTTTGTCGAACCAATGCTTCCAAAGTTTCTCGGAGGCGGGTACTTGAGACACGATATACTGGAACTGTCGTAATGACGAGAGTGCCACTAGATTAAGCCACGTCACATCCGTGATCCATTTGCAAGGTTTCGGCTCGACCGTCTTTAAATCAAGCGCCGCGCCGCCTTTAACGAAATACTGGAATTCTTCGTGCGTGATGTTGCCGCGTTGCAGATCGATCTTTAGCGTCATCAACAGAATGAACATGTACTTGTGTATCTCGTAAAGACCGCGCGATTTGTATTTGAATATCTCATATGTCAGGTATTCGATGATATAACTAATTCTTCTTTGATTGATCGGGCTCTTCTCGGATCTGAATGATAAAAAGTGTCGCGATATATCTTAACGAGTTAAACGATTCACAACGATTTCTTTTAATTATCACGTTTCTGTTTACCTGATCATGGAGATATCGAATCGCTCTAAGAACTGGGCGAGTGATGTTTGATACATACAGTTGACACGCGGCATGTCGCATATCAAAAAATACAAAACGCTACCGCGCGTTGCGACCGGCCGGAATTCCTCACGCGCTGTGTCGATCTTCAACTCGGTGTCCTTCGCGGTACTCAGTTTTTCGTTCACTTCCGCTGCTGTCTGCTTTGTGGTATTTAATACCGACATTAATTCAAGATCTTCTATCAAAGGACCCTTTAAAACAATGAAAACATATCAGTAAAATGTTGCTATCAATTTTACTCTTCGCAGAGTCATTTAATCGACACCGTGAAACAAAATAAGACTCACTTGTACGGTTGCCAATTTATGCAGAAGATTTGCTTCCAGTTCTTTAATCTTTCTGTTGTTTGCTGCTACATCGGCAATTAGTTGCGTTTTCTCCGTTTCCAGCTCCTTCCTTTCAGTTAAGATGACTCTTCCTAAAAGTTGATCCTCTAAACCTGCACAAATCAATTAATTTGCATAAACATGGCTCGAGTAAAGCTCCTGCGAAAAAATATAATGTGCAACATTACCTTTCATCGTAACAGTGAAATCGATTATAGATGTACGAGCAAATATTTCTGGAGTGTAAAAAGGATTCGATAGCTTTGTTGTGATGTAAAGTCTGAAATCTTTGCTGACGTCCACTTCTTTGTCGCCTAATTTCACCTGGCATAGCAGTCAATTGCGTAAAGTATATAGTTGCACAAAATGCAATTCAAGATATATTCCTTTACCTTCAAGGCAGTTCCTATTTTTATAAAATTTTTGTCCAGTAAATTATCCAACACTGGATCTATGTCTTCCCCTACATCTTGTATCAGCAACGGTCGTCCTAGCGATATAGAATCTTCTAAATGATTTCTGAAGTACTTATGCGTAAACCATGTTATCTGAAAAACCCGTTATCACGCGCGCATTAAATCAATATTCGTCTAAATTCCATTTTATTTTACTATCGCACCTGTAAAGAGAAATCTTTCTCCTTATTTTTAATCCACGCTTTGCCTTGCAATTGTGGATCAATCAAGAGGGGATATCTCAACGCTTTCGTCACGATTATGCCATTCTGAATTGACAGTTCGTCGGTCGGCAATCCTTGCAAGTTCCAGTCACCGATCTGTGACGAATTAGACGATTTTTTCAAGATAAATCGCTGTGTATCGTGACTATATACTCACCGTAGCCGTATCAGTCAATGCACCAACGATATTTATGACGACAGAGATCGGGATTTTTCTTTGCTGTATAAAGTCAAACCACTTGCTTTGCAGAAGAACTCGGAATTCCTGATTGAAGGGCCCGCAATAAGAAAGAAATGCAGTTAACACCAACATATCTCCGACAAGGCGGTCTATTTCCGACTTGAACGTAGCTACTTGTTCGGTCCACCTAATTTTTTCTCCAGATAATCCTTCGATCATAGCGCTCGCGATATCCATTTTCGCTTGACATACCGCAGCTTGATCGATAATTATCTAATAAAACAGATATGTATTATATTGCAATGTGCATATTTATTATCTAATTGTTCATCATCATTATCATCATACTTGTCGTTCCTGCATCACAGCGTCGAATTCAGCCTGCACTAACTTCAAATCGTCGTCCTTCTCTTTCAGTACACTTTCCGCTTCGACTAAATTTCTGTTAGCTTTATCGTACTTACTCTCTTGAAAGAGAAGGTTCGCCTGTGAAATCATAGCATTTTATTACGCGTTTTCTGACACCGTGTTATTTTATGTAACGAAACTAGAACGACCAATATTATTTCACGGCATAAAAATATGAAGGAGGGAAGCGTTTGGGTATAGAATATTTCTCCTTTGCAAGTCGCGAAATGACATCGGCCGTTTTTCATTACATAGCAATGTTTATTAATAAGGAAATACCTTTAGAGGTAGCACATCTTTATTTATTCCATAAAAAGTAACCATAGAGATAGTCCACTGTATGAGACCCGCCACGTTCCCGCAGGCTTGCTTCGCAGCTTCGTAAGTGTACATGTGAAAATTTAAGTACGGTAACATCAAGTCAACAGTTTCACCATTAATGTTATCCTTTGGAAAATGTTGTAAATTATATAAAAATCTAGTATCAGCCATGACCTGGAAGAAATACAAATGATACTTCACGTGCGATTCGCAGTGGGGCTGTCTTTCTCGACATTATCCATTAAAATATTCGGTTTAATATACATAACGTTACCTTCAGCGCTTCCGACCACGAGGCCGTCAAGAACTGATGCTCATAATCGGGCTTGACCGGTTCCAGCTTCCTCCCGAATAGGATCAGGACACAGTCCATTATGAGCATAATTAAATACGGCGGTTTACTCAATTTGCGAACAGTGGCAATGTCTACTGCTTTGATAGTCTGAAATGTTAAATGTACGTATCGTGCCATCGAAGTGAACAGTGATAAGTAATTGATGTTGACATCAGTACGTTGACTTCATTGCGTTGATTTCTATTAACTACGTAAACATAATCGATGTTCGAGTTATTAAAGATACGATAATAAAATGTAATTCAAAATGCGTATAACCTTAATCTCATTTTACTGGTTCTCTATTGGCCGTGCAGTCAACCCTTCCAATGCAATTAATTATGCCCTATACGTAACGAGACGTTAATATCCTAACTTAATGAGACGCGATAGTATCATAGTGGCGGTTAGGTGGCTGGTGACCGCGGCGGCATTGAACATATTAATTATCGATCGTTTAATACTTGTAACGCAGCTTCAGCTTCTAATAAGGCAGGCTCCGCGGCTTTCAACTTTTGCTCCGCTATCATCTTTTCTTTCGCTATCACTTTCAGAATCGCTTCCGCTTCATCTTTCGACACTTGCACCTTTGCTTTCACGTGCTCGGCTTCTCTCTTTTTCTCGTTAATATCGACTAAAATCTAATTAACGTCGTGATATTACACGTATAAGCCGTGAATACGATAAAGCTGATATCTTATGGAAGGAATTGATCATATATGAAATTGGAACTCGATAAAATCAGCTGATTTCTTATATGTTGTAACTTATGACCAAAAGTAGCTGCTAAACAAAAAATGTCACAGGTTTAAAGCTAAATAATAGTTTGTCTACATATATAACATTCAAGATATAAACTGATATATATATATATAGATATATATATATATATATATATATATATATA
>NW_022639512.1:1900407-1901020 GCF_010583005.1 Odontomachus brunneus | reverse complement strand
ATATATATATATATATATATATATATATATATATATATATATATATATATATATATATATATATATATATATATATATATATATATTAATATCGTTTTATATCGTTTTCATAACAAAGTATCGTTTTATATATACAGGGTGAGCCATTTTAATCGACGGATTCAAATTGCTCCTAAAATACGCCAGCTACAAAAAAATGGTTAAGACAAGAATTGTAGAGGACAACGGGGGTCATTTTACCGTGCTAATAATTTTGATCTTCAGACCGATTTTCAAGGTCACTCGAAAGTCAAAGTTATTTTTTTTAATTAGTGCGAAACGTTGTCATTCCATTTCCGAAATTGATGCGCAATAATCTCACTTTGATATGATTATGAATAAGGCATAATAAATAAAATTTTAAAAGTAGAAACAAACACTTTTAAAGTATTGCCTTTAACAATTTTTCTTTTTTGAGTGCAGGGTAAGTTGAAAAATGTTTTTTTAAATATGGCTGACTATCCTCCACGTCCACCATCGTTGTTTCCGGGTAACGCTAAAAGTATTGAATTAACATCTTCCAAGTTCTTGATTTGACCTTCTTGGACTCAGAAAAAAATCTAAATATCATTTT
>NW_022639512.1:1899940-1900067 GCF_010583005.1 Odontomachus brunneus | reverse complement strand
AAAAAAATCTAAATATCATTTTTAACGTAAAATTTTCTGCTCTTTTCGAATCCGATGTCAAAAATAGGGGTTCTAATTTTAAAAAATGACCTTGACCTTCGAATGACCTTGAAAATCGATCTGAAGG
>NW_022639512.1:1890449-1899800 GCF_010583005.1 Odontomachus brunneus | reverse complement strand
TATATATATATATATATATATATATATATATATATATATATATATATAAAGCGATACTTTTTTATGAAATATCTAATGTAATATATCAAGAGTATAATTACACTAAGTAAATATTACACTAGATATTTCTGAAACGTTTCAGCAATATTATTTTATAAGATTAAAATATTACATTGTATATTCTTGCAAGATTACGGCAATATTCCTATGTCCGCTTTTAAATAATATTTCTGCAATGTTCTTGAAATATTTCAAGAAATGTTGCAAATATATTTTTGAAATCTTAATGCAATATTCTAAGAATGTTGCAGAAGAGTTACTTGTGTTTAAATCATATTCAACATATTCAACATATTTTACTAATTGAGTAGTAAAGTAATGTATACTTTTCCATTCGTAATTTTCCATTTCCAATTTCATACAGAATGTATCAAAACGTACAAAGATATACTTAAAATAACGGTAAAGATAAGCACATTTGTAATTAATATTATACATATGTATAATTATTATATATATATTTATTTATATAAAATACTATCATACCTCAAATATATGTTTTTATTATATTTCTTGAATATTAGAAATATGTGACGTCAGAATAACATTGTAACAATATTCTGCAACATTTCTTATAGAATATTATAATTATAATATTCCTGCAAGATTTGTATATATTGCAGTACTATAACATTCCTGCAATCTTTTAGGAATATTTTGTGCTGTAACTACAATATAGAGAATACCAGCTAATTTTACCGAGTTCTAATTCTATATATAATTAATGCAAAGTTCTTTTGCAACATTACTTACCGCCTCTACTCGAATGTTCTTCATCACGATCTCCTCTTGATTTCTTTCTAATTCTTTTCGTAATAAGTCGACTTGAGCAGCGGCATCGGTCAATTTGTTTAAACCGTTGCTCATATTAGTTGAGAGTGTATTAATGTTATCCAAATGCTGCTTATAGAGTATTTTATAGCTGTCGATAAACGTTAGAAACGATCTTGGAGTGACGTACACTTGACGCCGGAACCTGCGTGTTCATTATTAAAGCCAAATTAATTGGACGATTTCCGTGAGAGCAACATGACGCTGGTGAGAGAGCGATCGAGCGAACCTATCGAAATATTCCGTACAAGTGTCATTCACGTCATCTTGAATATCGCCCACAACTTGCATTAATTGCCGTTTTACTTCCAGGCTGCATATAACTTTGTATTTTCCTAAGAAATGTTCACCGACCGCGTACAATGCATCCCTGGGCCATCGTGAGAACCAATTTAGCGTACAACCAGATATAAGACCGGGAAATTTTAATGCCCGAGATCGAAACTTTTCACCAACCTACATGAACAATTTTGTTAAAATTTATCAAATCAGTAAGAGAGAATTTAAAGGGTAACCACAGATGCTTCTTTTAACCCTTTGAAGCACAGCGGTTTCACAATGGAATCACTTATTAGAACCAAATCATAGCTTTAGGCGTAGTTATCGCAATGAAAGCACCGCTTAGTCTGTATATAGTAATGGAAATATTTTGTTGCACGCGTGGTTGTACCCTTATTTTATAAAAATAAAAAAATAGAAAAAATTAATTTCAAAAGAAGTGATCTCTTTGGTTGTTATTCTAGACATGTAACGTGAATATTTTATTAGAATCCGAATTTTGAAGGTCCTGTGCTTCAAAGGATTAACAAATGTGACACTAAAGAAGCTCACTGGCGAGAAACACAGAACCATGTGCAAGTTATTTCTCGCTCGCGATATGAAATAAGCGTAAAGATTGTCCTGAGTCGGAGGACGTCGAGGATCGTCCTTTTTCATTAGCGGTGTGACGATCGTCAGAATGTCGTCCAACTCGTCCTTCGGGAAGAGATTGGCAATTTCGCCGACGCTCAACACGTTGTTAATATATTCCAAAAACGCCTCGTCCTTTATCTCGTTGTCGGTGAAAATAAAAGTGAGACCTTTACTCCCCGTGCCGGCCATGCGATACAATTTCCGTAAATCGTCCATCAAGCTGGCTACGTTATAAATCCTAAAAAACTAATTTACATCAGTAGATTATCTATATATATATATATATATATATATATATATATATATATATATATATATATTGTTTCTCAAACATTTTTTAATCAGCCTCATTCCAGGCGAAATCCAGGGCTGATTACGCCGCGTTGACGGAAAATCTAGTTTCTCGGTGAAATTTTAATGCTCACCTAGATAACGTTATCTGGAAAAAGTTAAAGCCCGCGATAAAGGATGCCAGTCGCGTGAGGCTCTGCTTGCCAGATCCTCCCACTCCCACGAGCATCGCATTGCCTCTGGGAACTCCGAGTATTCTCGATATTCGTATCAAGTGCACCAGAGCGTCGTGGAAAAAGACCAGATCGAGACGCATGCCGCGTATATATTCATTAAACTGCTCCATATTTTGCTGGACTTTGGCGATAACGATCTCGTAACTACGAGCGGTGTAAAAACGTTGACGTTTAGGCACTCGCACCGTTTATCTCTTTTTAAAGACGTCAGAAGCAAGGAAACGCATGCTAAAAATTCTTGCGGAATATATTAATATAAAAAAAACATATATCCATAAAACGACACTTGCAATTGATCGAACAAATTTATAAAATAGTCTAAACCCTCCATTTTCTCTGTAACAATCAATAATTTGCCGTTGATTATCGTGTATAATATGCAATATTTCTTTTTAATCCATCTCTTTGCGTGATTCCATCTCATTTATTTACGATAAATTATTATGGCATTATTATTTAAAAAGGAAGGACTATTTTACAAATTTGCTCGATCGATATATATTATAAGTGTCGCTTTATATTTTTTTATTTCATTGTATTTCGCGAAAGTTTTAGCATGTGTTTCCTCGCTTCTAACGTCACTAAAAAGAAATGGACGATGTGAGTAACCAAAAACTTTAATGTGGCTTCGAAATGCGCGTTGTTTCGAATCAGCAAAGCTCAACGTAAAATCGAGCTCTACAATGTCTCGGTATACCTTGGTATCTCTTCGTAAATCTTAGGTGTCTCGAATACGAAATCTTCCGGCTCGTCACCTGTCGGCTCCGGCGGTTCGCGCAGAAAGTTGACGAAGTACGTCTCGACCGGAGAATAATGTTCAAAGTCTGGGCCCAGCATCTTCTCCGCGGAGCGCCTTAGCGAATTTTGAAACCACTCTCTTTCGCTGGCGGTGATGAAGCTACGAGAAAGTACCAGCGAAGTTATTTATTATCGCCGCGTGATTATCCCGTCGCGAGGGTGTTCCGTGGATGGTTACAAAATCGATCAAACCGATCCGCTATGACACGCGTGCACTCGTGCTCCCACAATTTCAGCAGGCTCGTTATAGACTCGCACTCGGCCCTCTCTATCCTCAATATTCCCTCCCAAATACGCGATAGATCGCGCAAGTTGAAAACGTAGTGAAACTTTGCCGGGGTCGGTAACATCTTCACTTTGGTTTGCTGCCACAGTAATCGAGTCAGCGGTATGAGCTTCGGTAAGAATTCGACGATGCTCTCGGAGAATCTCGCGTCGCAAAAGTAGCCTTGGCCGATCGCACCTGCGGTTGTTATGGACTCGCGTTGAGCCAATCGCGTTACGCTTATTACGTGTCGTGCTGGACGGATAACCATTGTCAACCTACTGAAAATCGTGTCCATCGATTTATTGGACGGTAGAGTGCAATTAAAGATATTGAACTGCCGTTTCAATCGCGCCGGAATGTCGTTGCGCCCTCCACCCGGGTGAATCATCGCCGCGAGGAACATGATGTCTTGCATGGTGCTGAAATCCCCCGGCTTGTCCAACGAGTAAAATCCGCCGTATTCCATCAGCTGACGCACGACTTCGTTCGTAATCTGATCGCCCCACTCGTTTATGGCTGGCATATTTATGTCGTCGATGAAAATGGTCATCCTCCGACCACCAGGAGGTCCGTAAGTGGTGCCTACTCGCTTTTCCACATAGCTCTCGAACACGCGCTAAAAGCAGATCATTTAGCGACGATTTGTACGACCAGTTCGTAACGATCTCACGTTCGGAATTAATACCTGAACCATATTAGGTGTGGACGCTGAAGAGAAGTTGAACGACTTGTTTAAGTGGTATTCGGGGTCGTATCTAGACATGTAGCTTTTTATCATTACGGTTTTTGCGGTACCCTGTTCTCCTATATATTGTGTAATTAATAAATTAGGATATTTCTAATATTTAGAATAAATATTTAGAATGTTTAGAAATTAGAATATTTCTAATGAAATATATTAATATAATAAATTAGAAATTTCGAAATATCAATCGCAAAGTGTGCGGCCAAGTTCGGCCTACTTTATTCAGAAAAAATTTTTTAATCCAAATTGGTCTATTTTATAATTCTTAATGCACTGATCACAAATATGCAAAATAAACCGACGTATTGTTTTAGAGAAAATAATCTATTTAAAATTGCACCCTACTAGATGGCGCTTTTTATTTTCATACAGTGAAAATATTAAGTAGCAATGAAATTTATTTCTTGATAACTCGTGTTTGACCTTACTAATGGTTTCCAAGTGTAATCAACGAGCCAAACAATTTTATTTAGTCGTGCTAACAGTCTGAGAATTCACCAGAATTCATTAGACGCTTTTAAGATCTAATTTAGTCATCCTTTTCTCAAGGACAATATCTGGAACTGTTGCTGCGGCTCGCTAAAGATGATTTTGTTATTGCAAATTGCCATAATTTCACATTTTATTTGTGAAAATAAGTTACGTCATCTAACTTAAGTAGATAATTTTAAATGGACTATTTCCTCTGGAGCGGTATATCTGTCCACCTTGGGGATTTGCATATTCGTAATTAGTGCATCAAAAACTATAAAATAAGACCAACTTGGATTCAAAGTTTTTTTTTGTGTAAAGTAAGCCACTAGCCTATAGACACTTGGTCGCACTCTTTCCAATTAATATATACTTATATTAATTATATTAATATAAATATTAGTATATTTGACGCTAGAAAAATCAATGAATAGAAGTAAATATTTACTTACCTATCAAAAGTGCCGCTTTTCCTTGTTTCGCTATAATATCTAATAAAAATAAGGTCCTCGTGTTATCGACATTAGGAACGAGGATAGTATGGTACTCCAAGACACGATCCGAGGGGTATTTGAATTCCGGCACCATTTCGTTCCAATGTATCCACCTCCCGTCGTCGGATACGAGATACTCGAAAATCGTTTCATCTTCCTACGAGCCGAACATTTTACAGGAGAAAATTACAAGCAGTGCATCATATTGATCGATCGGACACAATGTGCTGAAAAATGATTGTACAAACCGTGCACTTGGGCCAGTTACAATTTGATTCATGATTTATAAGGAATTCTTGCAACGCAAATCGCGCGTCGAGCTCCAATACCGCGCCCAAACTCCACATGAGCGAAAATAGGAAAAGCTTCTCGACATGATGCTCGGGCAATATTTCTGGAAATTACAGCTTTGATCAAAACTACGGACGAGTGTATTACAGTGTAAACAAACATTCCAGCACAGGAGAAAATTATATATTTACTGATGGGATCGGAATTCCCGACATTTAGACCTTCCAATAGATCGATGCATTGCCGTATATAGAGCGCTTCTAAAAGCGTCATTTTCGTCTGGAGCTTTGTTTGAACAAACGTGTGCGTATCCCCGTATATTTTGTGGAATAATGTCCGTAATATATCAGCCTCGTTGGGGGAGCATTTTTTTAGCCAACCCTGCGTTAAAAGTAGTGTCGCGACGCGAAAACAGGTTTCCGCGAATGAATATCGCTATGACGACGCACACACACACACACATACACATATACAAAGGGATGAGATTGACCCAGATCGTCGTGTTACCTCTAAAATTGAACTCCATTTTAACACGGAAGCACTGACAAAGACCATCCCCATGCGCGATATCGTCGCCGGTGACGCATTGTCCACATTGTCAGGCTCAAACACCAGCTTGGTATTCGGCGCCATTATTATGCGATCTCCGTTCGCTAGCGTTAACGTTTTATTGTCGTCCAGAACCGAATTCAGATTCTCGATCCATACCGCATCGACCGGGCCGTCCAACACTATCCATAGATTTTCCGTCTTCTTCGTTTGCGTTGATCTACGCCATATAATGGAGAATATACCGTCGGCCCAATCGTTCGTTGCCACATCGAGTCTTCCAAACATTTGGGACGCGGTTATCGCCTAGTAGCATTTTCATTAGGTTAGAGAGAAATTGTCTCTATGTCGATATAGGAGAACTCGGGGCATAATAGGAACTCTATCTTTAAACATATTAAAAAATTCGAACATATTAAAAATAAATAAACTTGGATTTATACCAAAATCCTCTTTGAATTATTCATGAGAAAAATCCAAGTTTTACTGTAAAAAAAAATAGTTTAAAAAGACGAAATTATTATTTTGTTAAAAGAGTGAATTAATTATTAATCTCATTATGCTTAATCTCATTAACCTCATTACGCGAAGCAAAATATTTCAAAAAATTTGCCTATTTTCTTCCTCTAATCATTGATTTTAAAAAGTTTTTAAAAGTATCTTATTAAAACATAAAATATATAAAAATGTATTATTGCACGTTTGATTACTTACATGTTATTTATTAATAACATTTATTTATTAATAACATTTTTCTTATAAAACGATTAAACTATACTCTTTTTTTATTAAAATATTAATAATAATCATTATTTAATAATCTTTGGTATTAATTTTCTGAAACATAGCACATGATAGGAAATAATGCGACTTAATATTTTAAAAACGTAATGACATAATCTTATTATACTTCGCAATATGTAAGTTTGGATTATGTGATATAAAACATTATAAATAATCATTATTTGCAAGGCTATTTAATTAAAATGACGACAAAAGATTGTTTAATAACGTTAATATAAATACGGTAATAAAAAGAAAAATCTTATTATTCTTTATCTTATGTAAATGTACCAAACAAATTGCAACGCAGTTGGGAAGAACGCAGTAAACGCATTAAACAATTTGTAGCATCTTTCAGCTAAAGATAATATGACAACTGATAGCAAAAAACATCTAACAGTAATAATTACAAAACATCTCTTTACATGGCAGCATCTCCGTAAAAAATCATTAACCATATCCCATTATGCCCCGTGGTCCTGTTATGCTCTAAGTTTTCGTATTTTTTATATCCCTTAGAAAAAAGAATAACTGGCAATTAAATAAATTGGCCAGTGATAAATCATTGGTGCTTAGTATAGTTTTATTATACGTACGATAATAAAACTACTAAGATGCAATAATTAATCGCTGGCCATTTTATCGTCGTTGATATTTTTTTTGTAAGGGAAGTGAGCAATCGTCATCAATGTATGTACTAACACATATTTGTACTAACTTTTGGATTTAGTCTAATTTCCTTGTGCGGCAAACCCATCTCCGTTAGAGCTCTCATTAGCGCCCACATACAGTGCGTCTTACCAGATCCCGTTGGTCCGAGAACCATTAGACCATGCCGAACAAGCGATGTCTCGTACAACTGTGAATTAATAACTTGATATACCTTGACATTTACTCCTCTTTTAATTCAGCTCATAATTCGTTGAATTTTTATAAATATTTCGCAAAATATTCCAGTTCAAATAGATATGCAAAATAAAATATTTTCAATGCTCGTCCTCTCCCAAAAGATTTTTAAACTCGTGGAATTTTTAAAGGCTGAATTCGAGCGTGAAGTAATTTAATGAGATTGAAGAATGTACGCGAGAATGTTTATATCAGGCGCACCTGCACGGTTTTTAAGTTCCATTCTCTATGATTCATTATGCCGAGGGCATCCGTAGCGTTAGCTATTCCTTTCTGTAATTCCTTGTACGTCTGAGTCGTCAACTTTATTCCCGGGAACATGTCTTCAATAAGCGACATAAATAGCGGTTCATCCTCGTCCACTAATTTGGACAAGTTCATATCTCTGAAAGATTAATAGACGCATTGAGTATCTTTATTTAATATAAGATATGTGAGAGACGATATCAATAGCGTAATTCTTACCGTAACACTCTCATGAGAGTCGTTTCCTCGGAATCGGTAGGATGCGCGCGTTTTTGAGCGCCGAGTGTTCGCAGACACGACAAAATGTTTCTCAATCCGAAATCGTAATGAACCTGTTTGCTAAGCTGCTCCTCACATAATTTATACAATGTGAAAAACTTCCGCGATAATATCACGTTCTCTTTGAAGCCGCATGCCGCGAGTTTTACTCGCATTATGATCTAGATAGACGGAACGAAATTCGTACAACACGACTAATGTGTTTTAAATTTTTATGCAGGAAAAGTTACAAATTCAATATATCACCAAAAGCACTTGAGACTTAGGTATTTTGATGTACAAAACAGAATAATATTTCAACGTACTTGTCTGTCGGGAACCATCATGGCAACACTCCTGAATTGTATTTTCAAATTTTCGGGTAATTCTTGCCGGCCGGCGTATCCGGGATTCATCGTAATAAATATTCCAAATTCATAGTTGAGCTTATATGTTTCGCCGTCACTACGAATAATGTGTTAGTGTAATTAAAAGTAGCTTTTACAAAATAGATCCTAATCAATAAATAAAACAATAAATATGTTTATAAGATAGTCAGCATTATATTTGTCTACAAATAAGTATTTATTTTCAGTATTTTAGACATTTATTTTATGAGAAAAAAAAGAAATCTCTCTCTTTCTCTAAAAACTAGAAACTATTATAAGCTTATTAAAATATGTTTTCCGCCTATTCATTACTCTTACAGATAGCAACTTGAGTTTATATTTAAATCATATTAGTTAAAAGTGTTTAATGTTCTTGCAATTCAAATTGTGTCCCTACTATTCTTTTAAAATTGTTTTTCTATTACGTTTTATTAAATATGTTCCATGCATTTCTTTTTTATGTATATTTTGTATTTCTCTTTTGCATTTTGAATGCATTTTTCTTTATAATTAAATATAAATATTATATATAAATATTTTCTATGAAATAATTATTTATTATAATAGTAATATTATGAAATAATTATTTATTATAATAGTAATATTTGTTTCTTTTCAGAAAATAATTGCTTCTTTTCACGAAATAACTACTTTTATCGTAAAATCTTATCTCTCTCTTTTGATATGTCTACCATTTTACTAAATGTTTAATAACTCTAGAAAGTATAAACCCCAGGATATTTAGTAAATTCTACTCTACTCTACTTTCTCTCTCTCTCTCTCTCTCTCTCTCTCTCTCTCTCTCTCTCTCTCTCTCTCTCTC
>NW_022639512.1:1872789-1890437 GCF_010583005.1 Odontomachus brunneus | reverse complement strand
TCTCTCTCTCTCTCTCTCTCTCTCTCTCTCTCTCTCTCTCTCTCTCTCTCTCTCTTTCTCTGCAAATCTTAGTTTGATTACACCGCGCTGTATTCTCATCAATTATTCTGAATTTGTTTATTTGTTAAAAATCCACGACCGATACGGCCGATTCTTGTCGATACCTGAACAAAAAGCTCAGCTTCCGCTCTTTGCGCGCGTTAAGCACAATCGCTATTTGTTGCGCGGCAACGGACAACACCGGTAGATCGATTCGATTAAATTCGTCGAAGCATCCCCAAGAGCCGGACTGCGCAAGACCTTTAAATATCCTGCCTAAACCTCGAAAATCCATCTGATCGGAACAATTAAAAACCACTACGTATTTTCCCAGCGCTTTCCCCATGTCCTTCGTTGTTTCCGTTTTACCCGTACCGGCCGGGCCTGCTGGTGCTCCGCCAAAGTTCATTCCTGAACAAATTATTCACGGCACGGATTAACGAAAGAAATGTGACACGACGATGTAAGCAACGCTGCGCGAATGTTATTCTACACTCATCCTTCCTCCCTTCAAGCTGACCCGAGTATCTTACCCATGGCCTGCGCGAGAGTTATGTAACATCTGTCAGTGAGCGGTGTGATCGCGAGACGATCTGTACAACCCAGAAATTCATTTTGATAAGCGAATTCCACGTCGGTTATCCTGACCGGGACTTGCTCCGTATCGTCATCGTAATAGAAACGACACTGCTTCAACCATTCGAAGTCGTGTATACTTCGTACTCGAAGACGACACAGCTCGTCGAATATGTCTCTGGGGAAAAGAATTTCGTTACTTCTAGCAATCTTCGTTGTGTCATGAGCGATAATTACACAGCACGGGAAATGGATACTTGGAAATCGTACCTCTGGTGCACGTGTATCGTTATCAAAGCTTCATACTTCACCCTGGCATACTTCGTAAGATCTTTGACGGTTGCTTCTATGAGACTGTTGAGTAAGTCCAGAAACCACTGATTAGTCCGTTTCATGATCGTTCTGTCGCGTTTAGCCGTCGTTACCGCGATCTCGGAATCGCGCGTCCATGAAATTTGCAACGCTAATAAGCCGACCTGCAATCAAGATAAATATATACAAAATAGTCTACCAGACTCTCCTGCGCAATTTTTGTGAGGACGTAGAACGAATTGAGGTGAACGTAAAAGTCTTATACTGTTTTGCGCGATAATAATAATATTAGCAATACTAGTCAAGATATTAATTAAAGAAGATTGGTGAATGATCACGCACAATATGGTAGATGAGCTGTAGTGGTGATGTGTGCTGTTGTGTGCTTGTACATTGAACGAAAAAGCCCTTTATTATTTTGAAAATAACCACGTAGATTTTTAATTATTAATGAAAAAAGTTGTTACATGATTGTGCACAATAATTCATAAATTTTCTTTAATATCTAAATATCTATATAATTATGTGCAAAATACTAGGGGACTTTTTTGTTCAATTTGACCTAATATATAAGTATACAACGGCAAACGATCATAACTCAACTACCATATCGCGCGTAATCATTAATTAATCTTCTTTAATTAATATCTTGAAATTTACTGCGAATATCGTAAAATGGCATGGGAATTTTATGTTCATTCAATCTGTTCTACGTTCCCACAAAAATTGCGCAGAAGGGTATGAGATTTGGTATATAAAACAAGTTGATGTTAAATTGCTAATCGTTAAGCACGCGATACGTGTATTGTCTCACTTGTAAGATGGAGTTTTCTATTAATGACAGAATATCAAATTCAGCCGTATAAAGCGATTGTAATCCTGATGAGATAACAGCACCAACGGACTGCTGATGGACCGTTAACAAAGTGTTCAACCAATTCTCTACGCCTCCTGTACACACGACTTCTTTCTCTAGCACTATCCTCTCATCTTCTCGCGAATGCATCTCTAGAATTTTCTCATATTCTTTCTCGGAGAAGCTTAACTGCATATGAGAGAAAGAATGTAATAAGTTCCTACGCAAAAACGACCGGAAAGTTATTATGGAAACATTTCCGGTTATTTCTGCGGTATGTGTCATATTTTGTGTTAATTTTATCTCGCCAACATATACTACTTGAATGTAGAGGAATTATATACAGTGAGAAAATCTAAAGGTGAATTAAATACAGACTTCACACATTGTGGTGAAATAAAATATTACGGCAACTTGCGGCTTTACGCGGCCGCTTAATCTCTCGCGCACTACATACGAGAACTATTAGATTAGAGGAAACTTCTTCGTGTCTAAAAAGAACCGGAAAAAGCAAATATATTGACTTACAAAGAATCCCACACAAGTGTCCGCCTCCGATTTTCATAAACTTGTAATATGTTGTACTTTAGATCAAAATAACGGATACGTTTTTTATTATATGTGCTCTCTCGCAAATTTAGGAGGTAAAATATCCCTTTGAAGAAAATCGGTTTTTTTTCATTCGAACGGAATATAATGAAAACTATAAGAGATAGAAAAAAATAGTTTGTATAAAAGTTGAATAGTTTAAAGAATACTTTACAGAAATTATTTTAATAATTACAATAAGAAGTAGTGGAAGAAATATTAACAAAGTAATTTTTTTAAAATAATTTCTGTAAAGTACTCTTTAAACTATTCAACTTTTATTCAAAATATTTTTTCTATCTTTTATAGTTTTCATTATATTCCCTTCAAATGAAAAAAACTAATTTTCTTCAAAGGGGTATTTCATCCTCTAAACTTGAGAAAGAGTACATATAATAAAAAACGTATCTGTTATTTTGATATAAAGTACAACATATTACAAGTCCATGAAAATCGGAGGCGGACACTTGTGTGGGTTTCCTTCAGTCAGTCAGTCAGTAAGTCAAAAACTGTTCATTCCGATTTTCTGTGCCTTTTTTCGACTGTAAACCAACCACCTTCTAATAAAAGGATATATCTTCTAAGACAGAACTGCTAAAATTATGGCTAAGGTTCACGGATGACGACAGCAACTTGATTAACAACTTGATGAATAATTAGTCTCCATTGAATGCAGCAAAGTCGAATTTAACTGAAGAATCGAATCAAACTTTTTGATTGACCCAAGATTTCGGCACCTTCGCTATATTGTCGAAAAATCCATCGAGATAATTCTGTATCGTGTGGCAGTCAGCGGCTTGGCCGAGTATCTCCAGCAAAGTAGGATCCGATATGAAGCAGAATCTTGGGAAAATAGTACGCTTGGTCTCCAAATAGCTGCATAAATAAGATTTGTTAATTGCATTGGCTGCACAGTCGTTTTATTTTGCCGATAATTATACCCGCTGAGAGATTTCTGGCAAGATTCTAATTGCTCCAACAAATGAGGTAAAAATTGGCTCATGGTTTCATCCTCGGTACACGTCTCCACCGCGTTCAATTTCTCATGGGCGCGAAGCATGAGCTTGACCCAAGCCTTATCGATGGTCTGAAAAATAACGAGCGGTTATAAATCGATTTATTAATACAATTTTGTTTACAGTAATCCGTACATTGAAACGCTTCGCTTCGGTAGGCAGTTGCTTCGATATGTCACCGCCGATAAACACCGCTTCCAGATAAGCCCATAGATTCTGCACGGTCAACCATTTTGCCAATATCTCAGACGTGTTGCTGAGCTTAGTCTGCCATAATTGAATCTCTTTCTTGAATGGCGCGTTATAACTGTAAGCATCGCACGTCAAATAGATTTGGCGCGCGTTATTCACTTAATTCGGTAATTTCTGATCTGCTATCTAATATACCGATTTGCCAGCAGAGAACTTATGATCATCAAACTGTCTTCAAGTTGCGCTATTATCTCAGCCGTCTCGACACCCTTCAGCAGTAGTTCGCCTCTTTGCTTGAAGTTGGCAAATTGCAGATTTACAACCGTCCAATCGGCAATTATCTGCCTCAGTTTGGTTTCGATATCTTGCTCTTTCACCGCGCTAACACATATATCCTACAACACACAGATTTCATGTATAATCTTCATAAATTTGTTTATTTCGTATATTTGATACGCCTCAAAAGGTTGTGCACAAAAATTCAACGACGATTAATATAAATTGAAGACGATAACTTGGTGGTCTGTTTGAATGTAATACCTCCACGTCATCTTTGTACTTCAACAGAGGTGCTTGCATAACGTGCGCCAAGGTAAAAGTTACGGATTCCACGTCGAAGAAATATTTACACAGGGCAGACATCCTTTCCCAGTGTCTCTCTTTCATAGCTTTGTGCGCCATCATTTCCAATAACGGGCACATCTCGTTAAAATCGTCGATTTTCTTCCTGAGGTCGATATACGCCGGCCAATCTCTCATGGCTTTGGGTAATCTGCGACATCTGAAATCGTATTGCCACGTTATCGTAACGGCTGTTACAATTTTAAACCTCGTTAGCCGGATTGATCTAATTTACTTGTTTTGGAACTCAGCCAATTCGATCACAATTGACTCTATATCAAGCTCAGTCCACGGAATATCATAGTAGCTATCGATAGTGCGCATAACTTGCAAGTACAATGTGTACAACTTCTGTAATAAATTAATCTCTCTCTTTCTTTGTTGTAGAACTGGATATTCCGTCACCTCCATGCCGAATAAGCTCTCGCCGCTGCTGTAAGTTTCGTATCTTTCCCACAATACTTCGAAACGTGCTTGAAACAGGATGAGCCTTGAAGAACAGTAATGTAACAATGTACGAAGTTACCATTAACGTATTATTTATATTACTTAAATATCCATCTTTAAGATTCCACTGAAACTCTACTAAAATTGAATATATTAGACGGTATGCATGTGCAACTCTTATTGCAAAAATAGTAAGCGCGTTACCGTTCACTGGCTTCTTTTGCAGGTATCCCTTCGACCATCGGACCGTCAAGTTCGAAATCGATGTCAAATTCGTTCACGTTCTTTTTGAGAACTGCGACTCCTCCGACAAGTTCCCTTCTCAATGGCTCTTGCATTTCACATATAACTGCTTGAACTCCTTTTGCCTGGAAGAAGGAGCGTATGTGCGGACATCGATACCGTTCATCGTAATGAGGTATAAGATAACTTTAGAGAGCGATAATATTATTAATGAAGAACTTGTGGAGTGTATCAAAAGGCACTAAGCGAACTTAAATAAAAGCGACAAATCGATACCATATGGAGCATGTTGCTGAAGTTATATCTTAATCCGTCTACTATATCGTGCTCCTCCTTGGATATGTCGATATCAAATTTTCCCATCAACGTGTAAGTCTCTTCAATTAAAATCAGTTCCATGTCTAGCATTATAAAGTCATTCCGTATCTCTCCCAAGCATTTCATTGCAACCCTAACATCTTCTAAATCTTTAATATTTCTAGACAGAATTTTATTTTTCTCTTGAATATAGTCTGTTATGTTCTGTAATTTTTCTTTATATCTCTTTGACAAAATGACGCCCAATGATTTCTTCCATGCACTTGCTTCAACGTAAAACGCTAATTTTAACTTATCTGTAAAATATATTATTAGGATTATCTGCACAACATAGTAATTTCTAGAATTATATATACTTTTTGCATCTAAACTCAATAATCATATAGTTGTTATTATTATCATTATTTTATCAAGCTTACACAAAGTATTATAATCGTAGTAAAATTTATTTTACGTACCCATATTAATGTGAAGCGGACCGACCACATGATAATCAGGCAAATTTTCAATTTCTCTCATTAGATTCTCGTATTCCACAAATTTCTCTTTGATTTCTTGTATAAGAGGCGCGGAGTCGACAAACTTTTGTATTATATCATTTCTATTTTCCGCCCATATATAAGAATATCTTAAATACACCTACCATGCGTTGATGGATAATTAGATTAACTTAAATTGCCGTATACTGTTAAAAACACAATTAAAGTAAACGATATAATAACTTTTTACACCTGACCGACTCTGGAGACGTCATTCCTCAGCGATAATATTATACCTTGCAAACTCATCGAGCAGCGAATTATTTCTTTATGATCGGATATGTGTTGGAAATAGGTGTTGAAGGAATCTTGATTGTCTAATTTGTGATATAAGAACAAATAAGTGTTAAATATAGAGTATTCAGCGTAACGATTTTTTAAACACTTCCAACGGCTTAAAGAAAATGAATTTTCAACTGTAATTTTGTGCAGGTTACAACTTGCAATAACAAAAGGTGAAAAAAAATTTTTTTTTCATAAAGAATTTAAGGTCACCTTGAATTTCTTGAATAGTATCAATTTGAACATTTGTTTCCATAAGTTCGAATGTTCCTATTATTTTACTATTATTGTTGATAAAAATGACATCTGTGATAGTGCGTTGAATTCATCTTAAAGTCCTCTACAATATTATATAGAAAAAAGCGCATGATGCCATTTAAAAAATTTAAAGTAACTTTGATTTCTTTATAAAAAAAATATTTTTTTACCTTTAGTTATTGCAAGTTATAACTTGCACAAAGCAGTTGAAAATCCACTTTGCAACCTTTTCTGTAAAAATCCATCGGATTTAAAAAATTGTTGAACACCCTGTATTCCAAATATTTCAAGATTATTTACGAGATTACGTCAGCATAAAGAAGTAAGTATGTTGATTTCTCTAATACTCTCTAATATTCGTTTATCGTTTTAATTTTTATTTCACCATATCATTACCTGTACTTCTAAACGGCTCCGTTTTCATGTTTATTGAGAAATATCGTTGGCCCCACACAACCACTTTTTTGTGCGTTTCTATAACATTCGTTATAACTTTGCCGAAATAGTGTTGTAATTCTTCTATCGTTGGAATGATGACGATATTCGGTATTTGTAGAACAAAGCTCGTTACCATGATCGGAGGTTCTTGCTCTTCTACCGGAATATCCTCCATCAATGCGCTACAGTGGATTAATTTATATACGTCGATTTATTTTAATCTTCGCATTCGCGGCGTACTCATAAACCACGAAATAAAAATGAAATATAGAAACGTGTATATAAAAATACGCGTGCATCAAAGTACTTCAGACTTTCCGCCTTCATCTTCAATAAATCCAGAGAAGTTTTAGTGCACTTCACTAAAGCCTCGACCAATTTGTTATTGAAATATGCAAAGAGTTCCATACAATCGTGGTGCACTTGATTGATTCTCACGGTCCTCTCGACAGGACTGAAGCCTACGATTAATCGGATATTGATTGTTAACGCACAAATTTTAAACATAAAATAGATTAGAATATTGCTTTATTGTGCTGTAAGATAAAATCCTTTCAGAGACATATACAAGTACAAAATAGATATATACATACAGTCGTCAAGCAGAAAAATAACAAAAAAGTTATTAGTTTTATTACGTGTTACTAAAATAGTTTTATTACTTGCTACTATATAATATAGTATATATAATATATAGTATATATAATATAGTATACTATATATATAGTAACTAGTAATAAAATTACTAAAAATATCTGGCCAATTTATTATTGACAGTATTAAATTTTTATAAGGAAAATAAGTAGTTACACATGCAAAAAAATAAAAATATAAAGAAAACAAATAAAACACGAAAATTAACGCAACATCATAACGATTCTTTCGGGACACACTATACCTGGTTCGAATCCTTCTGTTAATTTGGTTTCAGATCCCACTTGCTTGTGCACTTTCTCGGGATCCATCCAATTGTACTTGACGTCTTGCACGATAGGATCAGTCACATGATCCATGAACTGGTTGATAATCATGATAACAGCTCTTTCCGCCGCGGCGGACTTGATTTCCAGATCAGTCGCGATTTTATCTCTAAAAGCCAGGTTATCGGCTAAGAATTGCTCCGGATTTTTCGGATAGTTATCCAATTGCAGGATCATCATTTCCGCAATGCATTCCAGCACTTCGTCCACCCGCGCTTCCTTCATATCTCGCACTTCCTTGACGAATATTTGCATATCATGTATCGCCTTTTTTATATCAGCACATACTTGAGAGATCTTTAATGACGACCACGTAATCACCGACAGGCAGGGTTGAAAGGCAATCTCGAGATTGATCAGCGCGATCTTCATTAATTTCAGGAATAAGATCGGAATAGACTTTCTGCGCGCACATGCACGACAAGTTAAATATCTCTGCGTGAGAATATTTTGAATCAACGATCGGTGAGTTAATTTTTATACCTGAGAGTGTTGTTCTCCTTGAGTAATTCCTTTACTGTTTTGTAGGACGAGAATATCTTCTCCTTGCAAAAGATTAGGATCTGTATGAAATCCGGTACTTCTAGCCCTAATTTGGACATGTGCTCCGACTCCCGTATCGCCTCGTATATGTAAGAATCGAAATTCAAAAAGTACTTGTTTGTTTTCGGATGACACACGATTATGGGGGACGATAGCGCCAGGCGAACCTAATGATCAAAGGTGAATTCTAAAATCTCTAGATCATTTCAGAAACACGATGATCAATGTTTGCTAGTATCTAGACGAAACCATCAAGATGATCATCTAGATGGAGAGGACAAAACCTACATCTACATCTAGATGATAAAAGATCTACATCTAGAGGACAAAATCTACATCTAGATGATAAAACATATAGCATATAGCATCTTCATTTTAGATGAAATATGTGCCATCTTATCTAAAAAAATTGTTTTAATATTGATACGATATCCAACAATAGAATTTGTTACCTAGAATTTTTAACTAATGACATTTTAAAGACTTTTTCTTAAAAAATATATATAAAGATAATTTATACGCCAAAAATATGACTGCGTATGAAAACAAGTCTATTTCTAGTAATAGAGTTAAAGATTTTTTCATAATATGAAAAAAAATTATTTTAGTACACAACCAATCATCAATATTAATAACATCGAACCACCTATTTAAGTTGAAATAAAAAATGTTGCATTTTCTGACGAATTTCCTTAATATGAAACGAACTTTTTTCAGATTACAATACATTGCTGCCTTCGCCAATAGAGCGTTTTTTTAATACAGGACAACAAATATATATATCTCATAGAAACCGTTTATCAGATGATACTTTTGAAAAACTCTTGTTTTTGAAAAATAAGAACTTATAAATAAAAGTATGAGTACTATTTATAAATCCTTTTTATTATATGCGCAAATTTTTTATATATTTATGTAAATTACCTAAAAACAATCTGAAAGCAACCTAGATGAATCGCATAACTATCTCGTCTTTCATCTAGATGCTCTAAAAGTGAAACCATTTCCATATCATCTAAGATGCATTTACAGAATTTCATCTTATCTCCATCTAGATGATTTCAAAACCATCTAAGCGCAACACTGACGATGCACATGACGTGAACTCACGATGTCGGCCGAAGCGTACCACGCTTTGTGATATATAAGTTCGTAGTGAATGAACACAGTAACGAGCGCGTTATACATTTTGATGCACTTTTGCATAGGCTCCTTCGTGATAACTTTTTCGTGCGACCTAAACATATTCATCGGGACCTCGATGCGTTTGTACAACTGCCGAATCCACAAGATTCGACCGGCGATCGGCGGAATGCTTCTCGGCACAGGTGGATTGGACCGATCCTCGTTGTACCTGTCGCGAACGTCTTCAATTTCTTGCTGGTACATTGCGATGAGTTCCAAATACTTCCTGTCGATCCTCAATTGCTTCAGATTTAACTTCTCGAATCTGAAAGGCGCGAGATTATAACGCGTCCACACGCGATTTTTTGAACACTTAGGAAAGAAATTCACGATGTGATACTACCTGGCTATCAGCTCTAAAGCCTGCGATATACTCGGTACAAGGGAGACGCGATTGTAGAAAAATGCTCTGAGCTCCACATCGGTCTCCGCAACGCTCTTTTTGTACTCGTCGTAATCGACTTCGAAATACGGTTTCCTGTGATTCAACGGGTCGTACTTCTGCGATGAAATTTTCTTAAAGTGATCCGTGTACTTTTGCGCGTACGTGTCGATTCCTTCTATCGTGGAACTATGCAGAATCGAGTACATTCGCGCTGCTTCAAGGACGTCCATGATCTACATTGTAAGTCGCGAATAAGATAACGATAAGGCAACGATGTGAAACCCATGGACATAGTATACATGGACTCCGAATGTCCTATGTTATGTCGTCTAATAGAGTGAAGCCAACATCTAAAGAAAGAGAGCTAGAATAGAGGGGCTATAGTTTTCTTCCTACCTTGTCACTTTTTTGTTGCGCGTGCATCCATTTCTCGTTTCCATATTATAGAGCGCAACAGCACCCCGACTAGACTGGCAAGTAAAAGTCTTACTAAAATTTTATCACACACTTTGTCTGTGCAGGAAGAGACAGAGAACATAGAAGGGCTGTACATATTGGCTTCACCTTTCTGGCCGTATGCGGGGTCCATATACTACGTCCATAGTGAAACCGCATGGCGCGTGTGTCGTTCTTTACCTTTATTATTCTCATCTTAAAAGCAGCGAACTTCCCGAAAACATACATCTCGGATAACTCGAATGATTTTTCGTCCGGCGATTCCTCGACCTTCTTACACATATCGTCGTAACAGTTGTGATATGTCTCGCATAGCTTGATACAGTTCTGAAGAGTAATTGCCGATTCTTAAATTTAGCTTAAGTCAACAAAACGAAACGCGTCGATTTTAGACGTTTACGCTCTAGCTCTTCACCTTTATCTTAGATATCATGGTATACTTCGATTCGTTCCAAATACTTATTGTACCATTTTCCGTCAGGTACGCTTTACACGCCAATATCATCTGATTTGTTATCTAAATGAGAAATACACCATAAATACTAATAAAATATAAAAAATTAGAAAAAACCGGGGCTAGATGCTCTTTATTTTAGAATTTCAAAGTTACAACTTCTCAGGCAACTGATTGTTGTGACTGACTCTGACTATACTGAGGGAAAAATTACTTTAAAATCGACAAATATTTCTTTGATGGGTGCCATTAACATATTTATTTAAATTCTCTTTATTTAAACCAAATATTGTTTACTTAAATCAGATAAACAATATTTGATTTAAATAAAGAGAATTTAGATTTAAATAAAAATATGTTAGTGATACCCATCAAAGAAATATTTGTTGATTCTAAGGTAATTTTTCCTTCAGTGTATATAACTACTGAAAAAAGGCACATCGGCAACATATTCCAAGGGTTATATAGCCTCGATCTCCCCTGTATATCCTCCACTATAACTTTCCCAAACAAATTTCGCAATAAATGGCAAAATATTGTGATATATCTTAGAAACTGCTATTTAAAATTGTTTTGTAAAGTATAATTCCAGAAAAATACCTTGACATAGATAGCGGTCACCATCTTTCTCGTGTTAAAAAATCGTGATGTAGCATAAATCATTCTTATAGCGTACATGAGCGCAGGTAAGCAATCTCCTATTTTCGTCGGATCCAATCTGTATAATGGTTGCGTGAATTTTTCCAGTGCGTACAGATATTTCACGTTGTCTTGCGACAGAATATGTATCAGCCTAACATGATCTTCCAATTTCTTCCATTTCTACATACAAAACTCGGTTGGAAAATTATTCATTATTAAACATCATTCGTATGCGCAATCGTTAATTATTTCAGCTCAAATAAGATCGTTGAAACGAAATAACGAGAAACAGTTCCGCAAAATTCGAACTTCCTAATCGTTAATTCAGAGATCGATTGATCCTCGAATGATCTTCCACTATCTCGTACTCGTCTTAAGTTGGCCGATAGAATACACACAATGCTCACGCAATTTCTCTTGAGAAGAATTTAATAAATATTTTAAATTGAATTCCCCTCTACCATGCTATCTCGACGTTTCATTGTATCTCACTATACTTTATTCCTTCGAAAGAATTAAACGGATCGTTCAAAGAACATAAAATAACAGCGATACGTCGGGAATGGCAGGAAATGAGAAAAGAATCGTTTCGAGAAGCCAAAACCAAATTTTAAAGATTAAGAATTCAATTTCGCGAAATGGTCTGCCTCCAATTTAACACCCTATTTTACTCTTTTTATTTTTAGCAAGGGGCAAAAGTTCTTCTCCAAGTGTAATACGGGAACGACATTCGATTTAATACGCATTACATATTTATTCAGTATACCTTAATAACTTTGGATCTCGCTTCTGTTAGAAATCGTATGAGAGACTGAGTATGAGATGACTTGATGTGGTTCATTATCGACGAAAAACGAGCGAGTAATCGTCGCCAATAAGCGAGTTCTGCGGACGGTCCTACGGTCTCGGTTTCCCTGCGTAATTGTTGACTCTCAACGACAGCCTGAAAAGTCATTTATTTTATGATAAAGCTACTTAATTCGCTTAAATGTCGAGATGGTATATAATCGGCAAAAATCGCACTCGTTCCATCGTCTTCATCCATATTTGGACGTCAGTTTCTGCAGCTGTAATAACGTCCGCATTGTGAATGTTCTCTCTTATATTCTCAGGTTGCGCCAAATATTTCTGATAAAAGTCCCAATTAACTTGGAAGCGCATGATATTCTCCAGATCTATTTTCGTCACTAGGGAAGGAGAAAAACAGAGATTTTAGATATTTGAACAAAAGGTGTGCGCGTCGTTATGTAAGGAAATGTAATTCGCTTACTGCTAAGAAATTCACAGAAATCTTTAAAATCGCCTACAAAATCGTCCCTCGTCTTTTCTCCGGTTTCGCTTTTCGTCAGCTCTCCCCATTGCGTGTTGGCGGTCAATGTCCGTACATGTAAGCGCGTAATCAAATCGGATATACCCGCCAATGCGCTCTTTGACGCAGGATCTACTTCAGCATACGCGTAATACGTTTCCTGTGCAGAACACAAAATAAAACTTCCAAAAAAATGTAATAATATATAATTTTATATGTAAAATATTAAATTTATTATAAAATTACTATTAAATAAATAAAATAATAAATAATTTTAAAAAATAAATTTATAATTAAACTAAATAATTAAAATTTTAAAAATAATCAAATTTATTATATAATTTTATATATAAAATATATAAAATATAAAATTATACATGATTATATATATATATATATATATATATATATATATATAAGTTATATAAATTTTATTCATATATGGCCACTTATATAAACGTCACTTATTTATACCAATGTTCAGCATTTTAAATCGACTTTTAAGTCTGCCAGAAAGATGTACGCTCTAAAGCGGAATGATTCACTCTCGAAATTAAAGTACAACTAATGAATTTTGCCAAATTAAAGCGAAGAAAAATATAAAGCTAATGGACGTATATGCGTCCATACAGAAAAAAATGTTGTTAAATAAAAAAGGCAAGAAGTAGTTTCACTCAATTAAACATTAGTGCTATAAAAAATATAAGTACTATTAAAAATATAAATATTGTATTTGCATAACAATATTTCTTTTGTTATAGACATATAATTATATATGATTATACACAGATCATGTATAAACAAAATTCATATATGGTTCTTTTTTCCCGGGCGCATTGTCAAACAATTTTACCCTTCCACAATTTAATTATTCGCACTAATATTCAGCGCACGATTTTTATTAATCTTATATCTCTTTTAACTTGACAAAACTCGACAGTTTGTATTCTAATCCCAAGAACAAAAACTATTTTGCTTTGGATCGTATATTTTTCTGACGTACAGATACAAAGAGCGTTTAAAATGCTGAAATGCTGCATTGGTCAAATGCAAATAAATGTCGTTTCATATTTGACTGAATACACAGAATTATTATTGCATTCGTTGGACTACTCCTCAGACAGATATTCTATTCGCGCGAAATTTTCGACGTAAACTCGAGAAAAGAGTCACCTGAACCGCGCGCGTACTTTAAACTGTGTACAATCTCGTTAAACTCATGCATTTTATCAGTGCGAAAGTGAGTTAAAACTTTACATTTCATGAGTGCCACGGCATCCAGAAAATGCGATGTAAATTTAAGCCTGAATTTAGTCCCGGTTGTAAGTTAACTCTCTCGACGTGAACGTCAACTTTTGACCGAAGAGATGCTTACATCGAGTAGCTGCTTTACTCCGAACTCGAGATTTGACTTTAATCGGTAAACTATTACGCATTTGCCTGTGAACTCTTCGGTGGTACCGTCCGTTATGCAACAACGCATAACTTCTTGCTCCTCGCTAAGTTGCGGCGTCCATCGTCCGGATTCTAAGATTATGTAAATTTCATTACGACGTAACGATACAATGTAAAGCAATATTGTCGTCGCCTTCTTCAAATTGCTTACGAATGGAGAAAGAAAGAGATATAATGGAATTGCGAATATCTAATAAACACTGCAAATAAAGAAACAATTATTACACTTTCCATATAGATATTGCAAAAGCTCCATTGTTAATTGTAATTAATAATACTTCGATGAAAGTAAAGACGATCTTTCTTCTTGAACTCATCACTTTGACGTTATATATTTTCTCCATCACAGCACAAATGTCCAAAATATATTCCAGAAACGTTTCACATATTCAGACACCTCTGGAATATTTCAACATTCGCGGATGCTGGATGGATCGTAATCAAATTAAAACTTTGTTATGATCCAGTTTAAATTGATCGAATAATAGAATTCTTTCAATAAATCTCTAAGTAAAGAAGACAATTTCTCGAAAAATCACTTGTTTTTGGTGGAAAGGTGTCAGCGTTTCGATATTTATCCAAGTTAAGAACATAAATCGCCAAAAAAACCGAAGAATATTAGAATTCAGATCAATTCCTCAGGTATAGTAATTTCTATTGTTTCCTCCCGTCGTTTGTCACAAATTTTTATGAGCGCACCAAAGTATGACGCACACCCCTAACAGCACAAATATCTAGGAGACGTCCAGAGTACGTCCTGAGAACGTCCTGGGGACATTTCTACGTCCTCAGGACACCTGTAGGACGTCCCCAGGAGATTTTGTGCTGTATGAGACTTAAATAAGTATATCAATCATTACCAAATGCTGGTGGAGTCATCGGTTGAAAATATATCAGAATCACTTGTCTGCCACCTTCAGCAAGAAAGCTACTGAACACATCTACGTATTCGTCCTTATCGAGGATCCCTTCCTCCAGCACTTCAACGTTCGCGTTCAAAATATACGCCGCCGTTTCTAAAACGTGTCGATGCGTAATCGTCAATAATCCTTCCCTAGCGTAACGATATTCCTTAAATTTTGCCTAAAATAAAAAGGGTCAAAAATGAAAAATCCATACTATGCAAACATTCTCAATAGCGCAACACTTTCGCAAAATAATCGTGCTCGCGCACTTGCCTTTCTATTATTTTAACTTTTCTATCTGATGAAACTTATAAGGATAGAAGAAATTGTTTAGCACACGGAAAGAATATTATAATCCCTCTTTTTTAAATACATTTTTAATTATTATAATTATATATAATTATATATATTATATATATCATAATAATTATAATTATATATATAATATTATAATCAGATTATAATCTCTTATTATTTATAATCTTATTATTTAATTATTTTTTAAAATAAAATTTGTTCAATTTTATTCTGTTTTTATTAATTCAGGAATAGACCAGCAGCAAGGTCTATTCTTGCTAAAGAATAATAAATTTCGTTAAAAACATTTCTAGAAACATACCCACACAGCAGAGGTGTCCAAAATATAACATAGAGACATCCTAAAGATATATTTGGGATATGTGATATCTTCAAGATATCCCTATGATGTATTTGGGATATTCCTGCTATGTGGGTAATAAGTGTTTTAATAGCATATTATGGTTCCTAAAAATATAAGTAGTACACATGAAATAAAAGGGTAGTGAATTATTGCAAAATGTTAATTTATTTCCCGATATTGCAAAATCCTGTAGTAATTTTTTTTTAGTAAAATTCTATGTCTTTCACTTTCTTACATTAATGAATGAGTACTATAAGGTGTAGTAACGTTTAAGATGAGATGTGTAATATTTAAACCATTCGCGAAAGAATAGCACAGATGAAAAGTACGTACGAGTCGCTCTTTTGTACTTTCCGTAGGTAAATCTTCCCGTGCGCCAATCCTCCTCTTCACTAACTCGGCGATTCGTTGATCGATAGCTGGCTTCGTGTAATCCCGCGTCGTGGAAGGCGCGTTTGTCATCATCGTAGGAAAAAAGAGATTATGAATGTTAGCACGTAAACGAAAAAGCTCGAGAGAAATCTACAGGAGACTAGGATTAAGTGCAACACACGTTTGTCTTTGACAATTCGTCATGCATTCGACTGAAATTATGCGCTTAAGATGGAATAGATGAATAGCTGAATATCATAAAATATAATGTTATGTTCAATAGAAGAACCCAGATAACACAAAGAATTCTAAAAGAATTCACCTAGTAAACATGCATGTCTAAAAGATGGCGAAAAGATATCTAAAAGATGTCTTATGCAACAAAATGTTGCATAAGATATCTTTTAGATACCTTTTCGACATCTTTTAGACATGCATGTTTACTGGGCAGTCGCATGTCACCAAATCTGAGTTCATTTTTAGATACAAAAAGAATTCTTTTCACTGAACTAAACTCTGAAAAATTCTTTTTACATCTGAAAGTAAATTCAGAATTTGCCTGAGTTCTTTTTGAATTCTTTTTGAATTCTCTGTGCTATCTGGGGAAGCGGCTTAATCAGTGATTACGTTTAGCAGAAAGAACGCTTTGCGCTGCGCTGCTAACGGCTTACTAAGCGGTTCAGCATATCGAAAGTATACTGGAAAAAAAAAGCAGCCACTAGTAAACATGTTGGAAAAGCGCAAATTGCTACTGTCGTTCAGAAGAAAATCTTACAACAGTTGCAAAGTTGCTGTCAGAGCAGCGGAAAGCGCTTACTAAACTGCTTTCTCTGTTGAACATAACTAGTGTCTTGCGCTGCCGACAGCTTTGCAACTGTTGTAAGATTTTCTGTTAAACGACACCAGCAGAAACTTTTTTTCTTAATATTTAAACAGCTGTCATCTCTCTCTCTCTCTCTCTCTCTCTCTCTCTCTCTCTCTCTCTCTCTCTCTCTCTGTTTTTCTCTCTCCCTCGCTCCCTCCCTCTCTCTTTCTCTTCTATCCCCTACATCTATCTTTCTCCTTGGATCCTCTTGTGAGCACAACGAAGGTGGAAAAGTGTCACGAACCAGCGCAAGTGACGGAACGACCGATCCCCTCGGCGTCAAGGTCGTGGAATGACGTATAAGGTAAGACGATTCACGGTTCTCTCTTCCCGTTTGTCGTCGCGGCGCCGGGACGTCATGTATTATTACATCGCGGCATCCCAAGCGGCGCTCCTGAATATTTATGAGGGTGATCGGGACTCGCCGGCGATTCCGACGAAAAATAACGAGAGCTGGCTTCTGACGTTAAGGATTCTTTGTGCGATAGCGTGTTTTGATCGCGAGAAATTGAGCTGTAACGTCACGGCCGCAATCAACGCTAATCTAAATGAGAGCGGGAGGATAAGAAAACTGAAGAAGCGCGGAGATATGATTTGGAAATTTTTCTAAAGATGTCTCGCGCTTTCTTTGCTTCTCCATCTTCAGGTCTTCAAGTCTTTCGTTTTTTATCATACGATCTAATCGTATGATAAAAATTTGCACGATAATTC
>NW_022639512.1:1868516-1872779 GCF_010583005.1 Odontomachus brunneus | reverse complement strand
CTCTCTCTCTCTCTCTCTCTCTCTCTCTCTCTCTCTCTCTCTCTCTCTTCTCCTCCAGCATATTTTTAATATGCAACCGTATTCTGATTACGATCCTTAACATTCTGATTCTTAACTATTCTGATCTTTAGCGTTCAAATTTGCGTCAAGAACCGAATTAAGAAAAATTTCTAAAAGATGACTTGAAAACGTTCTACGCGTGTCTTTTAAACTTTTAAGATATTTTTTTAGAAATTTGTCCTACTTGGAGTATAGTCTTTTGTATTCTTATATCATGTGTTAGACGAGCAATTAAAGGGTCTAAGGACCGATTGTTCGAACTTCTTGATAAATTAACTGATAATTAAATTATATGTCTCTGTCTGTTTTCCCTTTAATTTAGACAAAAATAAACATATAATTTAATTATCAGTTAATTTATTAAAAAGTTGGGACCCTAAAAGCTTGTTAAACCCGTTATTTCTGCGCGTGACGAGCAAAGTAATTCCACAGTCTCCGCTATGAGCCGCCACTACGTTTCCGCCATGAAAGTGAGGTAGTAGTATGACTCAACGACGGATCAGACATACATTTATTTTTCTCAAGTGTAACGTAACTCTTATCTTGAAATTGTACATTTTTTTTTTTAGTACGTGCGCGTAGCAAAAGACGAAAACTCTTGATGTTTTGCGTCCTTTGCGTTCTGTCGTTTACTCTATACGAAAGTAATATGGTATGCGGGGATTATTCTCTCGTGCGTATATGTCTATGCTAACGTCAGACGCGAAGGCATACGCGAAGTTGAGTGCGCGACGAGCTCTGTGTGCGTTCTGCTGTTTCTTTCGTTCTGTGTGCGTTTCTGCTTTTCCATTGAATCTCACCGAGTAGTGTCGACGCGATTTGTGTGTCGCACACCATACGCGTAGCAGACGTATGCCATTCGCTGCACTCACATCGGCCTTGACGTTTCGTCGCGGTTCCATCGTGAATTCGTAAGCACCCTGCCTTCGCGAACGAACGTCTCGACCCATTTTTTTTCCGTATCTCGCGATCCTAAACAAACGTGCCTCTCGCGATCCGCAATGGCGGAGACAAACGGGGCCGCAAATTTAAATACGAAAAACGGCAATTTTATCTGCGGTGTTGTGGAAGGTACGTAAAGATGTCTAGCTCGCTGTCATATTTCTTGCGAAAACGATCGCTGGATGGTAGAGTCCAGAGACGATCGAGCGATGCAATCTTCTCTTTTATCCGCCTGTTTCTTCCCCTTTTTGCATTATTCATACGACACGTAACATATTTTTTCGTTTGCAGGCTTTTACGGTCGCCCATGGACCACGGAACAACGAAAGGATCTCTTTCAAAAGTAAGTTACTTTTGGGAGTGAATTTGTTTTGAAAATGAGTTAAAAGAGTACTAACATTTAAGAAGAGAATAGTCACTGACAAGTACCTTTATTTTTATATGTTTCTTAATCCTCTTTTGTTTTTTCTCATTACTTCTTTCCATAGTATCTTAACTTAATTTAATAACAGTAATTTAATTATATAAACAGATTAAAAAAATGGGGAATGGATTCCTACTTGTACGCTCCAAAAGATGATTACAAGCATCGGGCTTATTGGAGAGATTTGTATACGGTAGAGGAAGCAGAACATCTGACTGGTTTGATCACAGCTGCTAGAGAATATGGAATAACATTTTATTATGCATTATCTCCTGGACTGGATATTACATATTCTAGTTCAAAGGAAGTCACAGCTTTGAAGAGAAAGCTGGAACAAGTTAGCCAATTTGGTTGTACAGCGTTTGCATTGTTATTCGACGACATAGAGCCAGAAATGAGTGAAGCGGATAAAGAAGTATTTCAGTCGTTTGCACATGCTCAAGTATGTATATGTACATATGATATACACAATAGTATGTATATATAACATACACAATGCTCATATGATGTTATTTGTTCTAATGATAATAATGTTGGTATATTAATAGCCCTACTTATTAAGTATAACATATTATGAAATACTAAATTATCTTCAGGATATACCTGGTATTTCATAATATATTATACTTAACATTGTCTTTTTGATGGTTTATAGGTCTCAGTCACAAATGACATTTTTCAACATCTTGGTCAACCTCGATTTCTTTTATGCCCTACGCAATACTGTGCTACACGTGCAATGCCAAACGTTTCATCCTCAGAATACCTCAACACACTTGGCAGTAAATTAGCTCAAGAAATTGATATCATGTGGACTGGACCTAAAGTCATATCCAGACTTTTAACTGTGGAATCCATCGAGGAGATCACAGAAGTGCTCAGAAGACCACCCGTTATCTGGGATAATTTACACGCTAATGATTACGATCAAAAGAGAGTATTCCTTGGACCGTATGCTGGTCGCTCTCCCGATCTCATACCTAAGCTCAGAGGAGTCTTGACTAATCCTAATTGCGAATATGGAGCAAACTTTATAGCAATTCATACATTGGCTCAGTGGAGCAGATGCAATGTCGACGGGAAGAGGGACCTAAGTTTAAGTATGATTTTTATACATTGCCTTTCACAAGTTTTTCCTTTAACACTTTTTACATAAGATACATCTTTCTGCTCCAGTTCGAAGCTAATATAAAATAATCTGATAATTAAGTATACTAATACTGAGACAGCACAGAGAAACTGATATAAATTATTTGATGTCGCAGACGACACTGTATCGGCGGATATTAAGCTAGAGACTGAAACAGAGGATGGTGTTCTCGGCGAGGATGTTCCATCGACGTTATCGCCAAACATGTATCACCCACGGCACGCTTTAAAAAGTGCGATAAGTGAGTGGTTACTGGAGTTCAACAAGAAGAAGGCAGCATGGGGAGTGATAGCCAAACCACAGCCATGCGTCGCATCGACGATACCTATCCCGATAATTCCCTCCGTTAATACGTGCATGAGTTTGACATCGACGACGACGACGACGGTCCCTGCAACGCCTACGCCTGTGGTGAATTCCAATCATCTTCAAGCGTTGGCCGAAGTTTGTTCGAGCGTGACGAGTAGCGATAGTTTCGCCCAGCCTTCGTCCGGTCCGGTGATGAATTCCTTGGTGTCAGATATAAAAGTGATCAGCGAGCCTGTGCTAACTACATTATCCACTAATATGAGCGGCGAACCACCATTGACAGTTCTGTCCTCGTTGGAACCTATGGATTGCAACACTACGCCGAACAATTCGCCGGCGCATATAGCGAAAATCCCGGCGGAAGATGACGCTATGGTAGATAATATTTCTGTAAGTTTTTACACATTCTCAAAGACTTCGTTATGCATGTATAATCGTGTAATTTCTATCTATCAGACATGTAGTGAAGCGTCCGGGAGTATGCAGGTGGAAGTGGACAGCACTTCTCCTACAGTGAACGGTACGCAGATGATAATAGAGAACGACAGTGAGAATCATGAGAGTCCCGATAACATAGATACAGTGCCTCAAGAGCCTGCGAATATCGAGAAACAGCTCACGCACGAGGATCTGTCGTTGTTGTGCGATCTGTTCTATTTACCATTCGAACATGGCGGCCAAGGGGTTCAACTGTTGCAAGAATTCAATTGGTTGAAAAGTAATGCTTATGTCGTTATGAAAAAGTCTAAAGAGGAAGAGTCAGCATCTGAGTCAGACGTAAGTTACATGTGTTTCAGATCGAGCTAAGGTATTTATTATATGAATCTACTGTTCCCCTTTTTCACGCATGTAATGGCATGAATTATAGATCGAAGAGTGGCATCTTCGTGCAGCTAAATTAAATGACATGTGTAATGCGGTGAATAGGTTGTTTCAAAGACTCACGTACTGTAATAACCGCGAGTTACTGTACGACTTGTACTCGTACGTATGGGATATGAGGGGAGTTGTGTCCCTCTTAAATAGTTACGTGAAATGGCTGGGTAAGTTGCATTTGATTCATATAGGAGATATTATCTGATATATTGACAATACTGAAGAAATATACATTGCAGTGAATATTTTCTCAAAGAAATATCTTGTTTTTTACGAAAAGGAATCAATAAATACGATTAAAGTTGTGATTTAAACGATAAAGACGGTTGATGAACAGATCAATTCTAAAATTATATATTACACATGCTGCCCTATGCATGTATGTGTACAAAATTAAATTGTCGCAATTAATCTTTTCAATTCTACAAAATTTTTTGTTAATTATATATACACAACATATATATATATATATATATATATATATATATATATATATATATAT
>NW_022639512.1:1861927-1868156 GCF_010583005.1 Odontomachus brunneus | reverse complement strand
ATATATATATATATATATATATATATATATATATATATATATATATATCGAATTTTGTCAGATATCAGTAATATGAATATACATATGAATCAAGATAAGATTTAGTAGACGTACGTAATTTGGCTATTATTTTCATTTTACATTAAAGAAAGTCAATTTGAAATGCTAGTATGCTGGTACATACAATAATATACAAACTTGTCGATTATATTATTAATTTCGAATCTGTTATGTTGCAACATTAGTTGCACTGCAATAACAAACTTACATACAACCAGTTTGCTCATCTTTAAAAAAATTACTCTTCTCAATACCACACATCAGCCAACTTGAGATTATGTCCATTGTTCAGACAAGTGCTGTTGTCAACTTCTCACAAAAATATTATAATTTATTTACCTATACTTACATTTCAGAACAAAAGTATCTTGAGTATTGGTAAGTGAATGTTATCTTATTTTCTGTTATATAACTTTATCTTTTTACAAGGAAAGTTTTTATTTTTTTTAATGATTTGACTTGAAGCCTGAAATGTTTGCAATATTGTGTTGTTTGTGTTTGTTGTCGAAGTAGGACTATATGTTCACAAAATATTAGTCTTACACGATAATTTGGCGTTAAAACCTGGATGTTACGTCATTAAGAATTTCAGATTAACTTAATATTTATAAAACAATTAATATAATTTACGTACTCGGTATATAATGCTGCTACGTTATTAAAGTAGCATGATAAACGAATGCGTTATATTTCCTTGTAAATCGACATAATGTGCAGCGAAATGTTTGTATATCCATCTATCCTCTAAGATCCGTAAATTACTGATTACTCGGCAAATGACTTTACATGATCTTCTGTATCTTTTATAATGTATTCTACATTATGTCGCAAAAGTAAGAAGAAATTTTACACGCATCTTTTTACCTAAA
Organism: Odontomachus brunneus; assembly: GCF_010583005.1. Classification (NCBI taxonomy): domain Eukaryota; kingdom Metazoa; phylum Arthropoda; class Insecta; order Hymenoptera; family Formicidae; genus Odontomachus; species Odontomachus brunneus. The sequence continues at coordinate 1,867,227 of NW_022639512.1, read as the reverse complement.
CAGTAATACAGTAGTGTTTGAAAAAGTATTTTGACATTTTACAAATTTTTATACACGTATTATGCATCCTCTGCATAAAGAAAAGATGATTTAGAAACCTTAATGAAGCGAATGTCAGTGAATTTTTTCTATTAAGGCTCCTGGCCCCTCACATTGTCTATCTCTTTTTAATGACATTAGAAGCGAAAAAATGCATGCTAAAAATTCTTGCGAAATATATTGAAATAAAAATATATATCCATAAAGTAACACTTGCAATCGATTAAACAAATTTGTAAGATATTCCGTGCACTCTCCTTTTGCTCTAACAATCAATAATTGTAAATTAATCTGAATAGAAATAGGTTAAAAAGATGAATTGTCACGTTAATTTACGACAAATTATTGATTATTAGAGCAAAAGGGGACTGCACGGAATATCTTACAAATTTGTTTAATCGATTGCAAGTGTTACTTTATGGATATATATTTTTATTTTAACGTATTTCGCAAGAATTTTTAACGCATTTTCTCGCTTCTGACGTCATAAAAAAGAGATAGACAATACGGAGGGCCAGGAGCCTTAATTTATCGCGTTTATAATGCTGTATAATGTAGTTTTCATGAATCATGTGTATTTCTATCAATAACGCCTATCAGTAATATTCGGAAATGCGATATGCCACAATCTGCATATCCATTACTTCATAACATGTATTTATTTCTGCGCATTAGAAATAAATGCATCGCATTGCGCGCGTAGGGCAAACTTAGTCGTAAGTCAGAATTGCACGAAAATTAACACGCGTAATCGTATCTACACGAAATAATTTTCAGGAAAAAATATAGAAGAAAACTCATCGTACGATACGCATTATGCGTATAACAATTCGTACGCACAATATTTGACGTTTGGTCGGATATTGACGTTTGGTCAAATTTCTAATTATCTTTCGACTTTAACGCTTTTGTAATTTCATACAATGAAAGATTCTGACTATCGGCCGCTGGTTTATTATTTTTACAATTATTATATAGGTAAGCCACAACATTTTTCTATTATTTTATTTTCAACAGAATTTACGTTGTTACACAATTAGTGTATTTCATGTGCTCGAATAGTTTGTGTGTGTACTCAGAACGTTACGCTTTTAAATCTAACGGCATACATCCAACTGAAAATATAAAACAAATTGATGTGGCTTTCCCATACTATGGCGAAGGAGATGTGATAATTTTATGAGATAGTATCCAACAGCATCTTTACGGAGGTGTACAAATACCGGATTTAAAGTAACTTATACCAGCTATTAACGTATCAATCGACTTTCTTTACAGATAACACGGAGCAGGAGTGTGTTTCGTATATGAGTTTTGGCGCGATTTTGCGGAATATTAATTTTACGTAATATTGTATCTGTAAATTAAAAATCGACTTCTGCTTTACGAGAACTTTACAGTTCATCTTGAAATGTCATGCCGAGTTATTTGTAATCAAAATTTGCATGACATAAGACTCCTGATGAACATCCTCCTGCTAGAATATGTAAAATAGCAGGATCGATATAGCTCTGACTCATTAACTAACTCGTATTTCTGTGTTTTTTTGTCTTGTTGATAGCGTTTGGCAGATTCCCGTCGACGATGACAACCTTTACCCAGGGCAGCTACACATGTATGCGATTCAACAGTCCTTGAGTAAAATCAGCAGCAAGCGCGCGAAATAACAAAGTTTCAAACATTGCAGTGATAGTTGATGCATTTCTGAATCTTTGTTTGGGACTTTGCAAAAGAATATTATCTCGTTTAACGCAAGCGAGAGATGCGCGCGTAGAAGCAGCGTTGCAATAGCTCAGAAACAAAAAGAAAAATCAATGTGTACAAAGCACATTTATTTTTACGTTCTCTTATATGATGGACGTATTTCCCACATATCTTCAAAATTGTGCCCATATTTTCAATTTCGTTATTTTACGCGTATAAATGGTAAAAAAAAACTTTACATGACATGCTGTACAATTTTCTTTTGCAATATATTACATGTATTGTGATAGTTCCCAGCATTTGTTTCATCATAAATATTCCATTCTATTAATTTTTCACGTTTGTACTGTTTATGTCAGTATAGCTACGTGATATTCGATCGTAAAAAGCTACCAGATTTTGTACATTCACATTCGGAAATCAATCGAATTAAACTAATACGTTAATTTCTGTGAAATATGTCCATCGAAGAATTACGTAGAATTGGCACAGTATAGCAAACAAGAAATTATAAACTCTTGAACGTCTCCCATTTGCAAACTCCGGATCATTTGGGATAACAAAAAAGATAATTACTTTTTCGATTTCTCTTTGATTTCCCACTATTAACACTGTGTGTTAAAAACTAAGAACGATATATATGTATGTAAGTCAGAATATTTGCTCTTTTCTTTTATCATAAATGATCAATAATATCCTCCTTTTGCCAACTTGCCTGCACTAATTTATTTTACTTAGTTTCAGAAACTATATTCTTTTCAGGCGTGATAAAAATTTTATTTCAGACGCATATTGGCAAACTGGACTATATTCCACTTCTCCTATTCCCCAATCCAATGTTTCAAGAGTTTAGTATTGCGCGAGCTTTGGTGCAGCATATATATAATATTTACTTCCTTTCTCCTATTTATTATTAATTTATATTTAATAAGACAAAATATTTTTGGACAATTAGAATCGAGTTTCTTGAAATTTGATATTACAGTCTCTGACTATATATCATGTATTGTCAAATATTCCCACGAAAATTTACCTTCACCAGTCTTTGTTTCAAATCTGTAAAATTGGTGCACCTTAGTTATCCGATTGGATGGATCGTTCTTTCTCTCGTACTCTTATTACATGAAGCGGAAAGGCATTTCGACACATAAACGAGAAAGAAAGAAACATCTCCAATCGTATTGTATCTTTGCATGTTAAAAAGATTTAAGCAAAATTGATGCCCAGAGCAGTGGAGGCCAATTGAAATCAAATTACATATGGATAACGCGCGCGCGAATTTGACAAGCGTTTCATGATTTATTAAAAATGGTCCTGCGTCTTGGCACAGGGTTCTCAAACGGTTGGAAAGAAACATTTATGAGTGGAGAACAGGAACCGTGGGTTTTCCGCGGTGGGCTTACAGCTGATTTACAGGTATGTGTCACTTGTTTATCTTGTTTTACACTTAGTATATTATTATAGTAAGATATATTGAAGAATGTCACTTTTGTGTTTTTAGCGGTTAATTCCAGTGGATAGTGGTAATGACTTGTTTGTTTATAAAGCACCAGAAGTGCCCAGTAGTAAAATATATACAATTCGCCCGTATTTACCGAGCGATGAAGAAGCAGTTTATACAGTATGCAACCAAATTAATAATTGTTCATCCTCATCAGCTGTGGCTGACAGGTAAAAATATTCATATATTATATATGAATTATGAATATATATTCATATATCGATATATGTGATTTGTGGCTTTTCTGAATAAATCGTTTTAATCAAGTACACTTATTTATCACACAGACTTGTTGGAGGTTTTTTAACACTGAGCCCGGAATTATGTATGGTTGTTGAAGATGAAAATGGTATAATAGGTTACACAGTAGCTACGCTGAATATAAAGTCGTACAACCAGAAGATAGCCGTTTCCTGGATCCCTGAATTGCGAATGAAGTATCCATTAGATAATAGCGTTAGCGAATTGCCGCAGAACGTTCAGGTAGGCAGTTATTAGCCTTATAATTTTTTTATAAAAACACTGATGCGAAAAATATCTCATAGCTCACAAGACAAACCTGAATTTCTTTATTTTTCACAATTTTATGCGAATTTGTATCTTACACCGTTATCTCTACACTGACAATTGTTTAAATTCAATTTGCAGGATGCCATACAGTATTTCCACTCGTTTATCCCGGACGTGTCGGAACAATTGTGCAGGCAACATCCATCGAAAATTATGTGCGCCGTGTTGCCAAGTATCACGGATCAATCAATTTGTAAACGTTTAATAACTTGTGTCCTCGCGGCTTTAAGAGCAAATGGTAAATTAAATGATTAGTGTGACATACTAAATTTTTCTAAATTTTTCTAAAGCATAACTTAACATAGAAATTAACATTTTAAGAGAGTCATAGTATATAATATATAATCAATAATGTATAATCATGCTTTGTATTTTATATCATGATTTGTGTTTATAATGTGTGAATAATAGCGGTATATATTACAGGATCCTTTGGAGTACACACAGCAATGTCCTCTACGGATAAGGAATCCCATGAGTTCTATGGCAAGTTAGGTTTTGTCGATTTGAATCCAGTGCATGAAGAGCACCCAGGAATTAAAACTATGTGTAGAAGTTTCTAACAAAGAATCAATGCTCCAGTAATTTTCATCAATAAGGTATACTTGATTGGACCATCTACTAAAAAAACAGCGACTCATTGAAGGAAGTATGAATAATTTTTAGAACACAAAAGACTACATGTATGATACAATTGAATGTTTTTATTTTCCAATATCTTTAAAATGCAAGCATGTCTAACATGTCAAGTATGCCAACGCGATAGATTATTAAATAAGCTTACTTTCGTTACGAGAATGTATTCTAATAGGATAGAGTCGTTTATAACGCATTCGATATAGTTTTTCTCACAGTATCGAAATCTTTAGAAATATTTGATACGAGTATATACATATGTACATATAGGTATAGTAACTGATATTAAATTTTAATATTATATAGTATTAAATTTAATTATTATATACTATTTAATTTAAGATATTAAATTTTAATATTATATAGTAATGATTCTATATATCACACACGTATAGGAAAGAGACTATAATAAGCATATATATATAGTGCAATAATCAGATTCGTTAATAGTATAATACGTGCTCGCTTTTTCCTTTTTCTTTTGGAGTGTCATGTCTATCTTATATTGACGACACTGGTGACATTTTAATATCTCTCAGAAGCTCGAATAATATTGGTATTCTTTTTAAACATTTGTACATAAAATTCCGAACGGTGTGTGGTGAAATGCCAGTATGTGTGTTCATTAACGAGTCGTCTAAACTTTCCAATTCATTGAGAACTATTTTCTTATCAAAATCATATATAAGGATGACTGAATAAGATTTTAAAGCGCATTCTCTTTAGATGCTTATATAACTGATATAAAAACATATATCACATATGTATATGATATGTATTATACATACATATATATATATATATATATATATATATATATATATATATATATATATATATATATATATAT
>NW_022639512.1:1842798-1861917 GCF_010583005.1 Odontomachus brunneus | reverse complement strand
TATATATTATATATATATATATATATATATATATATATATATATATATATATATATATATATATATATATATATATATATATATGATATATACAAGGTGTCCCACAACTGGTAGAACACCCATTAGGGGTAGGTAGGGAGTGCAATTTGGAACTGAATGTTCTTCCATTTTTAGATCCGACAATTATCACAGAGAAATAAATATGGATAAATAAATGAGTGGGTATGTGGATGGGTGTCTGATCGGGGCTAGGGTAGTGGCAAGTTTTCAATGTATGGGTGTGATGTATAGGTGTTTTTGTGTGCGGTTATGAGTGCATGGATAATTTGAATGTTTCTAGTGCGAGTGGGCGGAGTGATTGCATTTTATTTGCCGGAGAGGGGAAACATGTGTGGTATGTTTCCTTCGAGTGCGTGGGTGATTTGAATGTTTTCTGCATGTCGGTGGTTGAATATCATGAATGATTTTAGTATGTATATACAAAATGGGGAAAAAAACGAACAAGCAGGATCTCTGAGGAGTCCACGGCGTCCTATAGCCCTGAACGCTCACACTAAGGAATTGGCAGACTTAGTTAATTAATATTTCGTTATAACTAATTGTCGGATCCAAAAATAAAAGAGGAACTTTCAGTTCCAAATTTCACCCTCTACCTACCCTTAACGGGTGTTCTACCAGTTGTGGGACACCGTGCGTGCGTGCGTGCGTGCGTGCGTGCGTGCGTGCGTGCGTGCGTGCGTGCGTGCGTGCGTGCGTGCGTGCGTGCGTGCGTGCGTGCGTGCGTGCGTGCGTGCGTGCGTGCGTGCGTGCGTGCGTGCGTGCGTGTGTGTATGTGTGTGTGAGAGAGACATAAGTATATATAGATATAATTCTTAAGTGTGTAGTTTAATCTGATGCGTAATCAGAGAAATGAATATATCCCATAATAGCATTTACTCTGCTCAGTGACAAACATGTTGCAATATATGTTCAAGTTTTTAATAGCAAGGCCTTTTAAAAAGAAGTTTCATACATAATTTTGCATTTTATAGTCTTCTTTATGAATTTCCTTCGTTAATTGGCTCTAAAACTGCACATATATGTATGTATATATGTCGCGCTACGAAATGTGATATATGACACCTATTTAAAAAAGTAAAAGTATCACATCATTATATCATAGCTCGTTACTGTTAGTATTGAACATGAGCAAGACATATTTTAGATGTCCGCTTCCATTATATGCTAATCACATTTGACACTATAAGCTTTATATAATGTTATTTTAACTCTACCAAGTTATTAATACGTTATCTAATACAAGCTCTAATACAAATTAGTGTACGAAATGTACAGCATTAACATAAATAGTAATCATTAGAGCCATAAAAGAAATAATTATAAAAAAATTCTTAAATTATTTGTCTTGTATCTATGCTACTGATTATATCTATTACCAATTTTACCTCTGGTAAAATACCAGTTATAGTAATTCGTTGTGCTGTTTGAGGTAGTATTCTGAGAATATTATGTATCTATTATGTATACCTCTAGATTTCATTACGAGGCTTGATTGAGTGCCATTTACAAAAAAGAAAAGGGAAAAAAAAACATTCGTGGTTATCGCAGACACATTAAACTTACACGTTAGACTTTACTTGATGGCAATTATTGCTTTTAAGATTTTTATACCGAATATAACGATAACCGAGTTAAAGAATTGGATGCACTGGTGAGGATATTGGAAAGAACTGCGAATACTTTTTTTTTCAAATTATCTTTACGATTTTTTAGATATTTTCTCGAGATATAATTATCGAGATATAATTATCGAGAGATATGTCTTTGATTTAATAGTCGTGCGTTTTTCTTTTTTCTATTTTAAATATATATTATCAATAATATGTATTTTATTATTATCGATATAGATTGAACCATAACTAAATAAAAATTTGTCGTTATTTCGTGTAGTTTTGGATAAAATTGTTGGTAGTATATTATTATATAGGTCACTCTATATGGTGTCATGGAAGAATTTCCTAATGTTGTTTTATTTTTTATTATATAGAAAGTTTACATGATTATATGAGGAGAACTTGTCCAATTACCTCGGTACGTGCTATTGAGACTGGGCGTAAAATTAATACTATAATGTAATTATTACTGTTTTATTTAAATAAACAGACTCAAGACTGATGCTGGGTTTTTCTGGGGTGTATCGCGATAAATAAGTTTAAAAGTAAGGAAGTTATTAAAATCTATCATTTGGAGAATTTATTGGAGCTAAAGTCATTTCGTTGTATCTTCTTAAATATCGCACCTCCTTTTGAAAGTGTGAGAGCTACGAAAGAAAATCAAGTAGTAAATTTAGTTTTTAATTTTGATTTCGTGTCATAAACGAATTAAGTATACCTTCTCGATCTCGTTTTGAAGGTGTTCTTGTTTGGATTTTGGCGTTAATGTTTCTGTAGATTTTGCGATTTCGAATTCTTGCAAGGATCCTATCAATTCTTGAATCTTTTTATTTATATTTCTGAAATCCGATTTAATGTGTTAACATTTCGAAAAAATGATATTTCTATGTTTTTTTCATAAAATATACAATATACATTCTAGACTTACACTGGCGGAGCAAATTTGAATTTTCTCTGTTTCCGGCTACCCGAATAATTTCCCTAAATAAACAATTAATGAAATTAAAAAAACCTTTTGCTTTAGCTCAGATTATTTTAGGATAAAATGTGTATTAAAATGTTTTTTAATACCGTTTCCGATCGTTTTTTAATCTCAGGATAATCTTCTACATCAATCGCGAACGGAATGTCATCTAATAAATAAGTATATTTTATTATAATATAAATGTTCCATATTCTTTCTCTGCCGTACTATAAAAGTATTTAATGTCACATACCTTCGTTTCTTTTCGAAACTTTTTCCATACTTTTACTGAAACTATGCTTGCTACGTCTCCATTCTCTTATAGCATCTGTGTCCCTGTATATTACATAATACAGTTTACGCGTAGTATCTACAATTAGCGGGAACATAGTCGTAAAAAATATCTTACTTAATTCTCTGAATTGTCGCCGATTGTGCAGTAAGCAGATCTTTCGCTTTAGAGATCCAGTACAAGCGTTGCTCCATTGCAACGTTCGTTCCTTTACCGTCACATCTAATCGTAGAACAACCTATCATTTAATTTCTTACACACGTACATACAACGTAACTATACAAATTCTAGTGGAATTAAATTGCTTTTGTGTACTTTCTAAGGAAATTCCTCGCGATAGCGCGATCTGTACCTCAGCTATCGTTATATTTTATATCCCAAGATAATTTTTCAAGCATGATAATATGGAGCGCGAGTCTTTCAGTTGCATGGGACGCAGCTGCAATTTCCGCATGTCTTTCGTGACAATGTCGAAGATCAATTCGGCGTGCCGAGTGTCCTTATACTTCTTTCTCTCCTCGTTAAACGCGACGGACTTGTCGAACTTCGCGAGCGCTATGTGCCTTGTCTCGTTACTGATCGCCTTGATTCTACATTCTCTTTCGCGATAATGTTTATACGTTATCAAGCCCGTCACGTTTCGCCTAACGTAACACGACCTCGACGACGGTCCTGTTAAACGCAGGATACCCGCATCGACTTCGGCGATCTCTCTCCTGATGCAAGTTTTTCTGACGTCGTGACACGAAGTTATTATTCTTAAAAAAGCATGCTGCTCATCGCTTTGCCTTTCATCCAACATGCTCTCCGGCTTATCGTCGCTCTCGTTCCCCGTCTGTTCGTTAATCTCGACCTCGCGTTGAGTAGCGAGTTTTTCGGCGCACGACGCGCAAAGAGTACCATCGTTACGCGTTATCTCGCTCATAATATTTACCGAATTTTCCAAGATCGCATTAATCCGCACATGACTGTTGTACCTGTTGCTGGCTCTGTAAGCCCTGACTCTCTTCCTGACCGAAACACCTTTAAACGAATCGCCGATGTCAGTTATGCTCTTCGATTCTCGTCGTGGAATCTTTGCCAATCTATGTCGCTTCTCGCGAGGAGATTGATAACATAAAATTGTCGATGGTTTTGGTTCCATTTTCTCTGAAATACGTTTGATTTACTTATAATCGTGTTCACAGTCAGAATTATTTAATTGATTCAAGTAGAACGGATAAAATATTATATATAGATTAGAGTTTGATGAAAATGCAATCTGTTATGATGCAGAAATGTCGGTTTCTTACGTTCTACGAATGTCACGAGCTGGTCCGGGTGCAATTTATTCCACTCTGTACGCAAATAGCTGAGAATACTCGAACAGCCCAGAGCTATAATACTTTTTGGAGGCGTAGCAATAGGATTATCTGCCACGTTGAGAGTTTTAAGTCTTGGTACCAAGCCTGAAACGGTGCCTCTCGATTGTTATTTGAAAAACATAAAGCAGAATAAAGAGAGATTTGCAATAAAATTAGTACAGAAAATTTATTGTTATACCGTATCACTTACAAAGTTCCAGCGGCAATGTCTGGATTTTATTTCCTTGTAGCAAAATAGTCTCCAACGAAGGGTGCGATTTGATGGTTGTAGGTAAGCTGGTAAGTTGATTATTTCGGACATCCAACCATTGCAAACGTGGCAGAAAAGGAAAGAGCTCTTTAGGAAGTTCGAGCAAATCGTTATTCTCCAAATACAGCATCTGAAGAAGGATAAAACACTTCACACAATTCTTGTAACAGTCCAGCTCAATTCAAGTTTACATAACAATGATGTGACAAGGATTTTCCCGCCTTCTTCCTTGTTCTTTAATAGCTTATTCCATAAAAAAAATAACTTTTTATGATACATCACGTACTCGTATTGCAGGATATTTTTCCAACATTTCAATGGAAAGGGACGTAAGTCCAACACCTGTTAAGTCTATAAAAGTCTCGTTATATATGGGAGTCTTGTTTGGTAGTGGTGTCAAAAACGAAGTAACTACATTTGAAGACTCCTTCGGCTTTTTTCTCCCCTCTATCGAAGAAACGTCCGAAACATCTTCGCTTAGTGAGAGATATGAATCGTTCCCTTCGTTGTCTTCTGTCCGCATATGAAAGATCGAAGTGGTAGAATCATATTTTAGTGATATTATACACGCTCGAATAAATAGAAAATATATAATTTAGCGATTGTAAATTTGAGTAATAACATTAACAAATAAATAATTCTGGCGTTTACCTAAAGTAGCGGAGATAATCTTGTCGTTATTTGCGGTAACATTGTGCGCGTCTTTGCCGCTGGAAGCGTTCGTATTTTCATAGAAATTACCCGCCGTATTTGCTTCGAAAATAATATCGAATCCCGCTGATGTTTCATTGTCATTCTCGAGCGCTTCCCATTTCAATAAACGCGAGGATCTCGTCAGAACGTTATTGTCCTCGGAATTTCTTTTCTCGCTTTTAACATCGTCGTCCTGCAAATTTATCGTGAATTATCGTGTTTCGTTTATTTCAGTTGTGGAGATAACACATTTCAAATATAAGTTACTTCCATCTTTCAATTCATCTAACATTGCTAACTCAAACAACAGAGGCAAGTTGTATCAATGTCGCACCTGCACTTCCGTTTCCTTGAATGTGTCATCGTCATTAGTATCTATCGTAGATTGATTGCCAATTAATTTGTCCGCATCGTTCTCCGCATTGCTCGCGCATTCATGAATCGATAAGAATTTTTCGACTTTCGGTTTCGCAGAAAATCCATAATATTGGGCGAGAATGTTCTCCGTGGGATCTGACATGCCAAAGCCAAATGATAGATCTTGCTTACGCTTATACTCGAGAAATACAAATGATACTTTACAGCAAACCCGTTGTTTACTCGTCACCTAGGTGATTTCTCAGTTCTCTTTCATAAAGTTATAATTTTCAAGCCATCCAAATCTGAAGCCATAAGTTTAAAGTTGAATTATTTTGGATAGAAATCCATTTCGAAAAACTTGTTCTCATAAATTTAAATTTTTATATACGCTAAATCGCATAAATCTGATTTTTATGTTTCACTTATAGATGGCGTTGTATATTACCGATTGAGAAAATTGTTTAACATCAGTATTGTAGTTTGTTTTGTAAACATAGAGGCGCTTTGCATAAAAGGACACTAGAGACATTTTAATCACCCTTATAGAAATATCATACTAAGAATCATTGATTAATTATTTATTTTCGGTATTAAAAGTACAGTATTTAGTAATATTCTGTGATTCAAATACAACTTTTAGTACTCAAGTATTTCAATATTTAATGTTACAAATCCTACCTTATGATTGATTTCAATACTTAAATATTAATATGTAATATCAATATTTAACAGTGTTTTATTATCTGTATTTAACAATTTATGTATTTAACAATTTATGTATTTAACAATTTATGTATTTAACAATTTTATTATCAGTATTCACCAGAAATTAAGTACTGGTTAAAAAATTACTGAATTACTGGTAATATTTAATCACTAATAATTTTTCATTATTTCTTAGTATGATATTTCTATGAGGGATAATAACAACCAATCGAGAATCAACTTAGTATTTCTGTTGTAATGTACAATAGAAAGTCTGATCTTTTATTGGTTAGCTTTAGGAAGTTATTGATTACGCTTTACGCGAATTTAACAAAATACGCGCCATGGGGATTAGGTATTGAATGTCGACTTGCAAAATGACGTAACTTCTTGTAAATTACTATATTACGCAGGTTACGCTTACGCAAATTACGCCACATGGGGAGGCACCTAATACAGCCAAAAATTAGATTTGGCGTAACGAAAATAGCGTAAAGAGCACAAAATAACTAGATGGAAACTGGTACTTAAATGAGATGATATGATTGATTGGCGCAAGTTACTTTTAAGGGACGTCTACATTGGAAGTAAGTAGGAAGTAAAAGTAAGAAATTGACCAACCATAGTCGAATGTGAGAAGAATAATCAACTATGATTGGTCAATTTCTTATTCTTACTTCCTACTTCTTACTGCTTACTTCCAATGTAGACGTCCCTTTACGCAATTTACGCCATATGGAGAGGCACTCTTACACTACATTAATTGTGTCGTTTGACGCAGTCATATTGGGCACGTTCAGCAGACACAATAGTTGTACAACTGTTGAGTGATTCGTAAACGTAATTGGTCTAAATATAGGGAACCAACAGAATAAACCAATAAACATCGAGTGCTCACTGAGCGCTTTTATCTGCTGAACGCACCCATTGTTAGAACGCACCCTGTAGATAAAAGACAGAACAGAGCAAAGCAAGAGTAGCCATAAAATATATTAGTTGTAGATGGGAATAGATACTACTTCTTTTTACTCGCTCTACACTCGATATCGTAAGCACTTAATGGGTGCTTTCCAATTGCTTAATCACATCTTGACACACACGTATACAAAACCAGTTTATTGGTCACATATGTGGTCTGTTCTTTTCAGCTGCACTGCTGAACTGGTGCAATAAGTTAGAGTGAGAAAACATATAGTTGTCTTACTTTAACTTATTGAACCAGCTCAGCAGTTAGCTGAAAAGAACAGACCAATTATCTAAAATATCTTGTAAGATAATATGCAACCAATAAACTGTTTTTGTGTAACACAGTGTACGCAACTGGAAAGCACCCAATGCTTATTAATGTGTTATATATTACATTGTGTATACTGTAATTACATTTTAATTTTAATAATCTATATTACATAAATATTGCTTTCCATATTTTTATTGTTCACTTTTCATGTGAAATAACACAGTGAAAAGTGAAAAATGAAAATGAAGTTTACGTGAAAGATTCATGATCGCTACCCTGCTTTTTTGACGAAGTTAGCGATCTAGTATAGTATAGACATCTGTGACGCAGTGTGATGGCTCCTGCACACAGGACGCGGTAATGCTTGCTACGCGGCGGAAGTTCGCGCGACAGCCAATCAATACGCTGCTTTCCGTAATAACCTTCTAGCTCTTACGGAAAAATAACATATTGATTGGCTATCGCGTGGATTCCGCCGCGCGGCAAGCATTACCGCGTCCTATGTGCAAGAGCCATGAATCCTACATTACAGCTGATTGGTCGGTCGTCTACGTGTTGGTGTCTCTAGATGGCGCCACACGCCTAGCTCTGGTCACTAAAATCAGGCCGATGGCTGCTCTTAGTTTCACTCTGTCCCGTGAAATCTCCTTTTTCTAGTCCAGGTGGTTCAGAAACCATCGTTGAGTGTGGTAGAGTGATTCTCCCAGGGCAGATCTGTCGGAGGTCAAAAAGTATATTCAATCAGAAGTAATAATCGTTGAGATTGTTCATTGAACGCCACGTTTTCTTGAACCTAGTTGTTGTATGCGGACAACGTTGAAATGTCGGATTCAGAAGGTAACGTTTACGATATTTCGTCAACAAAAATGATAGCGTTGTTAGCATTAAAGATGTGGAATAGTGTCATATGATAAAATTTTTGCAGCGGTTAGTGATGCGGGTAGCCCTATAGGAAGATCTCGGAGTGTTTCTCGCAGCAGAAGTCGCTCCAGCTCACGATCGAGGAGTCCATCCAGGTCTCGATCACGTTCCCGATCGCCGTCTGGGTGAGTTCAAGTTTGTAACCTAACCTAACTTAAGCGCATCATTTCACTCATATTAACATCTGGACAGTTGCGCTAAATTTCACATGTTAGTTTGTATTTACATGTAATTTCGTTTTTATTTCTTTAACTTGATTTGTTATGTATGAAATATTTTTCTTCTTCTATAATCCAAATAGCGGTCCTCAATCTTTTTTCTTGAATACTACTAAAATTAACTATGCTTCTTGTTGAGATAACTTGGTTTCACCTGCAGAGATTATTCAGTCTATGCATCATAGTGCATACTACACTTTGCTGAGAACTGAGCTATATTGATTATTGTGTATTTTTTGAAGTACTTGTATTTTCCACAATTTCCACTATTTTCCACAAAAAATACAAATAACAATTAAATTTTATCTATAGCTCTGAAGATGGAGATGTAAAGATAGATGAAGCAGAGGAAGCCAGATCGGGTGATGAGGAAGCTCTTGATGAACCTGAGGAAGAACCTGAAGGTATAATTGGAAAATTTTCAATTTTGAATACATGCTAAACAATTTGTTCTTACAATAGATTTTCACGATTACAGGAGAAGACTTGGATAATAGCAGTGAATATGATGAAGAAGAAGATGAAGAGGATGAAGATAGGCCGAAAAAAAAGAAGAAAAAGGATAGATTTGGCGGCTTTATCATTGATGAGGCTGAGGTAGACGATGAGGTTGAAGATGACGATGAATGGGAGGAAGGTGCCCAAGAAATTGGTATTGTAGGAAATGAGGTAGACGAGTTAGGACCAACTGCACGTGAAATCGAAGGACGACGCAGAGGCACAAACCTCTGGGAGTAAGTATTAAAATTTCAGAAATAACATTAGACTTTTGTTCAACTTTACGACTTTCATTTTAATAAACAATCGTGTCGCAATTGCTTCTTCTTTTATTTAACGAACTTTTTATTAGTTCGCAGAAAGAGGACGAAATTGAAGAATATCTCAGAAAAAAATATGCTGACGAATCGCTTGCCGCTCGTCACTTTGGCGATGGTGGCGAAGAGATGAGTGACGAAATCACGCAGCAAACTCTATTACCTGGAGTGAAAGATCCGAATTTGTGGATGGTTAAATGTCGTATAGGAGAAGAAAAATCTACTGTACTTCTATTGATGCGAAAGTACATTACATACCAATTTTCGGGTAAGATATAAATTTCGGGAAAATAAAGAGCTTCTAGTTATCAAATTATATTCAGCTCATTCGTAATGGCTCTTGTGTCTTTTTGTGAAATTGCAGGTGAACCTCTCCAGATAAAATCTATTGTGGCACCGGAAGGTGTCAAAGGATACATCTATGTAGAGGCCTTCAAACAGGCGCATGTAAAAGCCGCCATTGAAAGTGTTGGAAGTTTGAGAATGGGTATATGGAAGCAGCAAATGGTGCCGATTAAAGAGATGACGGATGTGTTGCGAGTTGTTAAAGAACAGACTGGTCTGAAAGCCAAACAGTGGGTTCGCTTGAAACGGGGCATTTATAAAGACGACATAGCTCAGGTGGATTATGTCGATTTGGCGCAAAATCAGGTGCATCTGAAGTTACTGCCGAGAATTGATTATACTAGACCACGCGGTGCATTAAGAACAGCACAGAGTGAATCTGAAGCTTTAAAACGCAAGAAGAAGAGACGGCCACCGGCGAAGCCGTTTGATCCTGAGGCAATCCGCGCCATTGGAGGAGAAGTTACTAGCGACGGAGATTTCCTTATATTCGAAGGAAATAGATACAGTCGTAAAGGGTCTGTTTAATAATCTTTTTTTTTTTGGTAATATGTTATGAGAAAGACGATTTGACAAGTTCTTGTCAAAATCAGTGTAGAAAGTGTTCAGTATAGAAAGCAGCACTGATTTTGATTTAATATGACTGATGTGTACAGCGCGCATCTAGTCATATTTATGATTAGTGAGTGAGAGACTTGGAGAATAGCTTGGTGATCAAAATTATTATTAGAATTTTTTTTTATATGGATTTTAGTAAATTTAAAGTTGCTTGAATTGAAAGAAGAATTAAGAAATATGAGTAGCGCCTTTGAGAAGAAGAAAGGTCGAACTGGTAAAAAATGATGTCGCACAATATTTTGCTTACCTATCATGATTTTAATGAAAAGTATAACCAAAAAAAAGTGTAATGTCAAAATCAAGACATTTATTTACCGTTTTCAATTTGTTATATATCTTAATAAACTGCTTGTAAGATGTCATTAAGATTTGAGGTTAAATTAATACTGGAAGTAATTACTGGTTTCTATTTCTACTCTTTAAGTTGATACTATATACAATATGAACAACAACTTTAATGTTGAAGTCAGTTTAGTTCTGCCTGAGTTTGATCTTTCTTCGGATAAAAAACTTAAAAATGTAAATGTTAGTGCAATACCTTTCCTTATTATTGCACCTATATGCCACACACATATTCGATATGTCAAAAATTCTAAACTATTCACCTTTATGTACAGTTTCTTTTGTAAACATATGCATGCCATGTCCGTGTCTCCAAACTCACTAGCAGTACAAGTGGCAGTCGCCTTCCTCATATATTGTGTCTTCATCTAGTTTTCCATGTATTAATCATCCTTTATTTTACAGCTTTCTTTATAAAAATTTCACCACAAGTGCTATTATCGCGGAGGGTGTTAAGCCTACACTTTCCGAATTAGAGAGATTCGAAGAAGCGCCAGAAGGCGTCGAAATAGATTTAAGCGGAACGCCAGGAACCGGGGTTTCTGGAAAGGAAGATCAATCTGTTGCTCACTCCTTCAGCAACGGAGATAATGTAGAAGTGTGCGAAGGTGAATTGATAAATTTACAAGGAAAGATTGTTTCCATAGATGGAAACATGATTATGGTTATGCCGAAGCACGAAGAGCTTACAGAAGCCTTGGAATTCCAAGCTTCTGAGTTACGAAAATACTTCACAATGGGCGATCACGTTAAAGTAAGATATTAAGAACTATGTTAAGAATGTTAAGAAGAATGTTAAGTAACTAAGAAAGAAAGAGTTTATGTAATCTTGAAGAATATAAATTCGTAAGAATTGCTTAACATTATAATATCGTTTTAATTAATCGATAGGTTGTGGCAGGAAGATATGAAGGCGACACAGGCTTGATCGTCAGAGTAGAACATAATAGAGTAGTTCTATTCTCTGATTTGTCGATGCACGAGTTAGAGGTTCTTCCTAGAGATCTACAACTATGCTCGGATATGGCAACAGGCGTCGACAGTTTAGGTCAATTCCAGTGGGGTGATTTAGTGCAACTCGACGCACAAACGGTCGGTGTTATTGTTCGGTTAGAACGTGAGAATTTCCACGTGCTTTCCATGCATGGAAAGGTGGTCGAGGCGAGGCCGCAAGGTCTCACGAAGCGTCGAGAAAACAGGAACGCAGTCGCTCTGGACTCACAACAGAATACCATACAGAAAAAGGATATCGTTAAAGTAGTCGATGGACCACATGCGGGTCGAGGCGGTGAAATCAAACATTTGTACAGAAGCTTCGCTTTCCTGCATTCACGAATGTTTGTTGACAACGGTGGAATTTTTGTGTGCAAAACCAGACATTTACAATTATCTGGTGGGACCAAAACAAACGCGACAACTATGTCGGCAGTCGCTGGGTTTATGTCACCTAGGATTGCTTCTCCAATGCATCCCAGCGGGTTAGTTTATTATTATTATTATTATTATTATTATTATTATTCTTTATTATTTTTCCTCTTATTTATCAACTCTTATTTATCAACTATATTAGCATATTCTTTTGCCTGCTCTTAAAAAAGGTATTAAGATATTCGAAATTAATTTATGTTGTGTAAGCAATAATGATTGATAATGATGAAACAACTTCTCAATCTCATAAAGCTATCAATTGTTTTTGCTCTTTTTTATATATTACTATAATTATAGGGGAGGCTTTGGCAGAGGCGGTGGAGGTGGAAGAGGCAGAGGTCGCGGTGGCGGTGCAAGACGCGATAGGGAATTAATCGGAACCACTATCAAGATAACTGGCGGACCTTACAAGGGCAATGTGGGTATCGTGAAGGACGCGACGGAGACCACGGCGCGAGTGGAATTACATTCCACATGCCAGACGATTTCCGTGGATCGATCTCATATCGCAAATGTCGGTGTACCGACGAAGGATGGTGGTTTCAGCAGTTACAACAGAACTCCAGCGTACGTAGCTGGTGGACAAACACCGATGTACACCAGGGATGGATCAAAGACACCTATGCATGGCTCTCAAACACCTATGTACGAAAGTGAGTAGTTCTACACATTATATGTCCCGATATAATCACGGTTAGAAGAAAGTGTGGAAGAATATAACGTAGAATACAATCTATATATCTTCTTATCTTCAATCGAAAACTGCAATCTTTAATGTATCAATTGTTTTTTATTTTTAATGTTACAGATGGCTCTCGTACTCCTCATTATGGTTCAATGACACCGTCTCACGATGGCTCGCGAACACCAGGCCAGTCAGGAGCTTGGGACCCGGCTGTCACAAATACTCCCGCCAGAACAAACGATTTCGATGGCTACAGTATGGAAGAGGGTGGCTCGCCTGGCTACGCGCCTGGATATCCTCCCACCGGCGGTCCGTTCACTCCGCAAACTCCAGGCACTATGTACGGCTCAGAACAAAGCTTCAGTTCGTACCAGCCGAGTCCTAGTCCTGCTGGAAGTGCCACTGCGAGTCCAAGTCCTGCAGGTTACGTTGCCACACCATCCCCAAGTGGAACTGGATATACCACAAGTCCACATGGAGCATTCGCAACTCCATCTCCAATCGGTTATAGTCCTATGACACCAGGTAAGTAATTCTCTTGTAATTGAATTGTGCAAAAAAATATTTATACATTTTATACTTTTTAGTATGAGAAGTACATACAAGAAGAATATGCAAAAAATAAATAAATGCACAAATTTTTTTTATTTTATCCACTGTATGTAAGTCGAGTTTCATACTTTTATTCGTTTTAAGACAATAACAGCTTTAATTTTAATCTCGTGTAATACCATATTTCTTTTATCATATTTTAAATCGATTGTTTTTTTTTTTGCAAATATAACAAGTTCTGTAAAATATCTTGAAATTAGAAAATCTCATTTTATTTTTATAAAAATCTAGGTATCTCTGGTATCTAGATATCTAATTAACTTTTAATCAATTTGTTATTGCATCAATGTAACAAAAATTGTCAATATCAATCGATTATCTCACATTGTGATAATTGTCTATTTTGGACATTTCAATAACAGATGCAAGTCCAATGGATTCATTTGATATCAAAGTTAATTTTTTATATATATATTACGAGTTATATAAGACGTAATTGGAATTACAGGTAGCCCATACAATCCACAAACACCTGGCGCAGGATTGGATACAGGTGTCGGTTCTGGTATCATAGGAGGCTCAGAATGGCACACAACTGATATCGAAGTACGCATTCGCGACTCCCATGACGATCCTGCGCTCGCTGGTCAGCAAGCAGTCATTCGTGGAATTTCGGTAAATTGATTTTTTATACAATAATTTAAAATAATGAGATATTTAACTGTTTTTTTTAATTATAACAATGTTAATATTTATATATATACGCACATCTTTTTTATTTTACCAATTTCTAACAACGAACCGTTTTATTCATAGGGCGGTATGTGCACCGTTTACTTACCTACCGAGGATAGAGTTGTCAACTTAGGGTGCGAGCAACTTGAACCTGTAATACCGTCGCGCGGTGATCGAGTCAAAGTAATTCTCGGCGAAGACCGAGAAGCCGTCGGCACTTTGCTCTCGATCGACAACCAAGAAGGAGTAGTAAAACTTAATACGGAAGAAATAAAATTCTTACAATTAAGATTTTTATGTAAAATGAAGGCTTCCTAAGACTTTCTAATTCTGCGCATCGATAGCCAGATTTTTTGCAGAAATAAAGAAACGAGATTTTCTAGTTCCAAGATATTTTACAGAACTTGTATTTGAAAAAACAATCAATGTAAAATATGGTACTACAAAATTACATGAGATTAAGATTGAAGCTGTTATGGTCTTAAAACAAATAAAAGTACGATACTGATTAACGTACAGTAGATAAAATAAATATTTGTACATTTATTTTTTTTTGAGTACATGAATATTGACAATGATGAAAATATATGTATAATGTATTATTGAACAATATTGGAATACTTAAGTAAACATAAATGACATTACCTACCCAATAATTACTGAAAATGCATCTTATGTAATATGATGTTATTTCGCTACTATTATGTCATTTAACTTTCACAAATTAACATAAATTTCTCACACTGATTTTAGTATATTTCTCTTTTTTTAAGAATATCTAAGAGTGTTTTAATGATAAACTTGTATGATATTTTAATGAAGAATATTATATTTTGAAGGAATAAACAGCGCAAAAAATTTATGTATATTATTACTAAGTGACATACAAAGTTTGTATTCTTCATTAATCAGCGCTTACGTATGCATTATGTATGCATTATGTATGCATTATGTATGCCTTAATATATGCGATGTAAATAAACATAAGTACATACATATCGTTCAGTGCGTTCATAGCAGCTGAGTAACAGATACTATAGTGTCTGAATTCATACAATCGTTTTAAATGAATAATAGCGGTTGTCGCATCATCTACAAGTTGATCGATATCTTATATTGACTATAAGTTACTTATAGTAACTTGTGGCAAATAAAAATATAATAAAAAAAATGTATTCGCCCTTTAATATATCGATTAAAGTAAATAAGTATATAAACAAAATAATATTTAAGAAATACGTGTCCGTCTTTAAAAAAAATTTAAATTAATTTAAAATAATAATAAAATTAACATTTCTTTAAAAGTAATGAGTATAAAAAGTATTTAACGCGCAGTTTCTCTTATAACGCGTTGCATGGATATTTATTATTTATAAATATCAGAAGATTAGTATTTTCATTTTTTGATATACATAGCATGTAGAAAATAAAAAAATATATATTATCAAAATATGTATATTATAATAATTAAATATACATATATTAAATCAAAATATGTATATTACAAATATATAGGATCTGTTACTGAGTAGCATTATACGATGGTAACGATGTTATGTAAAAAATATTAAGAATACACATTATACACATTCTTCAAAAAACTTTTATAACATCTATTTTAATATCGATATATTATATTTATGAAAATACGTAGTATTATATATATATATATAATTATATTTGCCTTTTTTTGTAATTACAGCACATAACTATTTTTATAAAAAATTGAAATTTTGTAATTTCTTATTATTTCGATAGAAAACAGTAAGAAGCTACGCCTGAAGTTATCGTTCTATTGCTACGAAATAACGCAAGTGACAGAAGCGTAATACTCGAGAGCAACGTGTGCGAGCCGTTGAAAGGCTTGCCAAAAATGTTTAAGAAATCCGTGAGAAGAAAATCACGCGGTTAACCACTTGAGACTCTCGTTTCGGAGTATGAACATATGTTCTTTATGGTTCCTCTTAGTACTTGTAGGCTGCATCTTCAGTAGAAGGTACTTGATTCACATTTGCTGAAGTATGTATATCGTTTAATCGATGATTAAATGTTTTCATGTTCGTTTAATTGCGCAATATCAACCCGATGAGTAAATAATAATTTAATCTCTGTTTTAAATTAACATTGAATTTAAGCAAACTTAATATATTAAACACAGCTGTTTCCAGCTGATTCGTGTTTTTAATGCAGTCGTTGTGTATCTCGTGGCAGGGCAACCGGTGCTAAATCTTCTAAACGTAGTCAGAATGTCGGCACCGTTTTATTTGAGAGAAACGATTATGGAAAGCAATGCTGGACTAGCGAAGAATTTGCCGTCCTTAACAGCCGAAGAATATTCCAAGACATTTTGCCCGAGGTGAATCCAATTATCCTCCGACAATACTGCATGCACGCGAGCCGCACTATGAGAATTGAATTCGCGGAATCTTATCTGCATACAATAAAAATCACGGAAATTAAACTCCCGCTGCTGATACACGTTCTTCAAGTCTAACTTTGGACCAAATTATTGTCAAACTGGCAAGCTTGCACAGAAGCAATAACTTCACAATGGAATAATTTTTACTTCGTTTCGCCGGAAACTCGTAACATGTGATTCGATTTATTTGCGTTTCAATTTCGATTTACTCAGCGCTTCAATTTCCCACAAGGGAAAACCAATATTCGGATGGTACTAAATAAAAATGATGGTCCGGATAATCTCTCTCACATATACACGCGCGCGCGCGCGCACACACATACGCACACGCGCATAAACAGTAACGGAGTATCGAAGGATTCGCGCGCGGAGGAGTTTCTAAAATCTTTTTCTCCGTTAGGTGAAAGTCATCGATCCGCAAAACGATCAGTACATAGCGCACCTGATGGACTATTTTCACACATGCCTCGAGAACGTGCGGAGGTTGTCCGTGGGCAAAACGAAGCATCTGATGCTGAAAGCTTTGGCTGACACACTGGGCGGTTACTTGCGGGTCTACATCCTGCCTCTCACGAGACACTCCTATTACGCGGGGAATATCAAATATCGCAACGCGAAGATGCTGTTCGACCTCTTCGACGAGCTGAAGACCTTCCTGCGGACGAACGGTGCCGGCTGGTCGAAGCCCAGCCAAGACGTCCGAGACGTCAAAATCCCGTCCATCGCGATCACACCGCCGAAAACGTCGCTCGCTTGTAACGGACTCATCACGTATTCGGCGCGTAAGTCGGTTCTTTGCGATTTAAGGCTCCTGGCCCCTCGTATTGTCTATCTCTTTTTAATGACGTCAGGAGCGAGCAAATGCATGCTAAAAATTCTTGCGAAATACATTGAAATAAAAATATATATCCATCCAAAGTAACACTTGCAATCGATTAAGCAAATTTGTAAGATATTCCGTGTAAGATACTCCTCTTTTGCTCTAACAATCAATAATTTATTGTAAATTAATTTGAATAGAAATAGGCGAAAAAATAGGTTAAGAAGATGAATTATGTATGTCACGTTAATTTACGATAAATTATTGATTGTTAGAGCAAAAGGGGAGTGCACGGAATATCTTACAAATTTGTTTAACCGATTGCAAGTGTTACTTTATGAATATATATTTTTATTTTAACATATTTCGCAAGAATTTTTAGCATACATTTTCTCACTTCTGACTTCATTAAAAAGAGATAGACAATGCGAGGAGCCAAGAGCCTTAAAGAGATCTTCGCGAATAACAAGTACAAATGTGCATCGATCCTTTCGTTAGGACCGTTGCTTCTGTTAATCAACGATTGTCGCAAAAGATAGTGTTGGTATAACACAAATTTTCGTAGTAATTGGAATAATTGAATAAGAATTTGATAATTTGTTGTGCGTTTTCCAGTATCTGAGCGCAACAGCGGAGATTACCGAAGTTTCACGTTCAAAAGAAAGAAACGTTCTACGGTGAAGCGGGGAAACGCAAGACGCGCGATCAATGGTGAGAATTCAGGAACGTGTTTATAATTAAGAAGCTTTATAATTAAGAATAAGAAGCTTTTTTTACTATTCTTCATGTTTATAATTTTTCGAGCGATCATCTTTACATCTTCGCGATCACACAGTCGGATCACATCTTTGTTTTGTACGATGAGGTAACTATATTTCCGTGGAATTCGCGAGATATTATAATAAGGAGGAATTATGCAGTTATATATAGTGCTATATTTTTAGTTTTTAATAGCAGTTCTATTTCGATTGTTATCAATTCTCTGTTTTTTGAGAATCATGAGACGATGTAAACTTTTATCTTGATAAGGATATAATAAGGAAAATGCGGCGGACGAAATCGTAATACCACTCCCGTTCCTCGATAACGAAGTGGAGCCCAACAGGTAGTTACCAAGTAGCATTCGTAAGAACGTCTCGCCGATCAAGCAGTCTCAACGTGTATTTTTTATGTAGCATCGCCCTGCCCTTCAAAACCGACAGCTTGCAGTCATTGTACTCGGAGAAGTCGGCTTTCGCGCTCGTAAAGTACTACATTGTCAGCGCGAAGTGCATTGCCTCGCGATCGAGCACGAGAACGCAGTTGCGGATGTTCAACAAGGACTTGCACAGCTGGTTGCGACAATCCGTACGTTGTGAGTTGCTGCGACTGGAAAAACGTGGCAACGAGCTCGTAATTGCACGCGTAATTGCAGAGCGGCGAATCACGTAACGGACAAATAAGTCAGAATTAACGTTTTGGGCGAACGAAAATGAAATTCAGATACAATGAAAAAGGGAATGATGAAAATTTTGTGTGTTGCATTAAAGTATGTTTTGTGCCAAGAAATAAAAAGAGTACAAAATATTCATACACCATATTGCAGTTATATTAAAAAAACTAAATTTTATGATAAGATATTTATTTTACTTTATTTATCTTCTATAATAAAAGTAGAGAGAGAGAGAGAGAGAGAGAGAGAGA
>NW_022639512.1:1832947-1841589 GCF_010583005.1 Odontomachus brunneus | reverse complement strand
GAGAGAGAGAGAGAGAGAGAGAGAGAGAGAGAGAGAGAGAGAGAGAGAGAGTTATTTAAGCACTGAATTGTAGAGAAGATAATTGAAGAGAATTATATAACCATTGACGATCTTCCGCTTTACGATTGTTTACGCATTTGTTTGATTAATTCCGCGATAAATTCCAGACGAAATAATGAAGGCATCGTTTGTGTTGCAGGTGCTTCGACACTTGGACGACGAGAAATGGTATCCGGCATTCGGGGGTGTTCTGAGAGTAATGGCTACCTCGCGGGAATCGGGTAATATTTCATGATAGTCTCGTTGCCTGTAATTCATCGTGTTTGAAAATTAACGAGGCCGATATACTATTCCGTTTAAGCTATAGTCCGCATAGCTAAGAAACTGCAGCTTTCGTAATATTTCTCTGACTGCGCGCGCGAGGTCATGTGTGATCTCATCGCGCGCGCGCGCCTTCGAGAGGAATAAAATATAGATGTCCATTAACCCTTTGATGTACTTTGATATGCATCTCATGGTATTTTGATGCAATTTATACAGTTTCACTCTATTTCCTAATCACGAAGCTGTGCTGAGTGAGAGGCATAAGTGTCGTGCTGCTAAATTATGTTACTTCAATACGGTAAATCCATCAGTATCCGGTAGAGTCAATGTCAGACACAGCGCAGCTGAAAATAACTGTTAACGAATCGTGAAGAAAGAAATACACATTCAATATCATTTGTTCTCAAACGCACAGATAATTTTGTATCGGAATGTGTTATATTCCAGGGTCAGGTAAAGATACCACGAAGAGCGAGGCAAGCGGGGCTTATCAAGTGATGCCCAAAGTAATCACGGGACGTAAGAGTCACACGGATAAGAGCGTGTCGTCGCTTTATAAAGGTAAAGGAGAAAGTAGGTTGTTTCTTCCTGAGATAACGCGTGATTTTCCATGTGTTTTTGTACGCGCGCACAACTCGTTCACAACCGGCCAAGGAATAATTAGATCCGCGTCGATTAAATTCAGACGACAACACGACGACGCTCGGAACCACGGAGATCGTGATTATAGCGGTGGTGTCCGCGTTGGTGGTGTGGTTGCTGGTGGGTCTGTGCTTGGTGTGCTACAGATTCCTCAGCAAGGACTCGGAGAGATGCTCACCCTGCGAGTCGAAGAACACTCCGTGAGTAAAAGCACTGTTTATTCATCTCACGATACATTCCTTCTTGATTTAGCTTAATATAACCGTTTCTTTTTAAATCGCGTCGCGCTAACTTGCGATCCATCGAGTTCTCTCTGCGATTCTCTCGATCTCCCGACTCCTCAATCTGCACGGCGATTTAGATTCGCGGTGCTGTACAAGAACGCGGACTACTGCGAGCCGGATACGTGCCCTTCGAGGTCGTCGCGCACGGGTGTAGTTGAAAAATTGAAGGAATTGTGGAGAAGCAGGTTTGGTCGATGCCCAGGGGGATGTCAGAAGCACGAGGATGAGGAACGTTGCTTAGCCGCGATCAATTACTGCAGCAAAGACACCGTCAGCAACAGCAGCAGGATTTATTCGTGGGCGTATATTTGGTTTCCGTCTCTGTTTTATCCGCGTCGTGAAATCATTTTGCTCCTTCTATTGATTTATGTTCGATCGGGCGGCTTCGCAAACACGTCGATTAACGAGGATGCATCGCGCAATCTTGAATGCAATTTTCTAACAACGTATTCTGTGCTCAACAGGAAGAAGAAATACACTAAGTCCACTTCCGCGTTTCCATCAGGATCGCTCAGAGGTCGCACGTCTTCCAAAGTAAGTGATTGTGGCCTGCATTAACAGTTGTCACTTGAAACGTGTCTCATGTGAGAAACTTAGGCTCATATTAAGAGTCGTTATTCGAAACTTGTCCCACGTAAGATACTCGAATCTGAATCTAAAGTTAGATTTGAGTTTCAATAATCTTATAGTTTTAAAAGTTTTAGATTGCGCGACTGAGTTGAAAACCTCACATCTAACTATAAAACCTTTATTGTTAATAATCGTTACTTGAGACTTGTTCCATATGAATATCTAAATTAGAATTTAGAGTTAGATACGAGTTTTTCAGCTGAATCGCAATCGCAGATATAATGTTGCATATATTACACGATTTAAATAAAAAACTCAATTCTAACTCTTAATTTAAATTACCGAATATCTTATAGAGGAAAGATTCAAGTAAGGACTATTAATATAGACCTTACATTTTTATTCAGAGCTCGACCCAAGTATTTCAATTAAATTTTAATATATGCGACATTTCTATCTTTCTATAATTGCGATTCCACTGAGAAACTTTTATCTAACTCTGAATTTAAATCTGATTGTTACATGAGACAAGTAATAGCTATTTTAATGTTTTAAGTAATAACTATTAATATGTACCTATTATAGTATTGTTACTTATTTATATAAACGATTAATACGGATAAGTGTAATTTTAATATATTTTTTAAACTATAGCTTCAAAACGCTGCAGTTTTAAATATTTAACGAAGTCTATAATTTAAGTTTTATTTTAACTTGATATTTATTATGCGACATTTGTTTTATAATCATGCATTTTATTTGTAGCATAGTAGCATTCGTTAGCTGTACTTTTGAGAAAGACCGTCTATAATCCAGCCAGACCAAGAAGGTAGTTATACTAAGAAGTAACTTTTTAAAGAACGTAGGAAGAGATCGTGCTTGTTTTTAAGAGAAACTATTTAACTTTAGCGTGTACCTCGATCAATAAAAGGTAAAAGTTAACAAATACAACGAACATTCCTAGTCCCAAGAGTTCGGCAGAAACGTGTGAATGGAAGGGAATTTCGATTTCGATAACTTGGGGCTTTGACTAATGACGCAAAGATAGTTCTCATTCCCAACGCTGCAAAACAATCATTCAGCTGTAACATCGAAGTTGCCGGGAACCGTCTGCTCGCGGGGAGGAAGAAACCGCGAAGACTGTTTTACCTCACGCCCAGTACTGTCGGGCCATTAATTAAATTTCATTCCAGCCAGCCGCGGCCGTCCGCCGAAAGCGCATCTCGCGCGCTCCGATCGCGCCCCGTGCGATACGCTCGAAGCGTTCGCTGCACCCGAACGCGGCTTCTTCTCCCTCGCAGGCGGCGCGTTGCAAGTTGCAGTCTGCAACTTGTTGCAAGCGGGACGAGGACGAGCGACACACGAGACGAGGGAAGGAAGAGAG
The DNA here is from genome assembly GCF_010583005.1 of Odontomachus brunneus. Classification (NCBI taxonomy): domain Eukaryota; kingdom Metazoa; phylum Arthropoda; class Insecta; order Hymenoptera; family Formicidae; genus Odontomachus; species Odontomachus brunneus. The sequence goes on along the minus strand of NW_022639512.1, from coordinate 1,838,385 downwards.
GAAGAAGAGAAAGAGAGAGAGAGAGAACAGGGTCGCGCGCGGTTCAAGCGATGGCGTGCAGCAGCGCCCTCTGGGCCGAGCGGGCTCGCGTGTGCGCGCGCCTCGCGTCTCGTCTCACGGGAGCCGCGCGAAGGACGCGGCCGGCCGGCAGTGTCGCGCGATATCTCGAGTGATGCGTTACGTTTCTCCGTTCGGCGGACGCGCGCGAGAGTGACACACACGAGACACGCGTACGCGGGTGGCGAGACGCGTCTCGTCGCCACCACGACGAGAGAGGCCCGTGAGAGCGCTTCCGATCGGGGACGATCTCGTCGAAGGATCATCGATCGTGTCGGAAATCCCGTGGCCGTCCTATTGGCGCGGCGGCAGCCGGTGGGTGACAGCGAGCTGTCACGGTGACAGTTGACGCGCGATGTGGCGTTCCACGTGCGCGACGTCGGCCGCGAATTTCGCGCGAGACACGTCAACGGGCGACGTCTGAGCGGCCGTGGTGCTTCCGCGAGGGAACTTTTAAGAGAAGAAGGCTCCGTCTCGCGACGGTCATGTGAGTGACATTTGTGCGTAACAGTCGCGGTAATATCTCGTTGCCCGAGACACGCGAGAACCGGAGCTTCCCGCACCGAGAACAAAAGACGGGAGAATCGAAGACGACTCAACGCAACTTGTTTCGTCCGAGATAACGCAAGTGGACACGCAAGTGTACATCTCGTCTCGACTTGCCGATTCGCACGCGCATGCTCCACTTTGAAGTTTCGATAATCGCGAGCGTCGCGTCGTCTCGCACCGAACTTCAGTTCATTCGCGACCGGGTCGTGTTGTCGGCGCGGCATTGACTCTTTGACTATGTGCGTTACGGCGGGATTTTCGCGTTTTCTCGTATTCGCGCGCGTTCACCGCAATTGACTCTTGTGCATTCTGTGTGTCTTCGTCGTGGGACATTATGGCACGAAGAAACTACGGCCTGCTGGGCACGCTGTTCTTCCTCCTGCTCTTCGCGGACGTGTTGAAAGGTAGGATTCCAACCTGACATAGAACCTAACATTTTCGCGCTCGATGGCAAACAACACTTGAATTGGGTTAGGAGAGCTAATAAAGCCTACTGTGTAGTCTAAAATTATACGACAATCAAGCTTTTTATGACTTTAGAGACGTTTCTCTCAGCGTAAATTGACTTCTCTATGATTGCTTGAGTTATGTTTGCCGGTTCATAATATGCACATTTATTAGCTCTTCGCAACCTACGAAATCTCAACAAAGGAGCACAGAAGTTTGAAGTTGTCAATTTAATTACATGGAACTACCGCCATTCATTCTGAATACAAACAAATGATGCCTTGAATAATTTTAACGCTCTTTGAACATTCAATGTAGAATTCTTTTGCATACAATATGTAATCAGTGTTAACGCATATTAATATAAATTATAGTATTGTCATATTAGTATCTTAAATATTTTTGGATTTATCAAAGCTATTTTTTTACGAATTAGAGCCGACACTGAACTTGGAGCAAGAGGATATATAAATCGTGCATTATTAATTCAAATTATAAATATTATTATAACGTTATAATAAAAAATTTGTAATCACCGTTATAATAATATTTATGACTTTTATTAGAATTAACATTACACAATTAATATATTCTCTCGTTCCAAGATCAACGGCTTTTCGTCTCATGTTTGTTCTTTTAGAGCCCTTGTATTTAACTAAATATATATATTTTTTTTGTCTATTTACCATTGAAGTAACGACCATTGAAAAACAAATTCGATAGATCGACGGACGGTATTTTTAATTCCGAAATTGGCGATAAGTATTTTGAAACTTGAAAGATCAACGAGCAATAATACAGTTAGCAATAAATATTTGCATCATTACTTCGTATTGGAATCTTTGGCGTTCGTTTTGCTGCGATTTAATCGAAAAACATTTCGTCGAGTGTACGACGAAAACAAACGTTTAACTCGAAATTCACAAAATGCGAAATTTGTGAAAGCGACTCGGGAGAACTTTCAACTTCTGTTCTTCTTCATAAACATTCAACAAGTGGCGACAGGTTCATTGGCTTGTGCGAGTTAAGTTCCCGAGTGCCTTTCAGATCGCCCGAACTGCGGCGATGACTTTTCTCGTCGTAAAATATCGAACTTTATTGTGCTGACTCGAAATGTTACACAGAGTTGGCTTATTTATAGGACAGTCTGCATAATGTTTACATGTTTCTTTAAATCATTATATTTGAGTAAATAGTGTACATACAAATAAATTGCTTTTGCAATACGTGTTGACGAATTAGAAGTCGTTAGTTACAGCAGTAGTAAATTAAAATAATTATATACATTGAATGCCATACACACAGAAAGAAAGGACATTCTTGTCTGGGAAATATCTTTATTTTTTACATGTTAATCTTCAAATGAGATTATATAGCATTAAACAAAAACAAGTTACTCGCAAGCTTATATTCTATGTGATTTTTAACGAAGGAAAACCTGTGTTCTTATTATTCAAAAATAATTTTTATTACTGAAAAGCGCAAAATATTGGATTGAGAGATGTTTTTAAATGTGCGTTATACCCCAAGTTCTTCTATAATCCATTTGAAATTAATATATTCAAATTAATAATATCATTGTATGATATATAAAACAATAATTATTGTTTAAGTAATGATAAGTAATGATAAGTTATGTATAAGTAATGATATATAATTTTTTGTTAGAAAAATTTTGTCAGCTCGAATTTGAACAATTATTTGTTGAATTGAGTATAAAATGTATTGTGATATGTGCAAGTGACTTATCTTTGTTTAACGCTATGTAATCTCACTTGAAGGTTAACATGTCAAAAGATATTTTCCAAATAAAAATATCTCTATCTTCCGTGCGCGTTTTTACGTTTTTTTATCAATAATCTCTTGCCTCGGGCATTCGCAATATTACAATCAATATTAAATCTTACAAATCGTTATTTTAAATAACAAAACCAATTTTTTGACCGATAAATATCGCCCCGCACGCAAATTATTGTGTTTTACATTATTAACCAATAAATTCCGGTGCCTGCAGCGCTTCAGTGTACCGGAAACCCATGAATGAACGAGTTCCGAATTATCGGTTAAAGGGTTAGAGCAAAGTTTCTCGTGCGGAAGGGAGGCGCGAGAAACTTTCGTTTATCTCGACGGGATAACTAACACCGTCCGGGCAATAAAATATCATCGACTCGTCGTTACTCGATACCATAGCACGTGAATTTTTTCCGTACGTAATAGCAGACGTTTCAGCGCTCTCGCAGACGCTGTAATTTGTAAACGATTTAAAGCATTTCACGCTCTGTTAGGCGAGGTAATGGGCTCACTTTTAATTACCGCCTAATGTACTATTACCGTCTCCCTTGACACCCACCCCGGTCGCGTAACAAGCAACGCTTTTCATTTACGGATGGTTGAGCCCGCGAGAGAGGCGAATTCTGCGACGCTGTCGGCAAGACCGTGCCAGTTTTCCCTTCCTTATTTCCTAGTCTACGAGGCTAATAGTTTTAAGGTCACGTTCCGGCGTGTTCGTCGAAGAAAATTTGCGCGCTCAAATTAAAAGCCGGAGGGATAACGACGCGGACTCGTCTCGACTCGAAACGCGAGTACTAGGAATGGAACGGTATTACTCAGTTTCTATTTTAAATCGATATTTTTGTACAAGAAAGAACGAACCGCTTATCTCTCAAAAAGTGGGTTTTCACATATTATTGGAATCACATATCCAGCTACCCTGCGTTGCTCGGGTTATCACAAAGTGTCAAGGAAATGAGATCAGGAGGAGGAGGTGAAGTGCCTCTAGGAGGTTTCATGTAGTCTATGTTTTTCGTAGAGTTCTAGAGAGTAATTATATATGCAAAATTCGGTCCAGACCGGTTAAAGAATTTAAGAGTGTACAAGGAATATACAGACACATTCTATTTCATATATATACAGGGTGTAAGAAAACGCATTCAGCATTCAATATAGTGGTCAATCGTTTCTGAGATATAAACAATTTTATATATTAGAGATATAAACAGTCTTATATATAAAAAAAAATCACATTTGTATAAACTTTGGTTTATTAGCGATCGGAAAAGAAAAGAAAATAAAATAATTAATAAATATCAATTATAATTTTAATGAAATATTAGACAATACCGTTTATATCAATAATTGAACTGAAAAATGAGTCATCTCCTAATCACGGAATAATGCAGGCTCATTCATTGAATGCTCATTAAATAATATTGCACATTGGTATAAAGAAATATCTCTTTCAACAAAATTGCAAAGACTTTTTCAGAAATATTAAATACAAATGTGTTATTAATGTTCCAATCACTGGGACGTTGTTCAATTACTGGAACATTTACTTTACTTTAAAGATATCACCGGTAAGCGTACATGGAAATGAAAAGAGGATTTAGTAGAATATCTTTTGTAAATATCGAAGAAAAATTTGGAAAAATTATTTTCTCTTTTCACGTCGCATGCGATACGTAGAAGCTAATATATCAGTCATTATACTAATATAAAAAACTGTTTATATGTTAGAAACGATTGAGTTTTCGAGTTTATTAAGACGTTTACTAAGAATTTTTTCCCCAGTATGGTATGTACTATCTATCATATAAATGCTTTTTTTTTTTAATACTCACACATATAATTATGTGGAAATAATCGAAATCTTTGAGCGATACTAACCGGTCCAAGTTTCTTTTTAAATTTGTAAAAACAATAGCGCAACTGTTTCACAACATGAACATTTGCTAAGAACCCAATAAGAGTCTCATCGCTGCATTTTTCTATTTCAATTATCTTTCAATGCAGTATCATGTGTACGCGTTATTAATTTAATCATGCGATAACGTCCAATTAAATTAAGGCACGGTTGACTGAGTTCCGCACAATATTATAACCGCGGCCTCATACGCTTATGCGCGTTTCTATTATATCTCGAGACTGAATACATGAATAATACATTATAAAATACGTTGCCCTGTTATTTTATTTATAAAGCCGGGTTTAGAGAAAGGATTTTTCTCTATCTACGATCGCGCGGACACGGATTTAGAGGAGGGAAGTTTTCGTAGAAATATTCTTTTGACACACATGCATACACACACACACACACACACACACACATATCAACGCGCGCTAAATTCGTAGATTATCGTCACCGGCTGGAGATCGCAGCGAGGGGTCGCAACGGGTCTCCTTCTCTTTCTCTTTTTTTCTCACCACTTATTTATGCGTTCGGGCTTCGAGAGGCGCGATTTTATTGGCTTGTAAATAACGGATATTATGCGCGGCGGCGTATACCCGCGTTTAAGGACTCCATCGGACGTTATTTAGAGCTCAAAGCGAGGCGTGATGATGCGGCGATGATTCCGAGGAGAGAGAGAGAGAGAGAGGGGGGGGGG
>NW_022639512.1:1798158-1832733 GCF_010583005.1 Odontomachus brunneus | reverse complement strand
GGGGGGGGGGAGAGGGAGAGAGAGAGTGAGAGAGAGACGCATCAAGGCGAATATTCTTTCGTCACATCACCGATCACGAATCTTACGGGAGCACATTGAGAGGAAAAATTTTGCCATTTCAACAAAATACCAGCACCCGTGATAAATGGTTTGCTGATATGGGACAGCAAATGAGTCCGGAGTGAGAACAAATGAATTGTCACTTTTAATATGCTGCTCTAAAGTTCAATCTACAATGTACTCTTTGCCTCCTGTTTCTTGTTCTTTGTCTTTTTCTAGCTCAGAGCTTGAAGTTTGAGTCGGAAAGAGATAAAGAAAAAGAAAAACAGGGAGCAACACATTGTAGATCAAGCTTTAGCGGCACTTCTGCACGGAGAGTATGTTATAGTCTTGTTTCGTATAAATTCTCTTAAGTTTCACTATGTTTTTTTAGTCCAAAAATAGACTGTCAGTAAGGTCTATCTTGCTAAGGAACATAGTATAAATTCTGCTAGAAACATAGCAGATTTCGCTAGAAGCATAGTAAGTGTTTCAGTTCGCAAAATATGGGTAACACATATGAGACGAGAGGATAGAGTCAATCACTGTAGAATGTCGATCTTTGGTTGCAAAGTCCCATAATAACTTTTTACTGTAAAATTCTCTTCGTATATGGATAACAATGGAGATATAATTAACCTTACCCGAATGGACGAGAACAAATGCGATTTGTGTCTCAACGTATGCTCGTTAAAATGACAAATGATGAGAGATGATCTCGTCGAGAGATGCAACGTCAACTGATCGATCTGTTTCCCTAACGATCATCAAACAGCAAGCGTGCTTTCGTTCCGATGGGATTTTTCTCAGTGCAATACGCTAATGCGTTATCGCGCCGGTAATTAACAAGTCGTCCCATTGTCTCCATCCATAATTTATTTCGTTTCTCCGACCGGTCGCGCTGCTTTATTACGCGCATTGCATCAACAATGCTCGTTCAGTGTACGGAATATATTTTTGACCGGCCTGTGGCTCCCCTCGACGGGCTTACGAAATTATGAGAAAGCGCTAAGAGTCGACGTGGTGAACGTTATGTGATTCATTACGATACGATACTTCACACTCTTACAACACCCGATGTGGAATTAGCATAATCGTTAAACGCGAGCATTCCTGTTTTCGCGGCGCCTCCCTTCTCGAGTATCTCGTCGATACATATTCATCGATACGCATTTCCATCGCGACGCGACGGTGTCGAAATTCGCGCACAAAAGAAGGCGCGGTGCGTCGCGCCATTTCGGCCAGCCATGCGTAAGCTCGTATCGATTTTAATTAAACTATAAATATGCATGGTCCGTTAACCGCGGAATGAAAATCTGAATTATCACGCCGAATTGTCCCGCGCAAGGTCGGCTCCCCCGCGATTCGACTGTCCTCGCGTAGCGACCCGCGTTTTTAATACTTCACAGTCCCATCGCGACAATTAACGACAAAGTCGGTGGCAATTGTTAATCTGCAGCCTCACATCCAAGAGCCATAAATCGATATTTGGTTTAGGCTTAGCTGGAGATATATATTTCAAAATTGTGCGCCTCAATTAGTCAAACTGCTTCATCATATTGTGTAACAAATGATTTCACATTCTTTTTACTGAAATGAAACGATTTTATTTTTATGTCGTTGTAATTATAAGAACTATATATATTATTAAAGTAAAATTATAAGAGCTATATATATTATTAGAGCTATAAATATCTGTTTGTAGCTGTAGGCTGTAGATTAAAAATTACAATTTATTAACAATGTATATGCAACGAATAGTAATAGATCAGAATCATGTATACATTGCTTTATAAAATTATAACTATATAAAACTACAAGTATTTTATTTTATCTGACAAATCCGAAATTACTTATTACACAAGTCAATATGTCAAGTGACAAAGGTAATAACAGACAGAATTATTACATGGAGAGAACTTTATAATAAAAATTCATTTTATTTCATAAGAGCTATTTGTTTATTTTCAAAGAAATCTGGAATGTGTTGTTAAAAAATTTGATATGTTTTTGACGAAATTTTGCTATGTTCCTGGCGAAATTAATGTCCTTTAACAAAATAGACTTTACTGATAGTTTATTACAGTGAGTGTAAAAAGTATTTGTACACCAAGTCTTTGTCAAGACAATCTCTGGTGTACGAATACTTTTTACACTCACAGTATATAAGAATTATTACAAAAATTTACGTAAAAATGAAAAGACTATAATATTCTTTGTGTGTTCTATCTCGTTTGATCAATATTTTAAATAAGCATTCGCGCATTATTCCCTCTAGTTAATAATATTCTACTTGAATCCCTAGTCGCGCACGAATTTTTATCTAGCGCAAAGAAGCACTTGGCTCGGTCATAAATGCGAACACATAAACGTAGCGGATCGAGTTGAATCGCCGGCGAATGGCTGAGTCTTCGGGGACTAAAATTCAGTCCGGATCATTATGGCGAGTCGTAAATTTCCGCGCGAGATCTCTCTAGGAGTTCTTTCTGCATTTCTGCCATTGGTCACATTTCGCGCACGATAGGAGTGACTGCACTGAAAAAAGGACTGGTAATTGTTATTAAATGTATTTAGTTACAGAATTTAAGTAAAAATTCGATAACAAATACAAAATATGATAATAATAATCAAATAGATAGTAGATTATGTACAAAAATTTTTTAATCATAAGATTAAGATATTATCAGTTAATAATTATCTAATATTTCGTTGCATTAACAAGATAAATATTAATAGTTACCAAATATTTCATCAAACAGAATTTAATGATTTCATAACATTTACCAAATGTCTTATTGTAGTCATCAAATACTTGGTAACAGATGTTAAATACCTAATAGATATTACTAAAATCCACTTGATTATGATTAAGTCTTCTGTATATCAAATCTACTATGTATTTGGTTATTATTGCCCATATTTTTTGGTATTAGTTACCGAATTTGTAGTCAAATTCTGTAACTAAATACATTTAATAACAATTATTCTTTTTTTAGTATAGTCAGCACGGACAGGACTTCACATGTGAAGCGATAAAAAGCAACGTAAAAAATAAAAAAATATAGTTTTCTTAAAGTAGTTTAAATAACACGATGAGATTTTTCGAATAAAACAAAAAAATTACGTAAGCAATTTTCTCATCTCGGACTTTAGTAATAGTTAACAAATATCTCGTTTTCTGTTGCCAAGATTTGGTATCACTTTCTAGAATCTAGTTTGATGACCAAAATGTATAGTTCAAGCAACTAAATCTTGCATGGAAATAAAGATTTGCTAATAATTGCTAAGAATTGCTAATATATGGACAACTAAAATTATTAACTGCAGGAGCAAATTTTCTTGCTTTCATAGTAAAATTATTTAGTTGTGGTAGCTAAAAGATTTGCTAATAATTGCTAAGAATTGCTAATATATGGACAACTAAAATTATTAACTGCAGGAGCAAATTTTCTTGCTTTCATAGTAAAATTATTTAGTTGTGGTAGCTAAAAGATTTGCTAATATATATAATATATATAATAATGCGGGCCAAATATAAAGTGATAATTAGGAAATAATTTAGTTATATAAAGTGTAAATATATAGTTCTCAGAACCACACGGAAAAAGATTTGCTAATATATGAACAACTAAAAATATTAACTGCGATATATAATATATATATTAGCAAATCTTTTAGCTATCACAACTAAATAACTTTATTATGAAAGCAAGAAAATTTGCTCCTGCAGTTAATATTTTTAGTTGTCCATATATTAGCAAATCTTTTTTTTCCCTGTGATTCTGAGAACTATATATTTACACTTTATATAACTAAATTATTTCCTAATTATCACTTTGTTTGGCCCGCATTATTATTATATATGACTAAATAATTTGGCAACAACCATCAAATTTTGCTACTCCTAACAAAATCCTTCTTTCAGTGCGCGCACAAAGAGCGACGGAATAAATTAGTGGAGTACCGTCGTGCGAAAATACCGCCATCGATGCGGTTTCTCGTTAAACCGGCAGGAAATCGTGTGTCACGCGCTCGTTCTTGACGAAATTGACGAGGTACTTCTCGTGCTTCTGTCCCGTTGCGATAAGATTTAGTATTCGAACAACATCTCGAGCCATCACGTGTTGATTAAGGAAAGACTAGGCAGCAGGAAGCGCAAGGCGCCCCACGACTCCCCGCATAATTCAGACAGAACGATCAGATCCGATGATTACCGCGAACGTCTGCACCGCGACCGCTCAATGGCGGAAGATATAAATATTTCCCTGTCGTGCAGCCAGTCCGGTATTTACCGTTCTGTTCCAATGCGCCTATCCCCTCTGGCTCGAAAAAAAGGGCCATCAGCGCGACACGGTTGCGCGCTCGATTGTTTTTCCGAAACTGCCTCGCGCGATCGCGATTCGTTTATGACCAGGGAGCGAAAGGAAAATATTGTTCTTTACTCGAACAAAAGGGTTACCAGTTAAAAGCTATTCCGACCGCAAATTCGTGGAACGATTTGGACTTTCCGCGCTCCGCCGACGATGCCGTAATTACGTACCATCGCCGACGCGTTGGTCATTGATGCATCAAACGAGCGTTTAATTGGCGGGAAAAAAGAAACGAGTTTCGTTGATTATACTTACCATCGCGTGCCGGGGAAAATAAACACGCGCTATATTAGACCACACAGTCACTTCGTATATTTCTATTATTAAAAGTGTAATTAGTGATTTAGTAATGTTACACAAATTTAATTACAAAATTTTTTTCTTTTCAATATTTTCGTCTGAAGATGATCTTTTTGTTATGGTAGTTGAACCGCTGAAGCGATTCATAAACGACATTTTTTCATTGTCAATTATTTTAATATCTCTGTTTTTCTCTACCTCTAAGTAAAAGACATCATCTGAAAAGGAAATGTTAATTTTTAAATACAAACTTGAGTTCATTCAGGTTATAGACAACTAATAATTTTAAGAATCGAATATTTTTTATCATACGTATCATACTTCTCACTTTAACATATTCTTTTACGTCTACATGTAGTCCCTTTTCAAATTCGTTCATATCATCATAATCTTTAATTTGGATTTCCAGTTTAAATTTCCCATCTGTTATAGATCCACAAGCGAAATTATATGAATTAATTGTAATGCAGTTAAAGTTCGTCTTGATAAAACCTCGTACAACTAAAAATTAATTTCAGTATGCATATTAAATAATGATTAAAAAAATTGTATTATATAAACACACACACACACACAGAGAGGGTGAATACAAGTTTGTGAAACAGCTTTTTATTCTCCGATATAAGTTATCGATGACAATTGTAATTGATCGAGCGATGAGCTAAAGGCCTGCGTGCAATTTCATATTTCATATTTTTCACCTCGTTTGCTTCGATCTGATCTCAGATAAGTGAGAAGCGAACCATATGAAAATCTCTGATTCAGATCAAGGCATATCAGATGAAAATCTAGATAAGAAATTGCACGCGTTATTTTTATATTGTTCGATTAATTAAAATTGATGTCAATAACTTCAATTGAAGGGTGAAAAGTTTTTTTTAGCAATTTGCACTCATCTTGTATATACAGGGTTGGCAAAAAGTCCGGAAACGGTCAGATATCTCGAAAAGGATCAACTGTAGCGAAAAATATGTAAGTAGCAAAGTTGTAGAAAAACAAAAATAACTTTGTTTTTCGTGTCTCGAGCTAGACGATATGACCGGCTTAGTTCATTCGCTCTCATCGAACGCGGTTATTCATTCACGACGTAATATCACACGTACTCAGTCAAAACTCGCGCATACCCGCGCTTCACGATAACGCTTCTCGATCTTTGTATTTTAAAAACGAGTCGTGTTCTCTCGCATCTTACTCTTTGTCTTTTCCCTTTCTTTTTCCAACTACAATTTCAAATTTCTTTTTTAAAAATGTTAATCGATAAAGAAAAGATAATGCTGCCTTATCGAAAATTTGGAGACCATATTAGATCATACGAAGAAGTAACTGATTCAATGCTGCATATCCTGATCGCAATTTTATTTCTAAATCCATCGTTCAGAAGACAGTGATACGTTTTTACGAAACAGAAACAGTTAAAGACCAAAATCATTTCAAGCCTCATAACTCTAAATATGCCTAATAAAAAATACTTTTTATAGGTTTTTGGAAAGCCCTTGAAATAAGCTACAAGAATATGTAATAAAAAATGGGAATTTAAAAAGTTCAATTTGACCTTCGTATGACCTTCGTCCTCCACCCAAAGTCAAATTTTTAGCCACCATTAGGTACATTTTATTAAGCCCTATAACTTTGCTACTTATACATTTTTCGCTACAGTTGATCCTTTTCGAGATATCTGACCGTTTCCGGACTTTTTGCCAACCCTGTATACATACATATATATATATGTATGTATGTATATATGTATGTATGTATGTATGTATGTATACACATATAGGAATAATTAATATAATTAAATTATATAATAATAAGAAAATCGTTATAAAATAAGTTGAATTTGTTATAACAGACTACTTACGTATGTAAGAATTCATATACTTAGGTATGTTCTCCAAAGCTATCGGTGTATCACATTTGTGTGTTCTTAAATTTTACTTCACATCGAAAGTGCCTAAGTTATTAATCACTATATTTTGTTGAATTAATATTTCATAAGGTAGTGTCCCTTTATTATATTCCAGAAATTTTTATTTTTTCGATTTTCCTCCGTCAATATAAATTATTTGTAAATAGTAATAATTAGTAAAATCGATATCTCAAATAATACAAAAAGTTTAAAAAGAATTTATTTGTATGTCATCAATTCTAAGTTTATTTTCAACTCTTCTTATATAAAAGAATTTTTTTTGAAAATCTGAAAATAAACTCAGACTGGATAACACACAGAGGAATTTTTTTTTAACTCTCTGTGTTATCTCTGGGATATTATTAATATTATTTATTTATACTAAATTATATTATTATATTTGTTTATATTAAATTTTATTTACGTTATTCGGTGTCATCAAATGTTCAACTTTATCAACTTCCTTGTTCCAGGCAACTACTTGTATCCTATGGCGGCTATTGTTATTTAAAATAAATTTCAACATTTTATATTGTTGAACCTTTCCTACTATTTTGGGTCCCTCAATTTCGTCGATGAATCCTATTATTTTGCTGGAAAAGATTTAAGAATAAATTATAGCAGCGTTCCGTTTTACCCAAATGCGCGCATTTATCTATAATTCATGTTACATATAATATAGAAAATGCGCGCATTATGCGTGAAACGGAACATAGCATATATATATCAATAAAAATATTCACTAAAAAGTTTAAGTAAATTCAATTTTACTATAAAATCATCCTAGACAGCACAGAATATATTTTATATTTATATACACATATATCAACTTCCATAAGGAAATAATTTATTATATATATAAATGGAAATTTGTCTTTATATCGAATTTATATTTTTAAATTTAAATTTTTACTTACACTGTCGAATATTCTAATACTTGTGATTCTAACATCTCGTCAGTAGCGAACATTATAGTTTCCAACTCGTCATTTATATTTAATACATCTAATTTTGTTGTTTTATTATTTGTTCTGAAAATAAGTATTATACTTATTAAACGACTGATGTCTGTTTCTACCAAGTTTGGTTAAGTTAATCCGTTGGTTACTCCATTGAAATCAACCAATTGAATTTATCAAATATGATCAATGATAGATGCGCTTGATAAATTGAGATTAAATAACCAACCGATTAATTAATCAAAGTTGAAAACGGGCTTAAAGGAGACATTCACCAATTTCAGTTAATCGACAGTTAACCCTATGGGATTTGACCAATATCATTAGCCAATTAACTGAGCTAATCGATGCCTGTTAGTCAATTCCGTTGAGTAAACCGTTGGTTACAAAGAAACAACAACTTAACCAAAGTTTAACCGGAATTGATGAAAGTCACTTTAATAATAACATTATGTTAATGTTAAATCGGCAGCACATAAAACGCGGCAAGTTTATCACACGGCGGAAATTGGCTAAGGAATACCGTGATATTGTTAGTAAACGTACTGCTATTCCATAATAAACTTCTAGCTTTTACGAAAAAACAGCAGGTTTATTAGCTATCAGATTATATCCCATCCAACTTCCACCGTGCGACAAACTTGCTAAGTCCAAAGTACGTCCAATCATATAATTTCCCATTTAGCAATATAAAAGCAATATAATATATATGTTATATTACATTTATATTATTAGATGGAAAATTACATAAATGATTTTCTTATGTAAGTTAAAAAGTAGACAAGGTAATGGAAACTTATTTCGTCGATTTATTTTGTACAGAATCAGTTTCTTTTATTATTTCTTCAACTTTATCTATAATTGTTTCCATGCTGTTTTGAGCTGATAAAATTTATTATATGTTATCTATTACTTGTCATAAATATAAATAAATATAACAATGTGTCAAATTAATTTTAAATATGAATAAAACGGTAATATTACCTTCACTACGCGTCTTATTGGAACTTTTTCTCGGCATTGTAATAATGTAAATATATTAATTATGCCTGGTGCTTTGTCGCTAAAATGTTTGTTTATTTATATTACCTTGTGAACATATTTAGTATAAAGTAGGTTTGATTCGTATATCTCGAGTCACATTCATTTATCTTTCAAAGTATCTGATTGGTTCCGGTGTAATGACGCGATTTACTTCGTATCACGTATGGCTGTCATCCCCCAGAGGTTGTGTTCTAATATTCACAGTCAGTTCTGTAAGTTTGTAAACCCCACATTTTCGGCGAAAAACCCCCGAGCACGAACAAATTCTAGCAACCTTGGATTTTCCTCTAGGTTTTTTCGTTTTATGTATTGAAGAAAAAATCAATAAAAAATAGTTGTGAAGTGTATTAAGAGAAGAAAATACTTACGAAACAACAAAAATATTTATTCAGTGAATACTAATAACATATTTACTTGTACTAATATATAAAATATTTTTCAAATATCTTTTAAATCCATTTTTTTGAAACCTTAAGAGAACCTTACTTTTCCATTGAGGCAATTGTTTGTTCTATTTAAATAAAATAATTGTTATTTAAGTAAATATATTATTAGTTCTCGTTAAATAAATATTTACTATTCTTTAAACATTTTTTTCTTCCAATATGAGTAACACTTAAAACTCGAGATTGGACATGTGTCTAATAATGTGCATTACGTCTCTTATGTTTTACTAGTTACTACATCATTTTTATAAATATATCTCTATCGAAGCATCTGCTTGAAATGTCTTGATTACTGAAAATTACTTCGCATGTCCAGTTGGTTTTTCTTTCAAAAGGTTGGGAAAGTTGAAAAAATTACGTTTATATGTAAGCATCTGATACATCTTTATTGCGGTTTATTGCTTCATCAAAGACTACTTGGATTCACTATATTAATGTGCTACAATTGCTAATGCTCCGGTGAAGTTTCCTGCATTATTTCATTCCACAATTCGACGTTTCAATTTTCTCACATTTATATTATAATTGGTAGGAGTTTATTATCCATACCATCCAAAATCTCGCGCCTTTTTCTACCAGTTGAAAATCCAGTAGGATTAGTAGGTTCAGTAGTAGTAGTTGAAGATGAACTTGTTGGCGTAGTTGAAGTGGTCGTGGACGTGGTCGTGGACGTGGTCGTAGTCGTAGTTTTACGCTTCCAACAACGACGTCTCCAATGTTTACGCCATCCACATTTTTTCCGCCATCCAAATTGTTCCTTCATACAGAATAATAATTACTTTCCAGAAACTTTTTGACGAACTTTTGGACAGCAGCTAATTCTAGCTTAGACGAATGTTAAGACTTACAGATTCCTCGAACAGAACGCAAGCCACGATCAACAGTAGAAGTATGACTGCCGCCTTCATGTTGCAGAATGATGGACCTTTGCATCTACACTGCATCGTAATGCAGCAGCAATATTTATACCACGCTGATGAATAACGGTCTTTTTGTGACATTGACAATGAATAATTATACGCAACTGTTTTGCCAGTTGCGTGGCATACGTCGAGTGTTGCCTAATAAGAATAATTAATGATTTCACAATGTATTTGTCTCGCTACTTGTTTCGTGTTCTTTTGGACACATGTCGATATGAAATTGTCACGTGTCTGCATGTCGTCAGACAAGTGCGCTCGAGCAAATTACCACAGGAAAAAACTCGTATATAATCTTCACCTCTAAAAATAAGGCGGAATTGTTTAATATACAATGCTCTTCTTCCTCTTCCTCTTTATTCTAAGTAAAGATATAGTAAAGTATAATAAAGTACGAATAACCAGGCTAATTAGAGAACATTGCACAATTAAACGCACTATAAATTAAAATTAAATAAAATTAAGATTAAAGAGAAATTCTTGTAGATTAATATAGAATAAAAAATATTTATTTTTCTATATAAATCTGGATATTATTAACGCTATTTATATTCACTACTACTTGGAACAAAAGGATTTACAATACACAAAGACATAATACATATTTATCACAAATCCATTTCTTACATATCTTCAAAGTAACGTGATTGTGGCATAAGTTATAAAGATGGAGTCTCCTCACTTCTGCCACGCTTTCTTTACTTACGAGCCGCTCACATCGCATTTGCGCGATTTACGCGCAATGATTTACATGTTATAATTTAGTTTTTATTTTATATTAATATATAATATTAATTACTTAATTTACTTAATTTACTTATTAACTTAATTTGTGATAGAAACATTTTTTCTTAATAAATTTTATTATACTATATTTTATATTCTATGTTAAAGTTTACAATGATTCGAAGACTTGCTTTTTAATTTTTGTTAATATTAAAGTGACTTTAAGAAATGTCATTTTTCTTTAATGATTGTGTTTAAAAAATTAAAAATAATATTCCATCTCTAAGTGATATAAAAACGTTAAGTTATTAAGTTGACAATAATATAACACATTAAAACATTACGAAAATCATAACATGTCGGTAATATTAATTTTACATTGAAATAATAGTTAAAAGTAGATAACACATTAGAATTTTTACATTTGTACGTCAGATTTCTAACTGTGTATATTATAAGTATCCGCCGAATATATATAAATATCTTTTATTTTTCAGATATTCTCTTAGTGTATTAATTACTTTGATTCTTTCAGCGAAATTTTACTGATTGCGATGCTATACTTAGAACTGAAACAATTATAAGTATAGCATTTCATGTGAAACATATACTGATTGTACTGTAAAGAGTATTGTTATCGATTAAAAAGTACATTTTGCTTATTGCTTCATCAATCTGATCAATGAACATAAAGTCAATAACCGTAGAAAGAATCTCTCTCTCTCTCTCTCTTTCTTTCTCTCTCTTGCTGCCTCTTCCTCTCTTTTGACTTTACATCCATTTGAAAATCCTACCATAAAGATTCTTCCTCGAAAATTCACCCGAAAATTCAATGTGCGTCGAGGCTCGAGTAGCGCCGTGCGATAGGAGTCGAAGATAAAGAGACTTTGGGCAAGCTTCCTCAGATTTTATCGCGGTCGAAACGTTAGATTACTCTGTTTCGCTTGGAACAAATTGCTCCGGCTATTTCGTCGGGGTGGATTTTCGCGAGGGATCTCACTCCCGCCACGTTCCACCTCTTCCAAAGTTCCATCGCGGATAGTCTCTCGACTCTACCCGGCGAGAGAAAGCCCTTTAGCTTCGCCATGGTACTGATGAGTTTCGCGGTTTGATAGCGCTTCCGAGGCGTCCTCAGCGAAGGCCAGCTAGCCGTCGCCGGTTGCTGGCCGTTCTATATTTGCGAGGACATGGTCGCGAATATCGCGCGGCGATAATAAACAGCAACGGGAATGAACGAATGCAAGCAGGGAGGGGAAACGGCCGTTAGTCAGAGTCGCGTTGGCATGACGCGAGAAGCAGACGACAAGGAAAAAGGGCGAAGGGGTGGGTAGAAGCTGAGAAGAAAAAGAAAGGGGTTGAAAGTCGGTACGGAGCAAAGTCAATGCCCGGCGAGTGAGGGCGTATAAATCTGCGGCTTAAATTTAGATCGCCGCTAAAACGCCGCTTCTTCCCCTTCCCCTCTCTCTCCCTCTTTCTCTCTCTCTCTCACACACACACTCTCTCTTTCTCTTTCTCTCTCTCGCTTCTACACAGTGGCTGTGAAGTCGATCGGTGCTGCCGCCGTTGACAAAATCAAAAATACGCGATTAATTCAGTGTTACATCTCCGCAAAATTATTTTTCTGTAGATCTCCGAGTAGCGCGTTTTTTACAGAAAAACGTTCCGCGCTTTGTCTTTAACGTATTCCGCGTACTCCGAAATAACTTTCTCTGCCGTCTCACACGTAAATTGCGTCACGCGTGATTGAGCTTAGCTCGATTTTCGTGAAAATATTCGAAAGAGCCGGCACTCCCAGATGATTGTGGTGATCGCGTTTTAAATAAACGGCGAAATAACCAAGTAAAAAGCAAGCTTGTTCGTAACCGCGTATGTGTGTGTGTGTATATGCGTGTGTGACGATCGAAAATGAATGGGGATACGAGCGCGCTGCCACGAATCTCGAGGGCGTTTGTGCGCTATAATTTAATATTGCGCCGCACAGCGCGCACATTTTCCGTGACATCGCTGCAAAGTGCACATTCGGGAGCGGACAGTTTAGCAACGGGCGCGCAAGTCAGCGGACTGCAAATGCCTTGAGCTTCGAGGATCGCGGGTTAACATCTGCGAGTCATTTCACCACGTTATTTCCACTGGGCTTCGTCGAATGCCTCGCGACGTTCCTTTTGCTCGCGCTTTGTTCACATGGGAGCGCTTCCAAAGCGACAGATTTAATTATCGTGACTCCCGCCCGTCCGCACTTGTGCTTACCGCCGCGTGCGCGCGCATGACCGCGCTTTTTTCTCCCTCCGACACGCTCCATGCAATCAGCGATACATCATATCGCGATAACCGAACCGGAAAGCATGAGATCACCGTTACCGAGCCGAACCGAAACGTTGTTTGCGGAACGATGTTCCAGTGAGTCGCGTTGATCGGCGTCGTCGCCCGACAGATTGCGCTCTTGAAATAATACGCGAATGTTTCTGCAAATCACGTCGACGTTCGCAAATTTAGCGGAAGTGCGCGATGATAAGGCGAGAATACCAATGCCTACACGGAGAGAATTTTGTAGTACAAATTGCTATAGGATTTTTTAACTGAGAAGTAAAAATCGATCTCCTGCAGTAATTTACTATCAATAAATCATTATCTGTAATAAATCACTAGAAAGGGTAACCCAAATTTCGCCCATTTTGTGGCCCACAAAATTTGAATCGAATTATATGTCAATGCTATGTAATAGCATATTAATTTCAGAAAAATTTTGGGAAGGTAGTTTCATAGGGGTAGTTTTGGAGATACGGGGGGAAAATAATCACACACATAAATTCCCAATATTGTTAAAAAAAGAAATAAATACCAAAAGAAAGTTAAAACTCTTTTGATAACAGTGGGATTTTAACTAGAATTAGTCAGAATAGTTCTCTAACTATCATACTAAAAATTCTCCACTTCTGTTGCTTAATTTTTTAAAAGAATAAAAGAATAAAAAAAGTGTTTGCTAAATTTCTTGAAAAAATTTCTTGGTTGATAGATACGAAAAATATTTATGATAAGAGTGGCTTGTCTTAAAATTCTGCACAAAAAAGGTACGTTTTATTTTTTTTGTAGGATTAATCCTTTGATCGAAAACCGCATCTAAAGAAAAATAGTATCTGAAAATAACGTTATAATGCAAGCAATGGTTTTGATATATTTATTTCATGTAAAAGAAAATTTTGAATTATTAATATCATTTACATAGACATTTATGTGTCATACCGAAATTATTTTTTTATTTTCAGGTAGTCAGAGAACTATCTAATTCTAGTCAAAATCCTCTGTTATCAAAGAAGTTTTAACTTTCTTTTTGTGTTTAGATAATATTGGGAATTTGACTATTTTGACTCTCCGTATCTTTAAAACTATCCATATACTTAACTTAAGATTTTTCTAAAATTAGTGTTCCATTATATACCATTGTTTGGCATACAATTCGACTCGAATTTCAAGGGTCACAAAATAAGCGAAAAAACCTGTTATTTGTATTTTTTAGGAGTCAAAATAGGTTATATCATAGACTTCAGAATATCAAAATAGGTGAACGAAATAGTGAGGCTGAAAGTAGGATCAAAATTGCGACTCGGGAAGTTGCGCTGAAACAGTTATTGATCAAATCGCAATTATTGAATCAATTAATATAACACATCACAGCAACTATGTAATTCGTTCAATCGACTAAACGTCCGCTTGAATGAATTTTGTTCGTTCAAGCAAAGTCTTATTAACTCTACATTGAATGTGTATGTATATTCATATTTAAAGACTAAAACGATAAAAATGTCCAGAATTAGGTGCCAGCCTTAACAGCGTCCAGTCATTGGTACTTTTTTACGTGAGCGATGACAGTGACGCGATGATGACGCGAAAGAAATCGACCGAATTGGAAATATCCTCGCCGGGAGGGAGGGTGAAAGAGGGGGGAATGATATTGCGTGTTTACATTGGTGAAATAAACCAGTTGGCGGGAGAGATCACGAGCACGATCAAAAGCGCGGAAGGCTTCAATAATATCGGAATGCATTTTCGTCCGGCGCAATATTTGGCGCGACGCTGTACAATATGCCGTTCTCTAAAACGGCAACGCCAGTTTCCACTGCAATTCGTCGAGCGCGCTTTTCAATGCGACTGGCCCCGCCGTCGATAGCAAATATGAGCGCGTTGGAAAATACGCGTATTTTTTCCGGTGACTTTTCCTAAATTACGGCCAGCCGATTTCAGCGTATTATTTATCGAGACTGATCAATGTATTTTATTTTGCGCGCTGCGCGTCGCCGTTTTTCTTTTACCTCATTTTTTTCTTTTTTTTTGAAGCCACAAAATTTTGCGGATAAATAGAGAGGGAGAGAGAGAGAGAGAGAGAGAGAGAAAGTTCGAAGTGAATCGTTTTAATTACGACAGATTCGGATTTTGTTGTTAAGGACGAGCGAAAATCCGCTCGCGATCCGCTCGGAACGACGGAAACGCGAAAATCAGCGTAAAGAGCGAAAGTTTTCCTCCCGCTTGCGTGACGTCGGCGATTCAACTCGTCGTAAATTACGAGGTTTTTCAATTCTCGAGCGTAAGGTGCCGGCTGATGTGATGTTTCGATTGCCGTCGGTGAATTGGTCATTATTTCGGCCTCGCTGTGAGTCACAGCGAGTCCGCTTCGTTCCGCACGCATTCGCGGAATGTCCAGAGACGAATGTGCTCGAAATTGCACGGCGCGTGCACGGCGGACGGGTATTCCGTGATTTAATTAATTAGCGCGGATTAATCCCAATTAGCGAATCTTGTCCGACGACTGCCAGGTGAGTGGCACCTCTTCGTTATGCACGAAAGGTATACAGGTGCTTTCACACCGAGGCTATCATCGAAATTCTCGCCTGCCTTTGCCGTATTAGTATTATAGCCTATTACATTCGTGCGCGTTCGCAGGCTGAAATTACTTCGTGATTATTAATCTTCTCTAACGAGGTGCAGCCGCATCAAACGCGGACGGGCGCGCTTACGTGTGCCGGAATCACGCACTCTGAGCGATTCAAGACGTCGTTTTCCGCGAATATTTTACGCACCGTTATAAAACGGGTCGTCCGCGTTTTGCAACGTCTTTGCACTCTGATCTTCGTGATCTCTTTTATGCGCTCGTCACACGATCCTCAATTCTGTGAATGATTTCATACATGTTAACATTTATAAAGTTGTACTTGGAGCTATGCATGATAAAGCCATACGTGATGTTATTGACTGCTTCCATCAGCACCAATCAGCGATCAATTTTCATATCGGAGTCTATAATATTCTTCGAAATTATCTGTGAGTGTGAATGTCACATCATTGCATCTAACTAACGTAATTTTGATGCTTTAAGCTTGATCTGCAATGTGTTCTTTGCTTCCTGCTTCTTTCTTTTTATCTCTTTCTAACTCAAATCTTAAGCTTCAAGCTAGAAAAAGACAGAAGACAAGAAACAGAACGCAGAGCATATTGTAAATCAGACTTTGCAGCGTATAGCACGTTTTTTTATACGCTTTAATTAACACGGTAACTTGCTTCTTGACCTCATTATTATTATCTCCACATTATTATTTCAATGTCTTGTGAATTGATACGTTAGTTATGACACGATAGATGTGACATTTGTGTTCACAGATGATTTCGGAACATATTATCGACTCCGATATGAAAATTGATCGCTGATTGATGCATGCATAGAAGCTTGTACGAAAAAATGAAGCTTTTACAGTCAACGAAATCATGTATAGTATCACGCACGGTTCCATGCATAACTTCATCACTGTTAACATGTACGAAATCATTCACATATTCGAGAGTCGTGTAACGAGCGCTTTATTGCCATGTATTACTACCACTCGATCGGACAGAGAAATGCATGTTGATAATACAATATCAGAGAGAGAGAGAGAGAGAGAGAGAGAGAGAGAGAGAGAGAGAGAGAAAGAAAGAGAAACTTGGCTGTTTAATATCAAATATTTTAAAATTCGGTGTAGGAATGATAACTAATGCATCAATGCACATATGCCTAAATAAATAAGTAGGAATCATATACGTTTCGCCAGTACGGAAAAATGGCCCGATACTGGGTCGATACCGAAAAGCGGATGTCTGGTTTTGGTACTGGCTCAATATTGGGCCTAATATAAAAAAGCTGTACACTGAGAGAAAATACTGGTAACTATAACAAACTGCATTTAGTTACAGAAATTCATTGAATCCTTAGTAACTAATACTAAATATGATAGTAATTATCAAATATTTAATAGATCGGGAATATGACGTAATTGCATTCACAGTAACATCAATTAAATAATTTAGTAATAGTTACTTAATGTTAAATATTTAATATAAAATATATTACAGTTATGAATAGATATTTGATAATTGTTATGAAATCGTTATATCCCATATAATAAAAAATTCAGTAGGTACGAGTTCTATTTTGTTACCAGTATAAGCATGTTTTGTTGCAGCACAACGAAAAATTCATTCATTTGCAGCTATTCATTTGCATCGTTTCAATATCTATTATTACAGATAGTTGGTTGAACCTATCAAAAATTTTGTAACTACTACAAAATTGCTTATTTTGCTCAACTATTCAATAAGTTTTATTTACCAAATATATTCTGGAAGCAAATAAATTTTACTTCTTTGTAATAGTTACAAAATTTTTGATATGTTCAACCAACTATCTGTAATAATAGATATTGAAACGATGCAAATGAATAGCTGCAAATGAATGAATTTTTCGTTGTGCTGCAACAAAACATGCTTATACTGGTAACAAAATAGAACTCGTACCTACTGAATTTTTTATTATATGGGATATAACGATTTCATAACAATTATCAAATATCTATTCATAACTGTAATATATTTTATATTAAATATTTAACATTAAGTAACTATTACTAAATTATTTAATTGATGTTACTGTGAATGCAATTACGTCATATTCCTGATCTATTAAATATTTGATAATTACTATCATATTTAGTATTAGTTACTAAGGATTCAATGAATTTCTGTAACTAAATGCAGTTCAAATAAATAATTTATTTTACAGAACTAAATGAATTAATAAGTATTGCCATAGCTTTGGCCCGCTATATTTACGTCTATCATTTAGTAATGGTAACCAAATTTTGATAATATTTACTAAATTCTTCTCTCAGTGTATTATTGATACTGACTCCGTACTAAGGTTAGGTACTGGATAATCGTACCGTACGTGTACCGGAGTGTTACTGAAAAGTGTTTGTCGCTTTCAGTACTGGCCCAGTATTAAAAAAGCTGTTATTGGTACTGGCCCTATTCGTAGAATCAGTACTGGATACCCAAGTAAGAATCGTATCTGTCAATAGAGGATATTGGACCAGTATTGTGTCGGTACTGAAAAACGAACGATACCAATGTCCTTTATGGAAAAACGGAAGAGGTCACTAACACGAAACCTAGATAGCTCAGTGGTAACGCTTGCCTTGACAAGCGGAAGATTCGAGTTCGATTTCAGCCGTCGCCCCGAAGATTTTTCTTCATATGTCTATTAAAAATAGACATGTAAGGTAAACGTCCTAGTGATTGAACGTGTACCGATAATTGAATTACTAATAATATACTTGCGTTTGTTAAGATGCTTATCAATAAATGAAACAAAATCACAAAGTAACTGAATATTTCTTTTCATTTATTATATTGCTTTGTATATTAAAAAGCATTTCAACAAAGAAAAATACAAAACCAATATGAAAATCATTGGGACATGTATGTTCGACCACTGGGACGTTTACCTTATAGATACAAACGAAAAGCAGGCTCCGGCCATAGTTTGATCTTTCTTTCCGTACTATATAGTTGTGATATTAACAATTGTACAAATAATAAAAATTACTAGGAATCGATACTGGCCCAGTATTGGGAATAAGGTACTTCCCCAGTGCTAGGAATCAATACTTTTTTTATACTGGTACAGTACTGATTTTCGATACTATGACAGTACTGTTTTCCGATACTGGTCCTTTTCTATCATGCCAGCATCATACCAATACTAAACCTGTACAGGCATCTGGTATTATGCCAGTAACGTTTACCATAAATCAATACTGGGCTACTTTGATGCCAGTAGTAAATTCCTACTTAGTCGTTACTTAAAACTCCTGTCAAATGAAATACTCAGACTTGAGCTCAGACTTGAGTTCAGTTTATATGAGAGATTTTCAGTTGAATCGCAATTACAGGTTGCATTATTTGCATTAATAGTCTTTACATGAAACTTATTTTACGTGAAATACTCAGATCTGAATTTGTAGTTAGATGAAAGCTTTTTATTAGAATTATATGGGCTGCGTTCCGAAATTCATTGCCAGTACTGAAATTCTATAATATACGTAACATAAACTATAGATTTTCAGTACTGGCAGTGCATTTCGGAACGCAGCCATGATATATGTAACATTCTATTTGCAATCGTGACTCACAATAAAAAATGAAAATCTGAAAATCTGGCGTCTAACTCTGAATTGAAATCTGAGTGTTTCACTTGAGGCAAGTTTCAAGTCACGACTATTAATACAGACCTAAGTCTGTGATATATATAGTAACGCCTACATTCGTTGTTCGATAAATCACAGCAATTTTGAGTCTCCAAATTTGCTCGATATATCTCGCTCACATTCACTCTGTGATTGGTAACACGTTTGCAAATAATAACTTCATATTTTCTTTCTGTATGAATTTCTGCATAATTACGCAGAAAGAAGAAGCGCTGAAAGAGTACGCGCGCGGGGTTTAATAAGCACCGGACGAGAATGCAGAATAAAATTTAATAAACTCGACGGTAATGACGCCATTGCGGCGGAAGAGACGATGATGAGCGATATTTGGCAACGCAAGATACATTCGCAAAGCGAATCGGTCGATATTTGCTCTATAATTGTCGATTTGTGGTAGCGGAGGAATTACGCGCAGTAAACTGAAATTAATTTGAAACCCTTGTTGGAAAAGCGAGCGCTTTCATCACGATACTCGCTTTCATGTAGTTATAATCAATATCCGGTCTCTCAATTCAAATATCATCGCGGGCGGAACAGGTGAGGGGTTTTTATACCGTCACTTGATTTAATGCTACGATTGTCGCGGTAATTCATATCGCGCATCGTTTGATTTCAATCCCAACGGGATATGAAATAGAATTCGATTTGCGCTGTAAATTTCCTCGCGGTCATTATAAGACGAGCGCGCAAAATCGCACACCGCGCTGTGGATCGTGCTGAAACGCCGATGATTTTATGCGCCAATTTACACGTAATGCGATATGCGTTCACAGTGCGTTCCTCGCAAGAAAGAAAGAAGCAAAAATAAACAATAAATAAAAAATAGAAAAGGAAACGAGCGCGATTATCTCTCTCTCTCTCTTTCTCTCTCTTTGCGAAAATTACTTCGGACGTAACTCCTGCGTAACATTTCGCCGCTCGACACCAAATACCTCCGCCGTCGGATGATGAATTCTGTTAAAGTCTACTTGAAATTAAGTCGAGGACCAGGAAGAATCGAGTGAAGATTAAACGAAGAAAGTTCCGTCATCCACTTGCTCCTCTTCGACTTAACTCCCGAGAAGACCTTTACATCTTTTGAACGACTTATTACTCGCGAACTATTAATGCCTCAGCACACTCCCGCGCACGAATTGGAAAAAAGTCTACTGCCCGTCGCTGAGAAGATGTGCCGTGTGTTCCCCTAACCGCTTGAACACATATTCGTAACCCATGAAATATATTTTAGACAGACAGACAGAGAGAAAGAGAAAGAGAGAGAGAGAGAAAGAGAGAGAGAGAGAGAGAGAGAGAGAGAGAGAGAGAGAGAGAAGGAGAAAGCGCACGCGAAGCGTTCTCAAGTTTCTCCCTTTCGCTATTCCGTTTATATCACATCGGTTCGATGCCCGGTGATATCTGATCTGACGCGTCCTTTGCGATATAGAATCCCGCTGGTGTACGATATGCAGTATCCCAGAGAGAGAAAGGGGGAGAGAGAGAGAGAGAGAGAGAGAGGGAGAGAGTACACAATTCGGCCATCCCGTGGCTATCCCGTGGCCATCCCGTGGCGGCGATCCCGAACGGAAGTCGTCGAACGGAATATCGGTATAACGGGTATTAATTAATTTCCGTGGTACACACGAGGAAAATACCCCGACGAAATGATCCCTCCCAACTACGGCCCGGGGCTACCAATCGTATCAGTCTTCCGCGCCGTCCCTCGCGCCGCCTGTCCGCCAGTCTTTCTCTTAGCGGAGTTAATTGAAATGCACAAAACAGTCTCATTAAGGCGAGAGACAGGCCGACCAAGCTCGCGATCGATATGTGGCGACGACGGGCTCGCCCCGCGATGGGGGACCAAAAATAAAATAAATCGAAGCGTGCGCCGCGCTAGGGCGCGCGCGTTGCTATTCGCCGGCGATCGCAGACGGGCTCCTATAGAGGTATGTACATCCACTCAATTTCAATCGGGACCTCACCCTCCTCCACCTCCGCCACCACCCTCCTCACCCTCAGTCCGTCCCCCTCCCCGAAACTGCATCGGGATACACCCCGCGCGTCAACCCGCGCGACGGCCGTCCTCGCAATCCGCGGAAAACCTGATTTTTCTCGAAATCTGAAATTCCGCGCGCGGGAGAGTGCACGCTCTTTCCGCTCTCGACACTCAATTAAAATCGAACGCTTCCGTACATAAAAGCGGCAAACAGCGGCAGCGTATCGCGATGCCGGCTGCATGGATTTCGCTGCATTTCACGCGCTCTTTCCCTCCCCATCCCCCTCGCGTCTCTGCTCTTTCGGTGTAGGCACATCGGATATATCATTTCGGGCTCGCGTCCGCTCACTGAAAATTATGTTTCTGGAAAAAAAAGTATCCCCCAATTATTGAACCTTGTCCCAATGATGGAAAATATATCTATATTTAATATTTCTAAAGAAGTCTTTGAAATTTTGTTAAAAGGCATTTCTTTATGCCAATTTGTAATATCATTTAATAGCCATTCAATTACCAAGTCTGCATTGCTCAGCAATTAGGACGCGATTCATTTTTCAGTTCAATTACTGATAGTGCAACTGCACGTAAAAAAATGATTTAGTAATACCAGCTAAACCGCGGTAGCTGATTCAAACTTAGTCAAAAGGCTAATCGTTTAGTTGTCACTGTTAAGAATTGGCTATGACAGCTATGATGTATTCGCTATGAAATACAAACATATTAGGTGACATTAAAAATGCACATTATTTCAAGTAGCTAAAAAAATGGCAGTTATTCCTAAATTTCTTATCGTATGCCTATATTAAAGAAGTTTGCCGTACAGCTACAATCATTTGTTACAGTCATTTATTTCTAGCAGTTAATATTTCTCGCTGTAGCGCCTAAATTTAACAGCGAATAAATTTAGCTTCGACATTAGCTGTCCCTCTTTTAGTGACACATCTTCTCTGCCACAGCTATTTTTTAGCTCTGGAAGCTAGTTCTTTTTTTTGCGTGTGGCACTATCTATTGGGAGTACAAATTAGTTCGGTCCGTTTTCAAAAGATAGCTCTGGCTGTTATGAATGTTTCATAGTGACAGCTGATTTCGGTGGTTTCAGAGAGGTTATATTATAATATTCAGTTTATATCGCTTTCATACAAAAGTTAAGTTAGAGTTTCATACAAAACCCTTGTTTTTTACTGTGTTGAATATGTCAAATTTTGTGTTAATTAAGCAGCATTTGCGGGAGGTTTTAGTTTTCTGCTTTATTGGAAGAAAAGTGCAGCTGAAGCGCATCGAATGCTTGTAGAAATTTATGGTGACAATGCTCCAACTGATAAATCATGTAGGGAATGGTTTCGACGTTTCAAGAATGGTGATTTCAGCGTTGAAGACAAGCCTCGCTCTGGACAGCCAAAAAAATTCGAAGACAAAGAATTGGAGGCATTACTCGATGAAGATCCGAGTCAAACGCAAGAGGAGCTTGCAGAATCATTGGGAGTTGATTCGTTTGAGCCGTACATTACGAGAAAAACGGCTGGAATACGAGCAAAGACATGACAAAGTTATTTTTCTGCATGATAACGCTCGGCCTCATGTCGCAAAAGTCGTAAAAAATTATTTGAAAACGCTCAAGTGGGATATTTTACCGCACCTGCCGTATTCGCCGGACATTGCTCCTTCTGATTACTGGTTGTTCCGACGGATGCAGCACGATTTGGCAGGTCACCGGTTCACTTCTTTCGCAGAAATCGAAAATTGGCTTCTAACTTGGATCGCCTCAAAAGACGAGACATTTTTTCGAGATGGAATTCGAAAATTACCTGAGAGGTGGGAAAAAGTAGTAGCCAGCGATGGACAATACTTTGATTAATTTGTTCATTCATTTTGTTCTGAAATAAATGCATTTTTGACCACAAAAAAACGGACCGAACTAATTTGTACTCCCAATAATATACTTCATTAAAATGATAATTGATATTTATTGATTGTTTTATTTCTTATTATTTCTCGATCTTTGATCAGCTAATAATTTCCTATATAAACGTTAGTTTCCTCTACAATTTTACTAATTACTCGTTAATAAAATCATGAAACTAATCGTGCTTTCCTGTTACTTCAGTCATTGGGTCATTCACCTTGTGTATATATGTACGAAAATGGAGGAAAGAGACCCGCTGTATGTTCTACCTCCCTTGACGATGCGCTTCGCGATCCATATCGCTTGATCGATCTCTGTGCCGTGCACGCACGAGCGCAACGCGTAAATGTCGATCTAGTTGCTCTTCGTGCAACTAGTAGTTTACTGCGAGCCGCTCGTCGTAACCCGTCCGCTCGGGCTTTCGTACGTTCATGCGTGCATATTGTTCCGCTCATCCAGCAGCCTGCTGCATATCCAGCCGATGAGAACGTTCCGTCGCGTCCTTGCCCGCGCGATCTCCCTCACTCCTCTCTAAATGCATCTCGTTGATTAACTCGCGGGGGTCGCTGACGGGCTGTATTCGAAAGGAAATACCTCGCACGGCTCGGCGTATTACCGTATGCTTATGACTGCGTGCCTACGCTAATATGCGAGCCGCGAATACCGTTCCCCGGCACAAAGCTAATCTAATCGAACGTTATGTCCGGCCTGATGCACTCTCTCTCTGCCGTGGCGAGCGGCCGGGGCTGCAAATATGCGAGCGCGGAAACGTTTCGAAAGCGGCCGTTTAGTAATTACGCGTCCAGCCGGCCCGAAAAACGTATCTATGCCGTTTAATCGGCATCTATATCGTTTAACGCGGGGCCGCTTCGAATCGCCCGCCGATGTTGATATTTCGTATTGCGTATGTACGTCGTTATTTGTTGATCGCGATCACAGACAAGTGTGTCGGAGGCCGCAAATATTTGCCCGCCGCTCGGCATCACCTTCTCCACAGAGAGATTAATCGCACCGATATATCATTTCGCGCACAATGAAATTGATTACCCGAGCGTTACTCTGTGCGCGGAGAAATTAATTATTAATGGCGTTGATGATGTGTTCCTTTTTCTTCCTCAAAGAAGTATGTTCAACTGAAAGGACAGCAAAAACGAATAAACTGAAACGAAACAAAAGCGGACGGTGGAATGAAACTCACAAAGGTGCAACACAAATAATCGAGAAGTAGCGTGTACAGTCAGGATATTTTCCATTTCGACTTGACGTTTTAATTATTTTCAACCTAATTGTGTAAAATAAAAAAATATCTAAAAATTAACAAACTGACAAAAATATCTAAAAATTAACAAACATTTTTTGCACGGTTTAAGTAAACAATATTTGGTTTAAATGAGGAGAATTTTTATTTAAGCGAATTAATGGTACCCATCTAATAAATATTTGTTAATTTTTAAATATTTTTTCTCAGTATTGGCTGTACAGAGACGATAATCATTTGGTGTGAAATATGATCAAAACATAAAATCAAAGTTTCACTCACGATCTTTGTTGTTTTGTTTATAAGATATAAGTACACCGAGAGAAAACATATGTGAATTATAAAAAAAATGTCTTCTTCTTCTTTTCTTTGACATAATATTAATATTACTGGCCAGTCATCATAAAAATATATTTATTTGATGGATATTGACAACATATTTACTTAAATCTGAATTCTTCTATTATTTAAACAGAATAAATGATTGCTTTCATGAAAAGCTAAAGTTTTAAGAAAATGTACATCTCTTTCTTTGAAAAGTATTACACGGAAAAAAAGTTTAATTGAATGTTTGCTCAAATATGAACGAACCAGAATTCGGCTTGAAGTCACTAGAATTCTGTGGTTTAAGTTAATAAGATTCTGGTTAATAAAATGAGATTTTTGGTAACTTCAATTGGAATTTTTTATTTGTTCAATTACACTACACACATACACACAGATATTTGGTTAATCTAACCAAATTTTTTTGTATAGTATAGGTAAATATGTTATTAATATCTATCAAATATAAATATTCTTTATTTCTCAGATATTTTTCTTTCAGTATATCAATTCTCGAAGCATGCTTAATCCTAATTTTATCGTTTTGATCTTTAAATACGAATATTTAAACTTTATGAATATATGTATACAGAATATGTGTATACAAGGTGACGCAAAACATGCACGTATAGATTAGGTCAAACTGAACACACAAAGGTCCTCTATCATTTTGCAAATGATTGCCTAAAATTTGGAGTAGAGTTACTAATTAAAAAAGTCTAATGCGTTACCGCGCCTAGTTATGTGCCAATCTTTTTTAATTAATAACTAAGAATCTATGTGGCCATTTGCAAAATAGTAGATAACTTTTTTGTTCAATTCAACTTAATTATCAAGCATAATTATCAACGGCGGCAAACGTTATTGTAGTTCATCTATTATGCGCGTGATCATTCACAAATCTTATTTAATTAACGACTCAAAATTACGTGGTTGTTTGAAAAATGGTAGAGGAATTTTTTGTTCACTTCTACCTGCACAATGCTTTGGCGGGTCTTGTGTCAAACAATCTGTATATTTAGTACATATACCTTTTATGTTAGAAGTTATAATTTAGAAGTTAATAGTTAGAATGTTAGAAGTTTATATTTAACGACTAAAACAATAAGGATGTCCAAAACCGGATACGTGTCTGGGTATTAGTATTTCTATTGTTGTTGTTATTATTTCCGGTTGTTGTTATTGGTTCCGGCATGTCGCGGCGAATAAGCTGCTTGAAACGAAGCAAAAGTCTGGAGAATGATAGGCGATGATAGTCGAAAAGATTATCAACGGCATGAAATTAACGACAACGATAACGATTACTAAAGAGACACACACCGAACAGGGTTAAAGGCGTTCCGCACAAATTATAGAAGAGCCGTGAAGAAGGACTCTCCGAGGGGTGTTCACTCACAGCGGGCGGTTTCGGATGTCTTCGCGATCGCGCCCTGCGAATCATTATGGCAACGGGTGATTGTGCGAGAGCGAAGTCCCCTTTGAAGTCTCGCGTCGCATCCTCATAACAAACGACGACGCGCAACCCTCCCCACGTCGCTCTCCTTTTCCCGTTCTCTTTCTCTTTCTCTCCGCTTGCTCCACTCGCCCCTTGCAATTTTAGCTCGCAGTAAACCGTGAAACCTCGCGTCTCCGCCTGTCGTTTCTCGCAGCGTGCGTTCGTGTTTCGATCTTGACGCACTTATTCGGAATCTCTCGAGGGTACTTGGCGCGGTGCAAAGTCGAAACTCGGCTTGTTATTTCGTCGGTGAGAGTTAGAATCGGAGAAAGAGAGAGAGAGAGAGAGAGAGAGAGAGAAGGGGAGAGGGAGAAAATCGGCACGGAAAGAGACGCGTGAATGCCGCGGCGCGATTAAAGCGCCCCGGGTGGCTCCTTTCGATCTCGATTTTAATTGCGTGAAATCCCGGCGACGCTTTCTTTGCGAAACGCAGCCCCGTCCCCTCCACTCGCGCTTTTCTGCCGGCGCTCTGTCGGCGTCGCTTTCCGCAGGCCACCCTCTCGGTAAACCCCGATAAACCCGCCCTCGTAACGCACGGAGGCCGACGGAATTTTGCGTTTGCACGCTCGTGTGTGCGCGCGCACGCGTGCGTGAGCGAGAGCGCGTTCTTCACGCGCGTGTTGTAGAGTCTCGTGCGGGGGTCGTGTTGGTCCGGGGGCTCATTTTCCAGGGGTGTCATTATGAACTACCAGATATTAAATTTGTGTCGGTCGACCTGCCCGCGGTTACCGTGGAGACCCCTTCGCACCCTCGCGGCATAGAGCTTTCCGTGGCTTTGCGATCATTATTAGCGCGAGGGAGCCGTCTACCGTAGTCGCTTAATGAATGTGTACACCCTCGTGCGCACCGATTAAATTTTCGTTAAGCGATCGACGCACCGGAAAAATAAGCGCGGGTAGCCGTCGTGGCTATTATCTCGCCGTATTATCCTGTCCGTTGACTTTAGGGCCCGCAAGCTCCGAGATCGGCTCTCCAATTGTGTTTCTCGACCAACGTTAATTCCTTTCCAGCGGCGGGTGGGATTCGACGAATCTTTTAATCACATGTAAGCTTTCTTGTCGCAGGGGAATTTCTTAGTATTTGCCCAAATGCTGGTTAGATTCCAATCAGAATGCTCAACTTTGTCCCAAAATAAATTGTCCCACACTACGATACTAATTGGGAATCTCATTCTTGTCCCAAACATGAATTCTGTGTCTGGAACGATTGGAACAGATATGTCTAGAAGAATTTGAACAGAAATATTAAAGGAAAGGGAACTCGAGCTTTTTAAAGTGTTTTTTGCATCAGTTTCATTAATTCAATAAAAACAATACAAATGTTTTCTCTGGTTTATATTATTCCATGTTAAAATAATACATTTTTGTTTTATATGTAACATAGAGAACATTTGTACATCTAAGGATAACTTGACGATACCATACATTTGTAAGTCGGAAGAAATACGTGACCGATAAACTAAACTCGCTCTAGCGAAATATTCGAAATGTAACGTCGTGTAGCTTAGCTATTTCAGTCTATGGAATAAACATAAACACGATAGAGCAGCAAAATAATATACTATTAATCCAAACATAAACAGTCGTTTAACAAAAATGTCTTAAACACGTTTAGAAACAAAGATCTCCGATAAAACCGCCGACAGCTCGAACGTGTCCCGGTAAGAGAATTCACCGCGAAAGAAATGTCGCGAGGATGTTGAGAGAAAAAATATTGTTGATTTAACGAAACATCACTAAATGACTAAATGATACCGTAGCAGGAACAAATGATTTCTTAACCTGCCGTTCTAAGCAACTCTCTGCAACGGAGACGTGACTAATAGACGTGACTAAATAGACGAGAACAAATGTGATTTGTATCTCAGGCAATGTATGTTTGTTAAAACGACAAATGTTGAGAGATGATTGGCAACAGCAACTGTACGATGTGTTTCCTTTAACGATCGACTTTTGTTCCGATAACCGAGGGATTTTTCTCGAGTGAAATAACGCGTTTTCTTTTCTGCGCGCCGCCCGCGCGAAGCTCGCGCTGATTTATCGACGCTGCCGGCTGTTTTGCGCCGCAGTTGAAATAATTTTCAGTCTGTAAATTATACATGCATTTTACGTCGGGTAGCCGTACGGCGTTTCCTCGCACGCAAGATAAAAAGACATCGTCAGCTGCGCTGGATGCCCGGCTGCTCGCCCACTCTTTTTCGCCCTCTTTCTCCTCCTCCCTTCTGCGCCCCTCTCTTCCCCTCTTCCCTTATCCCCCATCACGTCCGTTCTCTCCGTCCTATTCGTGCCGCATCTGTTTACCCCGTTCTTCATGAAATATCTACCACGACCTGCTTCGACGCGCGAGCAACGATGTTCTAATGAAGAAATCATGATTTCACCCTGTTGATGCATGAGCTTCGAGGGCGGCAGATGCGCGTTTCCCTCCCCGCGCGAGCTCATAAAAAAGAAATTTCCCTCGCGCCAGGCCGCCTCCCGCGGTGCCACGGCTAATTAAATTGCCATTTGCGCCCTTCGATTTTCCTTCCGGCTTCCTGTTGTGCCTCGCGAAATTAGTATCATAGAAACTTCCCGTGGCGCGTCGCAATCTTGAGTAAAATACTGCTCGACTTGAAAAGATCTCGAGCGCCGGCGGTGGCGGCGGTGACGGTGGCGACGGAAAACGATGGGAATGAAATGGCTTAACAGACGGATAGGATCGACAGAAACGCGGCATCGCTTAAAAAAATATTGAGTATTCGCTGGCAGAGCCAAGAGGGGGGAGTCCCGCGCGAATCACGCCGTGAAGAATGAAGGGCGAGCGGCTCCTCCCGATGAATCCCGCGACGCTTTGTGCAAATTTGCCGAATCCCGTCCGCCGCTGTCTAACACCTCCTCCTCCTCCTCCTCTCACTCCCCCTCCACACCCCGTCCCGCCTTAATTAGCCGGGTTTCTTTCGCGGCGAACGACGACTCCGCAGATTGCGTTTACAATTACTCGCGCATTTAATTGCCCGGCACCCGTCTGAGGGATTCTCTCTTATCTTAAATCCACGAAGGGGAGTAGTATCGCGTTTCCCTGGCTGAGAGTACAATTTTATTTCCGAAGCTAACGGCGATGCAGCGCGGCTGCGTGAGTGGGG
This sequence comes from Odontomachus brunneus, assembly GCF_010583005.1. Lineage (NCBI taxonomy): Eukaryota > Metazoa > Arthropoda > Insecta > Hymenoptera > Formicidae > Odontomachus > Odontomachus brunneus. The sequence goes on along the minus strand of NW_022639512.1, from coordinate 1,803,380 downwards.
TGAGACGTATTGAACTCGGGGATTTCTTTTTTTCGAGACAAAACGCGCTGTCCTCTCCCTCTCCCTCGCTGGATATAGCATCAAAAGTTGCCCCCGATTTATTTCCCTTTTACCGGCGGTAATTGGATTTGCCAGATGCAGCTCGAATCGAGTGGGTTCTTCGCCCACGAAATCGATCCCGCTTACAGTTTCCGCGCTTGACAATTACGATATTTTCCCCCCGAGAAGAGAAGAGCTCCGCAAGAAATGACAAAGCATGCGAACGCGTTTCCTACCGGGATATCCCAGGCAGTTCAGGCCAACGCGGTATCGACGGCCACGAGGTAGGGCGAGTTTTTTAATTCATCGATGGATCCATCGCATGATGCGTAAATATAGCGAAACACTGCATTTGCGCATAATGCGATGGATCCATCGATGAATTAAAAAAACTCGACCGTAGTAACGGATTGTGCGATCCGACGGGGCGGGATGATTTGCGAAAGTGCAACAACAAACGTGCGCCAATGTTTGATCGTATTACCGCGAACGGGGCGTTATCGATACGATCGATCGCGACGATAGCACAGATAATGTCAGCGTGTCGTGCGCGTTGGCTGGGAGTTTCTCAGCGTTATATTCTGTTATATTATACCCGAGTCATTTTGAGAAAATTACAGACGGCGGCGAGCGGACAGTTTGCCAGAATGGAAAATCGATGTGTTACGGCGTATCTCGAGCTGGCAGGGGACCGGGATACTTTCCCGCGTTCCAACTAACCGCAATTCGCCTCCGACGGGAATTTCGATAATACGTAGATAGCCCTCGTGTATCGGCCACATTTCGAGAGAGATATATATATATATATATATATATATATATATATATATATATATATATATAGCGGCCAACATATTATTTTATTTTTCTTACAAAGGAGGAATGACGATCGTATCTGTACGTTTCACGTAATAATGCCGACTTAAGAGAATTGCAGACTGACATATAATGCGGCATTTTGTAGTCTCTATTTGACTGTATAGAATTGCAAATGCTTATGCGGAGTGAAAGTACAAATGTCGATGAATTACGCAGTACTCTACATTAGGGGCTACATGGCCTCAGGTATATTGCTCACGTGCACTGAGAGAAGAATTTCACATGTGATCTTCTTTTGTATCCAGCTGTTGACTCACGAGAAAAATTGTTGTCCTAAAACGTGACATTTACCCGGTAACTGCCAAATAAATACGTGATACCGTAAAAACAGACAAAATAACGTAAAGATAGATCAATTGCATTTCGCTGTACAAAGTTTCTCATGCTATTAAAAAAAAAAAATATATATATATATATATATATATATATATATATATATATATATATATGCATAATATCATAAATATACACTGAGAGAAGAATTTAGTAAATATTATCAAAATTTGGTTACTATTACTAAATGGTAGACGTAAATATAGCGGGCCAAAGCTATGGCAATACTTATTAATTAATTTAGTTCTGTAAAATAAATTATTTATTTGACAGAAGTAAAATTTATTTGCTTCCAGAATATATTTGATAAATAAAACTTATTGAATAGTTGAGCAAAATAAGTGATTTTGTAATAGTTACAAAATGTTTGGTAGGTTCAACCAACCATCTGTAATAATAGATATTGAAACGATGTAATAGCTGCAAATGAATGAATTTTTCGTTGTACTGCAACAAGACATACTTATATTGGTAACAAAATAGAATTCGTACTTACTGAATCTTTTATTACATGGGATATAACAATTTCATAACAATTATCAAATAACTGTTCATAATTGTAATATATTTCATATTAAATATTTAATATTAAGTAACTATTACACTAAATTATTTAATTTATGTTACTGTGAATGCAATTACGTCATACTCCCGATCTAAATATTTGGTAATTATTATCATATTTAATATTAGTTACTAAGGATTCAACGAATTTCTGTAACTAAATGCAGTTTGTTATAGTTACCAGTCTTTTCTTTCAGTGTGCTTTCTTTTAGTATTTATCTTGAGAGGAATAGTAAGTTCACAATCGCGAAATAGTCTTAGAGCAAATACTTTTCCTAGTTTCATTAAAATCAGAATGATATCAAGAAAAATTAGTTAAGAAATAGAAAAAACTGATTTGGTAATAGCAAAGTAAATTTTCGAGCTTCTCGAAATTTTCTATTAATATTCTTCATCTCGACTGAATAAAATTAAGTGACGTGTTACTAAAATTTCTTGCAAGTGTATGATATATTGTTTCTGATAATAACTGCAATTTTCATTCATGGAATAATTGAAATAAAACTTAAAAAAATTTTTTTTTATTTAACATAAAGTATTCCATCTTTCATTGACACTTGTATTTTTATTTTGTATAAGCATTTGCCTATCACATATTATCAAATAGAAAACCAATACAAAACACGAAACTATGTTATTTCGGTATCCGGCATCCTTTTGACGTAGCTCTCTCGAATTTAAAGATTTAAGGGAACTGGAGGGTCCTTAAAGGGACTGAAGATTGCCTGAAAATCATACTTGTTTTTTCATAATTTTTTATAATATTTTAATGACAAACTGAATGAATATGCGAAAGTATTATTTTGACGTGTATTTATACAATATATAAAGAGAAGAAAAATATAAGTGTATAATATATGCAGTTAAAATATATATTGTTTTTCTTTTCAAGGTCGTCATTTTACAGTAATATCTTGACTCTCAGTGGTTCAATTAAGCTGAATTTTAGGTAGAAAATTTCTGTAAGCTTGTTGTTATCGTGTAAACCACTATAATAGAAATTGAGTAAAAGTTAACAAAATTGCAAATATCTTAATGGAATATTATTAATTTTCAGTTCTTTTATAATAAAAAAAATTAATATTTTAAAATTAAATATTTTCATGAGTTTGTAGCACGATAACGACAAGCTTACGGAAATTTTCTTCCTAAAATTCAGCTTAATTGAACCACCGAGAGTCAAGATATTGCAAAATGACGAAAAGAAAAACGAAATATATTTTAACTACATGTACCATACACTTGTATTGAGTATTTGATCATCTAAATTATATTTTTCTTCTCTTTATATGTTGTATAAATACACGTCAAAATAACACTTTCGCATTTTCATTCAGTTTGCCATAAAAAATTGTGAAAGAACACAATTTTCAGGCAATCTGACCTTCCAGTTCCCTTAAAAATGAACTGTGATACAAAGAGAGTGTCGACTTTACTCGTCTCGATGTATTCTAACTCGATTGTTATCACAGTTATTGCATTAGACCGTCGTGACTATATAACAACATGCGCTCTCATATGACACGCCGTGACGTTAAATCCACCAGTTTTTAGAATTATCGCGAAAGGCAGGAAAACCATTAACATGCTATTCTCTGCGGTAAATCGGCGTATGTCGCACGAGCATGTAACACGATGTTCCTACCTTATTACACGGTAGAGTAAAGAGTGTTACAAGCTCGCGCAGCGTAGCAGCGGCACGAGAGAACCCCGACGTTGTCTTTTCCCTCGCTCGTGCGTCGCACTAACGCTAACAGGATTGCTCGAAGGGATCGGGCATAATCTTCCTCCCTCCTCGTTTCGTCTCCTTCGTTTTCTCCTTGTCTTTTTCGAGATTACATCTTGTACGTCGGGCACAGAATCCATCTTTAAGGACTCTTCGTCTTCCTTTCTTCCCTCCTTCCTTTCTCTCCCCGTCTCCCTCGTCTCCTCTACCCGTTTGACTTCAGCTCGAAGTGCGTTTACCACCGGCGCTGAGACGCTACAGAAGTCGTTTCCTCCCTTGTCCCGACTCTCAGAGCTAATCGACTTTTAAGCGCAGCCGATCCCGTAATCGCGGAAAGCTGTCGTGCGTTCTATTAAAAAAATATTTTTTCGGATCGCGCGCGGCGTAAATTGCGAAGGGCGCGACGTCGGACGTTGCGCACGAGCCTCCTCGTGCGCTTTATCGGCCCTTTTATCTCGACACCGCTCGTGAAAGCATTTGATCTTCGTTTTCTGTGACAGCATTCGACGTGTATTATGATGTATAGTCATCGACGCATTAGTCTCTGGAGCGCCAAGGAATTCACATGTTCCCTGGATACGATGCTCGATCATTTAAGGGCTCACTCCGCGCGCCCTGGCGTTGATTCCTTTCAATTTTCGCACCAAGGAACACACACGAATATGTTAAATAGCGCTTATCGATATCAAATAGTAGAGTTATATATACTCAGTGAAAACAAATATCTAAAAAGTAGTGAATATTTATTCGGTCGGCATTAGTAATATATTCACTTGTACTAATATAAAATATTTTACAAATAAGAACATGTGCACGGGGAAAGAGGAGAATTTTATAGTAAAAATTATTATAGCGTTTTGTAATCAAAAGGAATGGATCGAGACATTCTGTCATAATTGACTATTCTTTTATCTTATATGTACTATTTATGTTTTAAGAAAAGTGCTTAAAAGATTTGCTAGATTTTTAGCGAAATTTATTATGTTCCTCAACAAGTGGATCTTATTGTCAGTTTGGACTTTTAAAAAACCAGAAAAATCTAAAAGAATTTATATAAAGAGAAACTATAATATACAGGGTGTCCCACCTAAACCAGACCACCTAAATATCTTTATCAATTGTGATGATACAAAAAATATTTTATACGTAAATTGGATGGTATAAAGAGACTAATATGTTGCAAAAAAGATTATTTTTTCAAAGTCATTTTTTTCGGAGTTTTCAAAGTCATTGATGTTTTTTGCATATAAATACATATTTTTTTTATTGCATCGTATAGCTGATATTAAAATACGTTCAGATATGTATATGACATTACCTTTGAATTAACCTTTGACTCCGACAATTAAGATGAAATTAGGGCTATCGCACTACAAATGACCTCTAAAAACCTTAAGACTTGATCATTTCCAAGCAATTTATCAGTTTATCGATCTACCATTCGCGATGAGTTACTCAAAGCAAGAGAAAATTGAAGGAGATATTTAGGTGGCCTAGTTTAGGTGGGACACCCTGTGTATATATATATATATATACAGGGTGAGTCATCTGAATCTATCACCTTCAATAACTCGTTTGTGTGGCCAGGAATCGAAAAAACTTTCATATAAAAGTTGTAGGGTTTCGAGGGGGAACCAAAATGGCGTACCTTTCATCTTTTGATTTTGACCGACAGTGGGTT